>NC_056735.1:313696857-314001857 GCF_019279795.1 Protopterus annectens
ACACCAAAAACTAAGGGGTATATATCATATAATCGAAGGTTTAACTCAGCGAACTTCCATTTGTCGAGCCCAAAACAGCAAACGTTCACATCTACCAATGGTTTACACAGTGAATGGAAATAGTTAGCCAACATCAGGAAATCTGCCTTTTTCCCCACTGTACTGCGATCTCAGAGTTGGTATACATATAGATGCAGGGGAAGTATGGTGCAGCTCCCCCACCTGGGTGGGTTTGAGATGCTGTAGTATGTATGGCGGTCACAATGTTGGTCAACTAATTCTATTCCCTGTGTAAACCATTCACTGATGTAAACATTCATGTAAGTGAATGTTCGTTGTTTTGGGTTCGATAAACAAAGGTTTGTTGAGTTGAACTTTTGATGATATGATATGATATAGACCCAAACTAAGCCAATTATTAAAAACAATCATTTTTTTGTTCATACTGTGGCATCATCCTTTGTGAAGGTAGAACATTGCTCAATGCAATGCATGTGCCTGTCTGTGACACACATTCAGAGAGATCTAAAATCCCTCTTTTCATATAGTCCAGTGAGATGCATCCTGGGTCATTTACACCCACATGAACTATAATAGAATCTTATTGGTACCTGTGCTGCAGTGACTTGAGTGCGTGCATAATATCTCAGATCCTTCCTCCAGATACGCAACTAACCTTTATCTTCTCCTTGTCCAGCTTAGTGACAAGGGCATATGTGTGTCATACAATAGAATCCCGTATAACAGGAGTACAAAGTAAAGTGTTTACCTGCCTTGTGGGCTTTGTTCTTGGGGGATCAATGGGTGTAGGCTTATGTGTGGTGAAAGGTGTAGCTTCTGGTGTGTGCTTTAGTGGTTGATAACAATAAGGTGTTGCCATTTGATTGCTTAGGAGATCTCTGAGGTATAGAGAGGTTTCTTTGAAGTGCCTCAGCATAAGCAGGTCTACATGTGTAATGAGCAGTATGTGTGAAGTAGTGTGTGTGTGTGTGTGTGCGTGTGTGCGTGTGCTCTTGATAACCTTGTTTGTCAGTCAGCTTTTTGCCTCCAAGGAAGTTATGTATGGTACATTTTAAATATGGTATATTTGTTCTGTAGAATGCTTTCAATGACTTGTGATTCAACCAAATGAGTTTTCATTAATTCTGTTAACTAGTTCTGATTCATTGAGATGAGCATTCAGTGAAATGTCATACATACATGTGTATGTAATTTTTCAAGAAGTTTTCTGTACATGCAACTATATTTATGCATTTTCAACATTTCCTACATTCTCATGTGATCTTTCTCCTTATATGTTTTATTTTGTTTTTGGCACACTCAGTTGCTGCCTGATTTCTGTCTACTTCTGGTTTGATTTCCATTTCCACTTAACACCAATATGCTTCTGCTAAACTAAGCAAGGAAGTCATCTTAGACTTGTTCTCTTCAAGTTTTAAAATTTTCACTGTGTTGGGATCTGGTGAGCTCAGCAGATATGTATGCAGTCCTACAACTGCAGATCTATCAGTTTTGAGGAGGCTCATACCGCCTTCAGAACGAGGAATAAATAATCTTGGTATACACTAATTTTTATATATAATTTGATACGTGTAAAGTGTTGTTGTTTTCCTATCCAACTGATCTAATACCTTTTTGGGACAGTCATTCACCCTAAAACTGTAAGTTAGAGCAGGAACAGCAAACTGGTTTATAGCTTGAACTTTGGTTCCTAAATGTCAGGGCTGTTTCCAGTATTCATTTTAATCTTCTAAAATATTCCTTACTAAGTTTTGTTTGCATTTATTCATGTTTTATTGTTGATCCTTCTTCAGTTCTCAAATATTTATACACTCCCTCCTACTCAAGTTTCTTTATATCACATTCCTGTTCCACGGTGATATTCTCTTGGTGCTGCAGCTTTCCTGTTTTAAATATTGCTTTTGCACATTTATCAAGACCAAATGACATTCTTATATCATCTGTGAAAGTTTTGACCACTTCCAGTTGTGCTTTCAGCTCTTCATCTGATGAATTCTACAGTTTTAAATTATCCTCAAAATGCAGATGAGAAGTCTTTACACTATGTTGTTTTTTAGGAGCCAAAATGCAACGATAACGTAATCTGTTAAGTAGATGACTTAATGGGGTAAGGGCAAGACAAAAGAGCAGTGGTAAAACAAAAAGTCACCCTGGAATATCACCTTTTGAATTTTTATCCCTGAGCTTTTATCCTGAGATAAAAAACTAACCTTTATCACGACCTAACTGCAAAGTGGTTTGCCACTATGTCATGGTCATTGTAATGTAACTGATCACTGTTGAGTATATTTTATACATCTGTAAGCACTCCTTTATCCATGAATGTGGGATGCTATGGAATCACACTTTTTTAATTTCTCCAAGTCTTTTAGCTTTCTAATACCATGATGGGAATGGACCCCATTCCTAAGTCAAAGTACGATTAAAGTTCATGAAATTGGTATTGTTTCAATATTTGATGTCAGCCAGTAGTGCTCTTCGCAGCACCCGCAATGTGCCCAGTAATGATTCCTTCTGCAGTTCCCATGGATTTACATGTATTGGTAACATATCTAAATACGACTGTAAATTCTTTTTCGTAAGACCCATTGCTCCTACTACTACTGGAACTGTCTGGGTATCTTTCTTCCACATTGCTCACATTTCTGCCTACAGAACCTGATATTTTATGACTTAATGCTCTCTGTACGCAGGACACTGTAGTCACTGGGCATGGTGATTTCAGTGATCAATGCTACTCTTGCCTTCTTTTCTTGGACCACTATATCCGGTTTTCTAGCATCTATCTTTTGAGTTGTTGGTAATGGATGATCCCCATGTGATGTAGACTTCTTCATTTTCTATGATGCTTTGTGGCTCATGTTTCCAGTGTTTTTCAGCCACTTCAATACCATAATGTTTGCACAATCCCCAGTGCAACAGTCTCGTCATATTATTATAGCTTTCAGTATACTGTCCTTTTGCCATTAGTATGTCACAACCAGCAACAAGGTGTGCAACTGTTTCCAATTCGGTTTTACAAAACCTACATTTGTCTGTTTCTCCTACATGTTCAATGGACTTTATAAACCCACGTGTATGCAGCCCACTACCTTGGGCCACCAATATTAACCTTTCATCTCTTGGTTGGAATTTGCCTCTCCTTAACCATTCCTGTGTTCATTCTTGATCATGCCTATGGAATCAGTGTAACATGCCACATGCTGTCTCAGATATACTTTATAGCTTTAAAAATCTAACACTATATATTGACACAGAGCTTAAATTCTGATGAGCTATCTGTAGTGGTTAGAATATCATGCTGTACACAAACATTCTAGAGAAATATCTCTTGGTGTCTAAACCCCATTTCCTGCCTCTGTGGATTACTTGTTACACCTATTACTACTACCATTACCTCTGGATCTCTCACCACATCAGTCTTCACTACGGGACTCAGCAGAACATTTCACAAAGACTGCATCCTTTGCAGAGGTGCTCTGGTCCAGTGTAAAGATACTAGTCCAAAGGGTTGTGGAACAGTAAGAAGAAACATTTAGCTGAACTGCAAAGAAACCAGTCGGGGTGACAAATTGTGAAGTCAGTAAGCTCAAGAGAAATAAGCAACAATAAGACATAAAAATGCCACTGCAACTATGTTCAATTGCTTAAACGTATGTGCTTGAGAGGATGGATGAACATAGTCGCAAGACATGCACTTACATTATTACAATTTGATTTTCTTCAGTTTTTGCATTTATTAGTAGCAGTGTATCTTACAACTGATCATACAGTCCCAGAACATAAAAAATGTTTTTCACAATCTCACTGACTGCAATGTTTTTTCACTATTTTAAGATTCCCCTTTTGAGGAATCTGCAGAGGAGTGTTCTCAGTATAAAGATTACTTTCCACATTGTGTTTTCCAACTTCATTCTTTGCTACCCTGTAAAGCAGCAAAGCCTAAAAACTAAAAATTTTACCTTGCACCATGTAGTATATGGATCAACGGACTGTCGAAGCCAAGAAATGCTCTCTTCCAGCTGGTCTGGCTCTTTTTCTTTATATTCATATTTGATAACTGGTTCCGAATACAGCGACAGCTGTTATAAAACAGAAAACATTAGATTTTGAATAAGGATCCTGAAATAGCATATATCAATACATTTGCAGCCACACAAAGCAGGCTTAAAATGTCTTATTCCAACACAGTTAAATGCAATTCCCTTGAAGATTTGTTTGATGAATCCAGATGCATTCATCTCTAAAAAGTGACTCCTACCAAAAGTAACTACCCTTTCCATTTATCAGTCATACTCATTATTTGTCCAACTGTTATTTCCATCATTCTGCAAAAAAAAAAGCATTTGAAAGGCATGGTTTCTTTAAAGGTTGAAGGATACTATTTTATTTCAGTGTCAGTACTGTTTGCCTTATATTGAAAGTGAGACAGATAAAACCATTTTCCTGTGCAATGCATATTTACTTATTTTACATTTGTTTACCAAGAAAGTCCAACTGGGCACAGGTCCTTTTTCAGCAGAGGCCCAGGGAGAAAAGCTCTAGCAGTATGAAAGATATACAGTTTGTATAAGTTAATATGTATGAAAGAGTGAAAAAGACATTTTTAAAACAATGCCAATTTTCCTGGAAAATAAATGATTATGTAAGATGTGACTCTGATTAAAACAGAATAAGCATGAACTGCTTCAAACAACCATGCATAACTTCTTTATGACTCATTTTTTTATCTTCAATATCACACTCCTTAAAGTTCAATCAGTGTAGAGTATATGTGTGTTGTACCTTTAAGAAGCATTTCCAAGGACTGAATGTGCATGTAAATAGCAAGCATGTGTTAGCTTCAGCGTCATTTTGAGAGTGCAGCCAGACAGTGAACATGTATGAGAGAAATGGTCAGTTTGTACGTTTATCCAAGTTAAAGTTATTTGCCTCAATCCTTGTGTTTGTGTGTTTGCACATAATAAAACTGCTTGAACAAAAGCCATGCCAAGTACATCTGTTACATCCTGACTGGACGAATGACATGGTGTCATAATCGAGATTTCAAAGATTGCTTTTCAGAGCTACTTGGTACAGAATTGGCAGCGAAGACAGAATAAGAGAAACAAGAGCAACAAAAGGGCTAGAAACAAGCTAGAGGTAATGAAAGGTTGCACAAACGATTATTTTATTAAAAAAGATAAAACGGAACATTACAAGGACAAAGAACACATTACTAAGCAAACAAATAGCACAGAAATGTTTATTAAGCAAACAAAAAGCATAAGAAGCTTATTAATTAAATGAAATGTTTAAAATTACGACATTTGATAAAACGATTATCAGAAAAGTACATAGAGGGTTCAGAGTAACCTCAGAATTGCAAAACAAGCATGTTTAGAGTAAAACCAGCACAAGAAAATCAACTAAATGGGCAAAATGAATATAATAAAGGGCAAAAAGGGCATATTAAGCATAAATAAAGCAAGGCAGCTGCATGTTTTTTGGTAAATGTATTTATTTATTTTACATCTGTTGACCGGGATTGTCCGACTGAGCTGAAGAGCCCTTTTTCAGCGGAAGCCCAAGGAGAAAAGCTCCAACATATTACACAATTTTCATTTTAAATTAGCATTAAACAGCAATGTTATAGGATTATTACAAGGCATTGAGTAGCAATTCAATGTTTTGGCATAAACAGTTATTTCATAATGATTGAAGCTATTCAGAGCACAACTAGAGCTATTCAAAGCATCGCAAAGTGTGTAAAAGTGCTTACAGTGTGTGCTTATTACTGTGCATTTATTCCTAAGAGTTTATTGTGGGCAAAGTGCAAATATTTTGTGAAGTGCAGTCAAAATACAGCCATTTCGAAAAGTTTCTTGTGCTGGGTGTGTCTACTTATGAAGGGCCACCATTACAGAGTGTTTCTTGCACTGTAAAGAGTTATTTAGCAAAGTACAGACATTTTGGAAGTGTTTCAGTGTGCCATGTACTGTTTATTCGCAATGTACAGTTACTTCAAAATGTTTTATATTCTAAGCTTTTTCTACCGCCCAATTTATTCACACAGTGCAGTTATTTGAAATGGTTCTTCCAATGATGATAGATGGCTTTTGAAATATAATTAATTTCAAGAGTATTGCAGTGCCTGAGAGACTTATTTCGCATAGTATTTCGCAGAGTTCAATTACTCAGAGGCTTATTGCGCTACTGAGAAAAGTTATAAGTACTGGCATATATATATATATACATGTGTGTGTGTGTGTGTGTGTGTACACGCGTGTGTTCGTGCATACTTGCAAAAACCTTCACTGATGTGTCAATATGGCAGATGCATTTCACAAACCAGGGCCACTTGTATTTATACTGCAGAGAACTGGAGAATATCTGAGCAAGAGTATATTTACATACAAGCAGCTTATTCAGATAAAGATGTACGCACTAGGGCATTCATTTTGCTAAACCTAGCTGGGTCAGAGGCTATTGATAGACAGAGTTCATTTGTGTATGCACCATCAGTGTATAAGGGTGAAGGTGAAAACCGTCATATTGTTGTTCAGGCTGAATCAAGGGACGTTCCTGAGTGTTTGAAGCATAAATTCAGAAAAATGTGCAACCCCCAGACCAATGTTACATTAGAGAGGCATTTGTATTACACAAGAGACCAAAGGCCAGGAGAAACACTTAGGGCTTACATCACTGATTTGAGAAACAATGCTAAAACCTACACGTTTGGTGATTTAAAAGACGAGCTAATAAAGGACAGGCTTGTGTGTGGTATTAATAGTGATGCTGTGAGAAACATTTTGCTTCGCGACAGAGATCCAGCGTTTAGCAACGCTATTGAGATTTGTCATATCCATGAAGTTACAGATAGGCACACAAGAATGCTTACAAGTGACAGGAGCATGGTTTCAGTAGGCTCCAAAGCAAATGTAGATAGCATGCAGCATGTCGCAAGCAGTAACACGCCTAAGCACATGGCAGCCACAGCCCCTGTGGTACTCCTGGGAAGTCACGTGGTTTTCTAGCAAGTTCTAAAACCAGTTTAAAGGAGCATGCTCAGTACAGAACAAAGGTTACCTAATACAGCACAAGGGTGATTTTTTAAAACCATTTCAGGCTTCACTGTTAACTGTCGTAATTGTGGTGCAAACCATGAGTCTAAAATAGAAGTGTTAAGCATTTGGTCAGCAATGTCACAAGTGTAAAAAATGGAATTATTTTCAAAAGTTTTGCAAGTCCAGTAAACCTCACTCAGTTGTCAAGAAAAGCCACTTGAAAAAGCAAACTGATCATGTAAGCTTGCAGTCTACTTTCTACGTAGACAGTTCATAGGTTCATAGGTTCATACTAGGCTATCTGCCCTAGGGCATTTATAAGCCTAGCCAGAGTGTGTGTGGCTTTCACCACCCCTTAGGATGAGAATACTATACCCATTAGTTTGCTGTGCCTCTGTCCAGCAGTGATACAGAGATGATTCCCGGGGTAAACCTACGATCTCCCATCCACTCGTCAAGATTTCTCTTGAACAGAGTCAGTGAGGGGCTCTGCCTCACATGGACTGGGATTCTGTTCCATAGTGTAGGGAGTCTCTGGGTGATGAATCTGTCCCTCCAGCACGTCCTATTTATATCCATGTTGAGGTTTAAGTCTCTTGCTCTCGTGGCTCTGGTGGATTTGGATTTTTTGAGGTAGAGCATGTCCATTAATTCCGGGTTGGACATGGCCTTGTATGTCAGGCACAGATCACCTCTGAGCAGACGGTATGCGACTGAATAGAGCTGGAGTTTCTTCAGTCGGGCATCGTATGACATATGTTTGAGCCCCTTTATCCTTTTGGTGAGGAACTTTTGGGTTCTTTCCAACTGCTGCAGGTGTCGGGTAAGGTACATTCCGAATGGGGCGTTGTACTCAATCATTGGTCTGATAAGTGAAGAGTACAGGGGTACAATGACCTCTCCTGATCTGGATGTGAATCCCTTCATGATCAGGTGGGCAATGTAGAAGGTCTTCCTAACCACTTTGGCAATGTGAGTGTCAAAGAGAGGTTACTGTCAACTTGGGTCCCCAGGTCCCTGATAACTTCTTCCGTGTTTAATGGATTACCACCTATGTGGTAATTAGGGGTTACCTTGTTTTTCCCAAAGGGTATGACTATACATTTTTTGGCATTTAGCTTAAGGCCATGGCTCTGGCACCAGTTATCCATTTCTATGAGACCTTTCTGGAGGATGTCTGTGTCTGATGGAGTGTCAATTATGGTGCCCAGTTTGCAGTGATCTGCAAATTTTGTCAGCCACAATCCCCTATGTTTGCCTGCACTTCAGAAAAATAAATGCCGAACAAGAGGGGGCCCAGGACTGAGCCCTGTGGGACACTGCTCGTGACCGGCTTAGAGTCTGACATGGCACCAGCAACTCTAACCCTGTGTGTTCTGTCCTTGAGCCAGTTTGCAACCCATCTTGTGACATATGGGTTTACATCTAAGCTGGTGAGCTTTTCTATGATGCCCGAGTGGGGTATTGTGTCGAACGCTTTTGCTAGGTCAAGGTAGGCTGTGTGAACTGCCTTACCCTCATCAATGGTCTTAGTGACTGTTTCGAAAAAGTCGACCAAGTTCAAGAGGCAGGATCTGCCCTTGACAAAGCCAAATTGCGTAGGATCCAGTGTCTGTAGGTCCCCAATGTCTTTATTTATGAGTTCCATTATGATCCTCTCCATAGCTTTGCAGACAAGGCTCGTCAAGCTTATGGGCGGTAATTTCCAGGGTCCGTAGAAGCACCGCCTTTGTGGAGTGGGACCACAGTTGCCGTCACGCCATTCTTTGGGTACGTATCCTGTAGTAAGGCTAAGATTAAACAGCAGCCTTATGTGTGGGTTTAGTTCCTCATTGAGTTCGTGTAGCACACAGCCGGGGACACCGTCCGGTCCCATTGATGCTGTGTTTTTTGCTTTACAGAGAGCAGCTCTCACCTGGGCATCTGAGATGTTTGGGAGGCTAGACTCTGGTGGGATAGATATTTCTCCTTTTGGGGGGGAGGGAGGGGAGAAATTTGCACTGAACCTGTCTGCCAGTATGTTGGCAATGTCTGTGGGTTCAGTGATTTTTTTTATCATTTTGGACTAATTCTGAGCATATCTGGGAGTTTCCACCCAGGTTTCTAACATAGCTAAAGAAGGCTTTATGATTGTCTTTTGTGTCATTAGCGATTTTTCTCTCAAAGTTGGCCTTGGATGATTTTATGAGTGATCGTAGTTTTTTGCTAGTACTGATCACAGATGCCTTCCCATTTAGGGATTTTGCTCTGTCATGAAGTAGCTTTCTCCTCTTGTTGTAGAGTTTGTTTATGGCTGGAGTCCACCAGACCGGGCGCCTGCCTTTGGTGGAAAGAGTCTTGATTTTATTAGGGATTGCTTGATCCATACATTCCTGGAGGTGCTCGTAGAAGGCATTTGTAAGGGTTTCAGCAGTATGGGTTGTGGTTTCCACTGGCTCGGGGGCCTTGAAGGATACCACTCCAGTCTTAAGAAGTGTGAAGTTTGCTTTTGAGAAGTTCTTCACTGTGGTCTTTTTTGCTGGAGGTGGGGGCGGGATGTGGATCTCCAGTGAGATTAATTTATGGTCTGATCTCACCAATGAGGGATATACTTCCGGTGTGGAGCATTTTGTCCCCATGTTTGTGATGATCAGGTCTAGTATATTTTCTCCTCTTGTGGGAATGGTGACTAGTTGTTCCATAGCATTTGAGTTTATGAACTCAAGGAACCTTTGGGCTAGGGTGTTGGGGCTTGAATAGTGTTCCCAGTCTATGTTTGGGTAGTTGAAGTCACCCAACATGATGGTGTTTGGAGAGACATTCATACTCTCCAGTGTCTTCAGGAAGGCTGTGTGGGTTTCCTGAGTTTGAGAAGGTGGTCTGTAGCATGTTACAAACTGTAGGGCAGTTTTACCTATGGTTAATTGCACCTGGATGGTCTCCGATGCTTCGTGCGTTGCCACTAACCTGCAGGTGTGGGTATCCTTTATGAATATGGATACTCCCCCTCCTTTTGTGGTTCGGTCCGGATTTTGGGGCCGGAATGCATGATATGAGGTATAACCTGATAGTGCTGGGGTGCTCTCAGGAGCCTTGAACCAGGTTTCAGTCACAGCACAGACATCGATGTTCTCCATACTGAGGAGGGCTTCGACGGCGTGCATCTTGAGGTTTAGACTTCTGGCATTGAGCAGTATTACCCTTAGTTTTTCTCCATTTTTGTTTTCTAGGGTGGTAGGTTTATCATTTGAGCCTTGCCTAAAAAAGGCACTATGGGGGTGGCAAGAGCCTTTGCCAATATCCGGAAGCCCAGGGGTGACAGGTGTAAGCCGTCCCTTGCGAAGCAGCGTGGCTTGTCAAGCATGTCATCCCAGGCAGACAGACAGTGTAGCAGTAATTGGTGAAAAGGTTAGTGTAGCAGATTTGGGCAAAGTGTTTTTTACTGTCCTGATTCATGGTAAACCCATCGAGCTGAAGGTAGACACTGGTTCAAAGTGTAATGTCATGTCAGCAGAAACATTTGCTAAAGTAAGAGCTGGTGGACAACTTAATGTGGCTAGTTATGTGGGATGTGTTGCATATGGAGGTAAAGAAATTTAAACCAAAGGTTCAGTAGTGCTTTCATGTTATTTGGCTGGGAACAGTTATAAGTTGTTGTTTTACATAGTTTGAAGACCTGTGGAACCATTATTGAGTCTCTGAGACAGTTTGAAAATGGACTTGCTTTCCTTTACTAAAGAAGTTCATCATATAAGCACATGTCCCAGTTCCAGTTCTAGCATTACTGATGCTATTTTCTGAGAATATGCTGATGTTTTTGATGACAAGCTAGGCAAGCTTCCAGTTGTGTATTCCATGAAGGTAGACCAGAAGTCAGTCCAGTGGTCAGACTGGCAAGAAGAGTTCTAATAGCTATGCAGAGCAAAGTTAAAGCTCAGTTGGAATGGTGCAACAAGGTGTGATTTGTCCAGTTACAGAACCAAATGAATGGGTGTCATCTAAGGTAGCTACTCACAAAAAAGGCTCAGACAAGATTAGAATATGCTTCGACCCAACAGACCTGAATAAGGCATTGAAAAGACCTCATCATCCCATGCGAACAGTCGAGGAAGTCGCAGCCTTGATACCAAATGCCACTGTCTTGGATGCAAAGAGTTAATTTTGTCAAGTGATGCTTGATTGCAAATCCTCATTACTGACTACATTCAGTACCCCATTTGGAAGATATAGATTTCTCAAGATGTCATTTGAAATAAATTCTGCAAGTGAAGTCTTCCAACGTGCAATGGAACAGATCTTTTCAGGTTATCCTTGTGCCATAATGGTAGAGTATTTGTTGGTCGGAGGCAATGGTGATGCAGAGCATGACAGAAACCACAAGAAAGTTTTAGACAGAGCTTGTGAAGTGAACTTAAAGCTCAATCCTCTGAAGTGCAAATTCAGACTACCAGAGGCACATATATAGGTCATTTGTTTACTAGTACTGGGTTACAACCAGACCCATCCAAGCAAGCAGCTATTCTTGAGATGCCAGCTCCAGATAATGTTTGCGGTCTGCAGTATTTTCTTGGTATGGTTAACTATTTGGGCAAGTTTATACCAGATTTCAGTGAACTGTCAGTGCCTTTAAGGGAGCTGAAGCGCGAAAATGTTGTATGGTCATGGCTAGAACAGCACCAGAGAGCATTCAATGATCTTAAGCAGAAAATTGCCGCTCCACCTACACTATGGTATTATGATGTCAATAAACCTGCTACTCTTTCCTCAAAGTTTGGTCTTGGTGCAGTTATTCTTCAAGAGGGCAGACCAGTAGCCTATGCATTTAGAACTCTTACCCAAACTGAAATGCAATATAATCAGATTGAGAAGGAACTTTTGGCAATTGTGTCGGCATGTTCAAAGTTTCATGACTATATTTAAGGTCGAGATATCCAGATTGAAATTGACCATCAACCCCTAGTTACTATTTTAAAGAAGCCCATAAATTCCACTCCAGCAAGATTACAAAGAATGATGCTGAAGTTACAAAAGTACAACTTCAAAATGGTCCATACGAAAGACAAGCGTTTTTATCTGGCTGATACCTTATCCAAATCACCCGGAAATACAATGGAACAGCTTGATGCAGATAATTTTGACTTCAGTGTCATGGAAGTGTATAATTTTTAGATCACAAGATGAGCTGAGAGATCATACAAAGACTGATCCTGTTTTGCAAAAGCTCAACCACTACATCCAGGCAGGATGGCCATCTAAGCAATCCAGTGTACCATCTGAAGTACAAGCTTATTTTCCTTATACAGATGAGATGCTGATGGAAGATGGCATTATTTTCAAAGGTCCTAAAGTTGTGAATGCTTCCTTGCAATGTGAATATATCCAGATTTGCATTGTGGTCACCCAGGTTCCAAATCTACCAAGAGGGTAAGAGGACTAATATTTTGGCCTTCTCTAGTGAAAGACATTGACAAAGTGCTTTCATCTTGTTCAGTATGCAATAACACTAGACTGCATCTGCAGGAAGAGCCACTTCAGCTAACTCAAGTTCCTGAACTACCTTGGTCAATAGTAGCCACTGACAAATTTGAGTGGAACAATCAGCATTACTTAGTGTTGGTCGGCTCTTATCCAAATTGGTTTGAGACTGATTTCTTGCCTAACTTAACATCTGCTACTGTTATTACTTAGTTGAGATGTAATTTCTCAGTCCATTGTAGTCCTCATATGCTTATCTCTGACAATGGAACTCAATTTACAAGTCAATTGTTTAAGAATTTTGCAAAAGAATGGGACTTTGTACATGTTACTAGTAGTCCTGAATATCCACAAATGATCTAGCTGAACGCGCAGTACAGAGGAAAGCAATTACTGAAGAAGTCAAAATGTGACAATACCGACGTTTTTTTGAACTTACTTAATCTCAGAAACATACCCTGTGATGATATACTTGACTCGTCTGCTCAAAAACTTCTATCTAGGCAAAATAGAACTACCCTGCCTATCAGTTCCAGTTTGTTGAGGCCTAACGCGAAGAACAACAGAGCAATCAAAGCCCAATTATTCAGAAAGGGTTCTTTCCAGAAGTCTAGTTATGATAAAAGGAACAGATTTCTTTGTCCATTACAAGGAGAGACAGTGAGGATACAAACGGTGAAAGGCTTCGACCGGATTGGTCAATTAACAGGTATATGTGCCAAGCCGAGATCCTATTTTGTGAAATATGAGTGTGGAGTACAGGAGAAATCGCAGACATCTTCTTCCTGTAGCAGAATCAATATTGCAGCATTGTTCCTGTGATACAGACTCAATCTCAGAGCAATCCAGACAATGTTACTGTTCCAGAACGTGTCATAACTTCAACTTCCATTCCTGATGATGTTTCAGATATCCCTAAGATTGAACAATCAGCAGAGACAGTCCCAGTTGCTAAACCTGATTCTAAATTCTATGTCACAAGATTTGGTCGCATCTCCAGACCTAGTGTGAAATACACAGTAACCTGGACATGAGTGTCTATATGTATTTAGCTCTGTATAATTGCATGTCAAAGAATTATCTTGTATTTACTGCATGCCAATCAATGTCTTCCACGAAATGTGATTTATTTCTCAAAGAGGGAGGATGTAGAGTATATGTGTGTGTGTTGTACCTTTAAGAAGAATTTTCAAGGACTGAACGTGCATATAAATAGCAAGCACACATTAGCTTCAGTACCACTTTGGGAGTGAACATGTATGAGAGAAATGATCAGTCTGTTTGCAAGTTTATCTAAGTTAAAGTTATTTGCCTCAATCCTGATGTGTTTGTACATAATAAAGCTGCATGAACAAAATCCACGTCAAGTTAGTCTGTTTCATCCTGAGTGGACAAACGACAATCGGTATCTCTGATCATGTGGGTAAACATAGCATGATCCAAAGAACTTGTAAATCCTTCTCTCTAAAAGCTTCTTTCTGCCACTTTAGCAAAAAAAAAAAATTGTCTTAGTGTATCAGCTACATGCACCATTTTTTCTGGCTTACAATGAAACTTCGGATCATGCTTTTGTACTGTCCAACAGCATTCTCAACAATCTTGCTGGTATTTCATGAAGTGATTTCTTAAAAATACTTTGCAGTGGTTTATGACATTGGAGTCCATTAATAACTTTTTCTTTAAATACAGTAATGAACTTTTGAGAACAATAAACAACAGCTGACATTTCTTTTTGTCTATGTTTGTATAATTGGTATGTTCTTCTTCAAAAGCTTTTGACCAATACACTATTTGTCTAACTTCCTGCATCATCTCTGCAGTTAGCCCGTTAACTCACATCAACCTGAAAAACAAATGGTTGTGGCATATCGCAGAAATTCAGTGTAAAAGCCTCTGTGACAAGTTTTTTCCTCAAAATAGTAAAGCTTCTACATCGCTGTGTTAGCCAAAATCAGGCTGCATCATTCAGTCTCCCAAGTGGTACTGGGATATTTGAAAAGTTGGTATGAACTTTGACAAGTAACGTACCATTCCGCAAAATCTCATAAACATTACTTTATCTGCTGGTTTCTTATTCTTAACTACATAACTGACTTTTTCCAAGTGAGGCCTTCTAGCACCAGACTATGATTCATATATTTGAGATTATTGACATATACGTGGTATTTACTTTTATTCATCTTCAGAGCTTTCTGCCTCAGCTTGTTCAACAGCTTTATTAGCCTTGTGTCATCCACATTTGTCAGTTCCTCACAAACCGGTTATCTACTATACTCACTATGCTATCAGTCTCTAACATTTCTGCTACAGTTCTCTGAAATATTTCTAGTATAGTAAACTCTCATTTAATCGGCACCCATGGGGATTGGTAGATGCTGGATAACTGTAGTTTCTGGTTGCTTGAGAGTTACTATTAAAATAGGCCTGACTAATACTATACTCTACACTATTTGTTTGGTTTAACTTGTTCTTAGGTTGGGGAGAGAGGGAATTTATTGCTATCTTCCTTTTTAAAACACAAACTCTACAAATGTAAGCTATGTTTCGGGGGGGGGACAAAGTGCAACACATGAAAATTGTACTGTATTTCTTCGATTTTTTTTTTTTTGGTTGCTTGAGTTCTAGTTAAGTGAGAGTTTACTGTACATATAAAACATCAAATGGCAGTCAAAGAAATCTGCCACGTATGATATTGAAAGTACATAGCTTTGAGCTAGATTCATCTAGTTCAATTTGTTACAGGCTTTGATTAGCATCCAGAAAAAAAAAAAGTTTTTGGCACTGTGCACAGTTGAATCAAACTCTTCAAAGGTATGTAGGGAACACTGGTCCCTTCTAATCTGTTTAGATATTGGGGATTATGCAACTACTGAGATTGCCCTGCATCACACCTATAACCATGTTATCAGCAAATTCAGTTTGCTCATAGTGTTAGAAGAACATAATTCCTTATGATCGAAGCTCTATGCTGTCTCTCTCAGAAGTGTTATCCTTGGTGCTCAAATTACTTGTTCAACATCTGGAGATATTTTAACACTGTAATCCTAAGGAAAATCCTAATCAATAAATACATCTGTGTAGCTTTCTAATTAAATTCCTTTATTTCTTGTTTATTGCTTGCTTTTTCAATTATTGGCACATAATGATAACTGCATCCCTGCTACCATTAGTAAGAAGTTTCTGCAATTACCTGGAAGAAATAGACAAATAGATATTCCTATGGCTACCTGAGCTAGAAGCAGCTTGAATGTTTGAATTACTCAGCATTTGTATAATGTGAATTATTTTCATCACAGATTCATAGGTTTGTACTAGGCTAATGAGCACTAAGGTCTTTAAAACCTAACCTTGCAACCTAAATGTGTCTCACTAATTATTTTATTTTGGACATCATAAATATGGGACATACTAGTTAGACCATGACTTAATGACTCCATCTGTCCATTAGAGAAATGGGTGCCAGAACAGGGATGAATTTATTATTTCTCATCCAATGGTCCAGGTAGGCTTGAGACTGCTTCACATGGATGGGCAGCCTATTCCATAGAAAATTCTGTCTCTTCAAAATGTCCTATTTATGTTGCAAGAAAAGTTCAGGTCCTTAGATCTAGTAGTCCTGATGCTGTTCATTTTGTGGATATATAAAAGGTCCATCAGAATGGGATCCAAGGGTGTCCTGCATGCCAGACACAGATTGCCTCAGTAATCTGTAGGAAACATAATATATAGATATAGCTCTGAGACGATCAACATAAGACTTTGTGTTTAGGCCATGTATCTTTTTTGTGAGGAATATTTGTAGGCGTTCCTGTTGCTGCAAGTGTCTGGTTAGGTATTTCCCGAACAGGGCATTATACTCAATGAAGAGCCTGATGAGTGCCAAATACAGCAGCAAGATGACTTCCCTGGACCTAAATGCCATGCCCCTACTTATAAACTGAGTAACACTTTTTTTATTTTATTTTATTTACTTATTTTTTATTTTACATTTGTTAACCGTGAAAAATCCACCTGGACCAGGTCCATTTTCAGTGGATGCCCGGGGAGAAAACTCCACGTTTGACAAGAAAGAAAAACAAAACAAAAACAATACAATTTAAATCTTCCTACCATACCAAACTACATATCTACCAAACACCACAAACTTGCTTACCCTAAGCTAAGTAAACAAAGAAATAAAAAATATATTGACATCCTACATAAACAGTCCCAGCTCCAATACTTCTTATTGTTTCAATCACTATTGGATGGGGACATTCACCCTAACCCTGGCCCAAATAGCACAAACACTAATAGTTATATTAAACAAGACAAAGCTTCTCCTATATCATCAAACACTTATACCAACTCTCTCACCATAGCTCATCGTAATATACGTAGCATTTGTAACAAGATCTCTCAACTCCATGCCCTTTTAGATGTTCACCATTTTGATATCTTATGTTTATCCGAAACTTGGCTAAAACCTACCATTAAGGATAATGAAATTACCCCTCCCGGGTATAATATCTTTAGACTGGACCGTAAAACCAAAAAGGGAGGTGGCGTAGCAATTCTGTACAAAGCACAACTACAAATTAGTATTATAAATCTTAACCTTACTCAGGACAATAATGCAGAAGTAATCAGCTCAAAACTTCAAATCAACCCTAATAAAGCTATTAACATAATTTGTGTATATCTCCCCCCAGGAAATAACACTAACACTCTAGAATGCATCCTTAGCTTGCTGTCAAACAACCTCCCTCAAGAAACACTAGTTCTAGGTGACTTTAACATTGATTGGAATTATTTTAATAGTATAAACCCTACATCCCACATAAACCTATATGGCTTCTCTCAACTCATTAACTGTCCAACCAGAACTGATAAATCCAACAACCATGAATCTATTCTAGACTGGATTCTGATTAATACTCCCCAACATACCTACCAGTCCGGTACCCTTCCAGATGATCTAAGCGACCATTCTTTAACTTATGTCATTAGACACAAAATCAACCTAACCTTACCTGCCACACTTAGAACACTAAGAACAAAAAAGACTTTTAACTCAGAACATTTTCTAGCTGATCTAAAATATTGTAATTGGTCCTCATTGAAATATCTTCCCCTTAATGAAGCAGTAGATTACTTTAACTCTACATTCTTATCAATTCTAGACCAACATGCCCCAACTCGTACCATCAGAACCAAATCAAAAGTAGCACCCTGGCTAACTAATAATACTAGACATAAAATCATTATTAGAAATAAATCATGGTCAAAATGGCGCACCACTAAAAATCAAACTGATCGCCAAAAATTTAGAGAGCTTAGAAACAGCACTAAAAGAGCTATCCTGACAGACAAAAAAAAACTACTACCTTCAGCTGCAGAACATCACTAATAAGGAACCTAAAAAATTCTGGGCCAGTATTAATATTCTTCTGTCTCCAGGTCACTCCATTACACCTAATTCCCAGGACTCTAACCCAGAAAACCCTAAACAAACAGCAAATGACTTCAACTCATTCTTCACAAACACTATCCAAACACTTGCTAGTCATCTATCTCCTGACACCTCAAATCTTCCTCCATCCACATTAAATCCACCACCTACACTCCAATTACAACCAGTCTCTACCTCCTTTATCACATCATTGCTCCTAAAGTTAAAACCCACCACTCCCTCTGCAGACAAACTGCCTGCAGAATTCTTACAGATAGGTGCCAAAGCCTTAGCCTACCCTATTTCCATCCTGATCAATAGATCTATAAAGGAAGGAATCTTCCCCTCTATCTGGAAAATATCTCATATCATCCCACTACATAAAGGAGGAAACTCTAATGATTTCTCTAACTTTCGTCCAATAGCTCTCCTCTCACCAATCGCAAAAATCATGGAAAAATGTATTCACAAACAAGTACTAAATCACCTTCTCAACAACAACTTACTTTCTAACTGTCAACATGGTTTCAGACCCTCACACAGTACCACTACTGCTTTACTCTCCTTCACTAACTCCATTAACACTAACCGTAACAATAACTATCTATCTTCCTCTGTCTTCATCGACCTATCCAAAGCTTTTGATATGGTGAATCATAAACTTTTACTACATATCCTACAATCACTGGCTCTTGATCATCTTGCCTTGTCCTGGTTTGCATCTTACCTAGAAAATCGTCAGCAGACAGTACTTTGGAAAAACACACTTTCTAATCTTCTACCTATCTCCTTAGGTGTACCTCAAGGCTCTATCTTAGGCCCTTTGCTATTTTCTATCTTTATTAATGACCTTCAATCTGCTATCCCATATACTACCTGTATACAATATGCGGACGACTCAACTATAATCTGCACTGCTAACTCTCATGCAGAACTCCAGTCACTTACTCAAAAAGCTTTCAGTGCTGTAGAACAATGGTTCTCTTACCGCTGTCTACTCCTCAACCCTAAGAAAACAAAACTATTACTTTTTTCACCTACTCGTAAATCTACTCCACCTTACTTTACTCTTACGTCCACAGACGGAACACTCATCTCTCCTGACTTGACCACAAAACTATTAGGGATAACTATTGATAATAACCTCAACTTTGACTCTCACATCAACAACACCATAAAATTAGTTAATAAAAAAATAGGATCCCTTTACAGAATCAAACCTTTCCTAACACCCACAGCAAGGTCCACCATTGCTAGATCTCACCTAATCTCCACTCTTCTCTATGCTTCCCCCATTTACACTAATCTTTCCAAAAACAACATGAAGAAACTAGAAACATCCTATCATAACATAGCTCGATTCGCTATTGGATCTCCTTTTAGAACTCATCACTGCTTGAACCTAAAAGAACTAGGCTGGATTGAACTTCCTAACCAACTTGTACTTCAACAGATCTTAATTGCTTATAAGATTCTATATCAGCCAACCAACACTTACTAGCCTTATTTCTCCATACAACAACCTGCAACAACTACGTTCCTCAAATAAACTTCTGATTAATATTACCAAACCTAACAATAATGCAGGTGTCAGTTTATTCTCCAACTCTGTTGGAAAAACATGGAATAAACTACCCTCTGATATCACTTCTTTAACCTCTTTCCAACTTTTCAAATATCAACTAAAGATTTATCTCAATAAACACTGGCTTTGCTCCTGCACTAATCCAGACTAATGCCAACTCTTCTCTCTAACATTACCCTTGTTATCAAAAAAAAAAAAAAAACTTTATTTTTTATATTATCTGGTTAACTTGCTATGATGTCATGTGAACTTTTATGCCAATGTATTTTTTTATCTGATTATATTAATTGTTTTTACTTGCTATCTTTCTTATGTAACCATTTATGCCTTTTTGTAAAAGTGTACAACTGATGGAGCTTTTCTCCCCGGGCCTCTATTGAAAACGGACATATATCCAGTTGGACTAGCCCGGTCAACAAATGTAAAATAAAATAAATAAAATGTGAATAAGTACAAAAAAATACAAATATTTAGAGGTAGACATATACAAGAATCTATCACAATAATTCAAATAGGGTTACATGAACATAACAATATCTTACAATATCTGTAGACAAAAATATTACAAAAGAATGGTAGTGACTACATTTGCTATTTTAAATGACTGTTTACATTTCCTAGTGAGTGTACACTGAAAGAGGTAGCAAGCCAGTGTGGCTTAATTTGTAAGTGTGTAAGCACAAGTGTATATAATAGTTAGTGTTGTGGAGGAGGAGAGAAGATATACTAATTTTCAAGTGATACATGGACAGATCTAGCTTTTCCTGAGATGTGGTTTTAATAGTCTTTTAAAGTTAAAGTTTGTTGTTGCAAAGGATATATTAGTGTGAAGGTGGTTCCATTTTTTTTTAGCTATGATGTGGGAGAAAAGGGCTTTGCCTGCAGTGTTGTTTGCAGATGTGATACTGAGAAGAGGTTTGCTTGATGAGCAGAGAGGGTGACTGGAAGAGTAGGTGGTTAGTAGCTGTTGTAGGGCTGGAGTTTTCTCTGGGTAGTTTATGATGTTGAAGGCATAAGTGAGATGTAAGTAAGATAATAGGTGTGGGAATTCTAGCCATTGTAATTGTTTCAGTACTTGGCAGTGATGTGTTCTGAAAGGGGAGTTGTTGGTAAATTTGGCTGTTTTATTATAACATGACTCTAGTTTGTCCAGGAGTGATTTTTTAATACGTGTCAGGATTGGAGCAGTGTAGGTAAGTGTTGATAGGAGGCGAGTTTGAGCTAGAGTGAGTCTTGCTTTCTCTGTGAGGAAGTTTTTGTGTCTATAAAGGGTTCCCACTTTTTTATGAACTTTCTGGATAGTTTGAGCTATGTGTAGATCAAAGGATAGGTTGTTGTCTATTTCTATCCCTAGGAGCTTTGTGTGGGTGGATGGGGAAATTATAGTTCCATTTTTTGATAAGATAGAGAAATTAGTGGGAGTAGTTTTAGTTTTGTTAGGGGTAAACAAGAGAAGTTTTGTTTTGTTGGGGTTTAGGATAAGTTGGATGTCTGTGATCCAAGTTTCAATGGCAGAGAATGATTCTTGGGCTTGCTCTTGCAAAGTGTTGACAGATGGGGCTGCACAGATTAATGTAGAGTCATCTGCATACTGTATTACTGAGGCTTGTTTAGAGGCGATGTATAAATTGTTTGTAAAAATAGAGAAGACAAGTGGGCCTAATATTGAGCCTTGTGGTACCCCTATGGAGTTAGGGAGAGGGGGGGATAGTTGATTTTGCCATTGCACAGATTGTTTTCTGTCCGATAAGTAACTTTTGAACAAGGAGATAGTGGGAGAAGTAAAGGATAGTGAGTGGAGAGCATCCAATAGTTTAGGATGTGAGACCATGTCAAATGCCTTTGACAGGTCCAAAAAGATAGCAGATACATAGCTATTGTTGTTTCTGTGATAGTTAACTTAACTGGAAAAGGAGAGAAGGGCAGAAGTTGTACTATGGTGAGGCCGGAATCCATGTTGGGTGGAGGAGAGAAGATTGTATGTTTTCTGTTTTCAAGTATTGCATGGCTTGGAAATATATGCATTTCTCTAAGAGCTTGGATAAGGGGGATAGTATAGCTATAGGCCGATAGGTGGAAAAGTCATAAGATTTTCCACCTTTATGCAGAGGTATAATGTAAGATATTTTCCATAATTGAGGTACATAGGCTTCTTGAATGGACCTGTTTATTAGGATTGAGACTGGGTAGGATAGGGAGTCAGTTGCGATTTTTAGGAATTTTTGCAGGTATTCTGTCGGCTGCAAGAGTAGTAAGTTTTAGGGTGTGGAGGAGTTGTTTGATTTTAGATGTAGGGACAGGTGAGAGAGAGAAAGATGGAAGATTAGTAGTCCTGCAGGGAGGGATTCCTGCAGTTGTGGCTGATAAGTTGTTAGAGTTATGTATTTGGTTGGACAGAGTTTGGATTGAGTTTATGAAATAACAGTTAAACTGGGAAGCTATATCATTATTGTTTACATTGGAGGTGGAAGGGGTGGGGGTAGCGATAGTGCCAGGTTTCATAAGGAGTTGATACTGTGCCAGAACTTTTTGGGATTATTTGGGTGTTTGTTTTGGAATGATTTCCTTACTACACTGGCACATGTTGGTCAAATGTCAGGTTATCTCCATATGTTCCCAAATCCTTGACTAGCAGGCCTACACTTTGGGGTGTTTTATCAATGATATAGTTTCCTGGGGTAGTCAACTTTCCAAAAGGCACAATTATGAATTCTTTGCAATGAGTTTTAAGCCTTGGCTTTGACAACAGTCATTTTTCTGTTTTAGACCCTCTTGTAAGGTGTTAGTGTCTTGGGGCATTTTTATGACTTCTCCTAGTCTGCAATCATCTGTGAACTTGGTCAGCCAGAGTTGTTCGACATTGGCTTTAACTTCTAAGAAGTAGATGTCACACAGGAGTGGTCTGCTTGTGACCTGTCTTTTTGTGAAGGTGATCTCACAAATAAAACTTCCTGGGTCCTATCTATGAGCCATCTAGCTATCCAGTATTTTATATAGAGATATACACCTAATTCATAAAGTTGGTTAAAATGTTAATAGTCTGAGAGGTTTTGTATCAAATACTTAAGGTAGGCAGTATGCAGCTTTTTACCCTAATCCATTGCCTTGGTGACCTTTTCAAATATGTCCACCAGTTTTAGTAGGCAAACCTGCCTTTGACATAAGCAAACTGGGTTGGGCTCAGTGTCTGAAGGTTTTCTATGTCCTTGTTGATCATTTCCATAAATTCCATGGCTTTGCATATAACACTAGTCGGTCTATACTTCAGGGGATCAGTTGATGGTCCACCCTTATACAGAGGGATGACTGTTGAAGTCTTCCATTCCCATGGTACAAAGCATGATTTGAGACTATAGTTAAATATAGTGATTCCAGTAACCCTGATAGGTCATATTCCAGGCTACTCAAGAGGTATTCTGGGATATTATCAGGGACCAGTGAAGCAGTGTTCGTGGCCTTAGACAGCACCACCAGGACCTTCTCCCCATTTATAGTTGGTGTGGTTTTTGAAGATATTTCTTAGGAGGTAGCTGGGGGTGTGTGGGGAGTCAGTCAGCAGATTTGCTACGTTACTGGCTCTGTGAATGTGGCACCATTAACTACCAGTTCAGCACACTGTTGTGTGCCGACTTTCAGTTTTCTGACATAGATGAAGAAGGCCTTATGATTATCATTGGCTTGGGAGGCTATCTTGACCTCAAAAACTGGCTTTCATGGTCTTAAGAAGCCCTCTTATTTTAATGTTTAGTTTGATTAGAAAGCCCTTATCTTTTTGGGAGTTGCACTTCCTAATTTTAACTATGACTATTTTCCTGTTATCTAGCCAGTTTAATTTAAGACTCCCCAGGATAGTTTGCTTTTAGAGTTTGTTTTGGACTTACCTCTTGTAGGTACCGCAGCCTCTTTGCTGCCACTGTCAAGGTTATACAGAGTTTCTAAGAACAATTCTAATAGTATGCTGTGTTTTCTGGGTTTGGAGGGGCAGTGAATTTTGATAACCTATTGCTTAATAAAAGGTAGTTTGTTTTGGAGTAATTCCTCACTGTTACTGGTTTTATTGGTGGAGGACAGCTTTCTGACTGGACCTTAACCAGGGAGGTCATAACACTGGAGGGGGGGTACTGCAACATTCTCATACATTTGATAGTACCAGGTCCAATATGTTGGAACCTCTAGTGGGCGTATGTACTGTCTGGTCAAAAGTGTTTTGTTTACAAAGTCCAGGAATCTCTGTGCCTGCAAATTTGATACCATATAAGATTAACAGTCTATAGCATGGTAATTAAAGTGCCCCCATGAGTAAGGTGTTTGGATGGATGGTAACTGCCTCTGGTAGCTCTAAGTATGAGCTATGGGTTTCATGGGATATACAGGGTGACCTACAGTTTGCTAGGATATGGTATGGGATTTTATCTACGGAGATCTGCACATGTAGAAATTCTAGCATGCCATTCTATTTAACCAACTTAGAGGGATGCTTGTTACTGATGTAGAATGAGGCACCTCCACCTTTAGTCTCCATCTGTGCAGCTACGGATCTAAATGTGAAGGCAGCACTGAGACCTTGCACAGCTGGGGTACTCTCTGCAACTTTTAACCATGTT
Source organism: Protopterus annectens (assembly GCF_019279795.1). Taxonomy (NCBI): domain Eukaryota; kingdom Metazoa; phylum Chordata; order Ceratodontiformes; family Protopteridae; genus Protopterus; species Protopterus annectens. Next base: position 313,720,999 of record NC_056735.1, read on the forward strand.
TTTTGTTTAAGCTTTTGGCAGTGAACAGTAACACCTTAAGATTTTCTTGAGTTGATATTGCTTTGTGACAAACCTACTGAATTTGTCATTGCCTATAAAATGCTCTATGGGGGAGGATAAAGTTTTGGCCAATATTCGAAAGTCTAGAGGCAAGAGGCGCAGATTATCCTTAGCAAAGTAACATGGTTTGTCAACAATGTCCTCCAGTGCTGACAAATATTTGATCCCGCTGCAGTGACACCAGAAACTAAGCCAGCTGTTAAAGTCAATCATCTTTTACTGTTATTGTGGAACCATCTTTGGTGAAGGCAGAATGCCTCTCAGTGCTAGGTTCATACCAGCCTAAGACACATAGTCTGAGAAATCTATAATGTCTCTCTTCATATAGTTTAGGGAGGCAAGTCTCAGGTCATTTACACCTACATGGACTATGACTGAATCCTACTGGTAACCTGAGTGTGTGAGTGCTGCTTTGTTGAGTATGTTTGGGTTTGCAGAGGATAACCTTTGCAATCAAAAAAGTTTGGAAGGTCTTTGCAATTTTGGAAGACTGCTTTTAAATGCTTCAGCATAAGTTGTTCTGTGTGTGTGTGTGTGTGTGTGTGTGTGTGTGTGTGTGTGTGTGTGTGTGTGTGTGTGTGTGTGTGCGCGCGCGTGTCATACTATGCGTAGTGGGTATTGTGTGCAATTTTGACGACCTGGTTTATATATATATATATATATATATATATATATATATATATATATATATATCTGTGTGTGTGTGTGATTGTACATGAAACTGTATCTTGATACAATGTAGCAATTGTTTCATGTTCAGTGACAACCACTTAAGGTAGCAGGTACAGCATACACGTCTCATATACTGTACCTGCTACCTTAAGTGGTTGTCACTGAACATGAAACAATTGCTACATTGTATCAAGATACCCATACCCACTAAGCCGGGTGCGGAGAAATTGGAAAATTGCACAGCCATGTTATTAGGCCCTTTAATTGGGGAGCTACAAGGGTGTGGTGTCAACAGAAGGCTATTTATATTGGTTTTTGGGGTTGATGAATAGACTAGGCTATATAATGCCAAATTTTAATGGTAGTGCTACCACATGCAAAAACTAGCTGCTCTACACTTGTCAGCACACAAGACAGTTACTCTGCACTCATTAGGTCACAGGGTTCAGTTTCATGGATAGTTTTATAGGGAACATTTGCTTTTGGTATGTTTGCAGCTATACAGGGCACTGCCAACCGCTGCTGCATGATGAGCACCTACATGCAAATGCACCAAATTTATAGAGGCACCGAAAAAACAGTAAACTGACTACTGAGTCCTCTGGTTAATAAAACAACTACCCTTAGAAACCTTTTGCATGGTTTCCAACTCAGAAAAACTAGGCAACCACCTACTGTCACGAGATGAAAATCCCAGTCCTCCTAACCTAAAAACACACTGAAAGAATACCCAAAGTGTAATGCTACCACAAACAAACGTAAAACAAATAACTAGATGTCCCTTTGGCTGGTGATTTCAAGGGAAACAATCCAACAGAAACAGCAGTGTAAGGAAATGCACTACATTAGTTCAAATTACAGTTTGATGCACAAGAAATAGAAAAATCAGTACCTATTTGCTTAAATAATTTACAGAACTACAATATTTCAATCAGAAGTACTTAAGTTTGCCTGAATGGCTACCCTACTAAAGTAAGCAAAAGAGTTGAATGGCCAAATTCTCTAAAGTGTCAAACTCATGTCTACAGAAAGTCCCATTTCTGGAAGACCTCAACAAGGTACAGCCTCCCAATATAGGACTTGTAGTAGAGAGCTGGAGGTCAACCTCAAAGCATCCACCAGCTCTTTCAAGCTGCAGTGATTATTAAACTAAATGAAATAGTCATCACTAGCTAGAAATGTTATTAATTTTAGAGGATGAGATGCAGAATGTAATTTAAACTTTCACTTTTGAGGCTAGCAAATATAATTAAAATACTGATCTCTTAAACGAAAGTGATTTTATCCAAAAAACAAAGCGGTTCCTTGTGTGCGAAGTGGGTGCTACGCTTAGTATCAATTCAGCATTCAAATTAATAATCTGTTTATATTTTATTTTATTTTATTTTATTTTATTTTGTCCGTTTCTATGAAAACAAATATAAATTGGTTTGAACTATATACATTGGAGTCCTATCGCTTGTTTGGTGAATATGGATTAATTTGAATGCTGAATTGATACTAAGCGTAGCACCCACCTCGCACACAAGGAACCGCTTTGTTTTTTGGATTATCTGTTATTTGTGGCAACAGTGTGCTAATCCGACAGGAAGTTACTTTTTATGAAAGTGATTTTATATTTAACACCACTGACCTGTTTTAACTACTGCTTCTCACAACTGTGTGTGTTCTGTGCATTTTTGAAAATGTTGGTAGAGATCTATGTTTATGTTGTTTTTTTTCTGCAGAAGTTTTTTTTTTACATAGGTTAGCAGCATGCACAGATTTGTTGTGCTATGTATAAATTGTTTAATGGAAGAAGGACCTATAATTAAGTGTTTTAAATTTAATATGTTTAGTAATGTCAAGAGCACCTTTCTTAACAATGGCAGTGCTCTATAATGAATATTTTTAAATTATCTTGGACAAGAAGGCTGCAAACAAATTATTCAAATACACAATGAGGAAAACGTAAATACAATGTATATCAATATAAAAGAAATGTCATGTGAACAGCAGAGTAGTACAGCAAGCACTTTACATACGTACACACACACACACACTCAAAAAGACATAGAATTAGGGGTTCTACTATGCACCACTTCATCTGTTGAAGCTTATACTTGAATGGATAGTGATTTTCCTTTTTTGTTCAGGAAGAGACTAAACTGGACACGGAGGATGCCATTTGTTAGGTTACACTTAATTGTTCTATGCAAATGCAGTCATTAATGAAATATAAGACTTCAGCTGCTAAGCTGCTGCTTTAACTAAGCATCAAAAATGTATTCACAGGGAGAAAAAATGTGTCTCAGGACTCTGATCAGGTACATAATCAAAATTTGGAAAGCCTACCAAAATATCCATGACATCCTGAAAGTATGACTGAAGATGACACTGAGTTTGAGGAGAGTAAAGCAGAGAGATCTTTTGTGGGGGGGGGGTTCACCCATCTTCTGAATCAAACCTGAGTTTGTTTGTGTCTTTCAGCTTTTCCCGGTTAGGGGTCACCACAGCGGACCTCCCGTCCACTAATGATTGGCAATTGATTTTTACGTACCGGCTTGCCAGGCCTAACGCACAATCTTCAACGAAGGTACGCCCATTCATGCATGTCTCCATGCAGAAGATGCACTAGCTGAGAATCGAACCAGACAGCGTCTTACTGTGAGGCGACAACACTACCGCAGCACCACCACCGCCTGAGTAATAAGTAAAAATGTCAGCAACCACCTGTAGTAAGCTTGAGTAGTAAGGATGATACTTGCATTAGACATGAGCATGGCAGGATTATAAAAGCTCTAGATGCCTGATGGTGCATTTATTAATTTCTTAGGTTCAGTTCATAAAGCCATAGCAAATCCTTCTCCAGATTTCATTTTTATATTACACCAACATGAACTCCGAACCAAGGGTCATTTTGCTCTCACTCACAAGATTATAACTGAATGCACTAAGACGTAGTGGACCAGACATCATTACGTAAGCTTTCAGATTTGTACACTCTGAATATATTATAGTGGGTATGAACAGGCTTGATGCATGGCTTTTACGGCTTTTACTGGGTTATGATCCACAATTGTTCTAAAAGAGCTTGAAGTAGCAGCTGTAGGACAGTTTATAGAACTACTTACTGATTCATTAAAACAACAGGGACCCCATAGGGGTATCTGAAGAAGAGAAAATTGGTGTCACCTGTAGAAAACAGAGGTGGGGAATGATCCAGTGAGTTTCAGGAAAGCAAGCCAGACTTTAATGAAACTAATGGAATGGGTCATAAGGGGAAGACTGATAAGCCTTTTGGAGGATGGTGAACTGCAGGACCAGACTCAGAATAGATAAAAAAAAACACATGTCAAACAAACCTACATAGATTCTATGACATGGTGACCAGAGAAGTAAATAGAGGAGATTAAACTAATATGGTATTTTTATATTTCAGCAGAGTATTTAACATAGTATTAGTAGGATACTTGTAATGCCATGAGGAGGGAGCTAAATACCCAAACTGATGGTAAATGGTTAATGTAGAATACAGAGAGAGTCATCAAAAATATATACTGATTAGTGAAGTGAGGCATGAACTTTATAAAATGTTTGATTTACACAGTGTAATTGGAAATGAGACAAGAATAAATCCATGTGCAGATGACAAAGAAAAGGAGTGGGAGACAGGAATTCTAAGAAGGAACTTAAGAAAGCCAGATAAAATGGGCAGATATATACATAACCCTACAATGCAGTTTAATTTATAATAATCCTAAGGAGTACTATACTCTAGGGTGACTTAAGCTAGGGGTAGAAGACTGAAAAATGATCTGAGGTAACGATAAAGATAGCACTAGCAGCAGTGGGAGAGATCAGTGACTAAGGCCAGCTGAACACCTCATTGTACTTCAGAGGTAGGTATTCACACCACATCATAAGGTGTTGGTAAAGCCTTAACTTGGGGTGATGTGTGTAGTTTTTGGAGGACACATAGGTAAAATGAGAATGGGAGGAAGAAGAGGTAAAAATTAAATAAGAGGAATTATAGAAGGGATGGGGGAATCAAGTTATGAGGAAAGATCAAGTGGACACGTATACAACGGAGAAGAGGAAGACTACACTGTGGGCATACAGAATAATAACAGGGCAGATTATAGGAGTGAACTCAAAAAGAAGACGAGGGAGGGGTAGGAGAGAGCTCAACTGGCACGATAAATAGAAAGAATGTCTATAGAGAGTGGTAGGTTCCAGACCTGTGGCAGGATGCAGGAGGGTAAGTAACTGAAAGTGGAAGAGCAAAACAGTCAGAGTGCTCAGATATCCTTCAAGCCAACCTGGCTCACAACTGGTCTTCATACAATATTTTTCTCTCTTTCTTCTGAATGAAAAACATAGTAAACTTTCTTTGCCAATAATGCTAATCTAGGTTTCTATATTAATGATTTATAGGAGTTATTTCAAATCACATTTTATAGATGTGTAGACTTTAATCCTAACAGTACTAACAAAGTTACAAAATCATCAGTCAAAAAAATATTTTTATTTTTGAACTTTTTCTTTTGTTTGCTCCATCAACAATTTTTGCCTGGGACAATAAAATCTAATACCTAAATTCTTCAGTCTCCTATATCAAATTCAATGAATATGTAAGTTGCTGCTCAAATATATTCCTTTTAATTGCATTTGCTGAAGAAACAGTTTTCCAGTTGTGTAATTTAAACTCTATGTGGCTAATTATGTTCCTTTATCTTATCCACAATATCACCTTTTCCTCACAGGTAATTTTCTTTTCAGTTGTTTTTAACTTACTGATATGTTTTCAAGCTAGATAGGAGATTATATCCTCAATTTATAAGTTTATTACATTATTATATATATGGATCTACTTTCTATCAACGAAAGTATGATCCATCAAATTGCTCTTACCCGCTCACTATCCACCGAAATTGCCTTTTAATGAAACAACGAACTGCCAAATTCCTTTCCCAGGGAAAGGAACAACAGGACCACCAAGCAAACACACAATGGAAAGACATAGAGCCCACTAAAGTCCAGTGATTCCTTTCCCTGGGAATGGAATTCGGCAGTTTCGGTGGATAGTGAACGGCGAAGTGCAATTCGATGGATCGTACTTTCATTGATAGAAAACAGATCCATATATATATATATATATATATATATATATATATATATACATACACACACACACGGGTTCCCTTCAGAACCTCAAAAGCCTAAAACCATAAATTTCATATGGTCGAGACCATATGATCGAAGTTTTAGAACTTTGAAATTCTGAACAGAGATCTGCGTACAGCACAGAATGGGAGATTTCCCTTTTCGTCACTATAGTGCAATCTTGGAGTTGGTATATTTAAGTAGCAGGGGTGTGGGGGGTGCAGGGGGCTTGCCCCCCTGCAGAAACATTATTTTGGATTTGTTTCAGAATTTCAATATTACAAAACATAGATTATATGGTCTCAATCATATGACATTCGATGTTTCGGAATTTTGAGATTCTGAAGTGAATCCACATACACACACACATATATATATATATATATATATATATATATATATATATATATATATATAGATAGATAGATATATAGATAGATAGATAGATATATAGATATATATATAGATATATATATATATATATATATATATACATATTAGTCATTCTTGACTCATAGTTTAATTATACTTTAAAATGTCTTATCTACTTAAATAGTTCTTTTTCCTGCAAATATTCTCTCTTCATTCATTCAAATTTATATTTAATTTACCGTTAAGTTTTAATTAGCTTCGTTTTGAACATGATATCATTCGGTGGTGGTAAAAAGTGTTCCTGTATAGTTTCTAATTGTTAATGACTATAGGGAAAATTGTTTCGTTTGGCAACACTGTGTTGTACATTTCTAAAGTATTCACTTTTTTTGAACTGGCACCATTTTAAGTTACATGAAACCTAATTTTTTCTCAATAACCGTTATTTGTTTTTTCCTGTCTTTTCCCTCCAAATTCCCTTTACACTCACCTCAGGGTGATTCTCGAGCTTGCACTGTGGGGTGGAAGCTATTAAGTTGTCGTAGGTTGCACGTAGCTCTCATTTTCCATTCATGCTTCCGCAGTAGCTCTTCCCCTTGTGACAAAAAATGGTCCTAGCTTTTTTTACATTTCTCCTTTATTTGTGTACGGGTACATTCAATTATTCTAAATAAAGGTGTACTATGGGAAGGAGGAAGGAAACAAAGGGAGACAGATGATTCCATAAGTTCTAACTAATGCCTTTTGTCATTATCACATTGTTTACAGCCTCATTGTCACTTATATTATTTTTTTAATATCTCGGAATATCATACACATTTTGATGTTGCACATACCTATATCTAAATACTATAGGAAGACTCATTTCTGTACAAATTAATACTAGCTGAGACATCTTTTTGTTTATTTGTGTTTTCAACATATGAAATAAATATTAATGTTACAACTGTTATTCAGTTTTGATTCTGATTTAGCAAGATTTGACTTCATTGATGACCAGGTAGCATCTATTTCAAAGACGCATTCAGTCTGGTATAGTTAACTCCAACAATATTTGTCTTACTGGTCAGACTGTGAGAAGACACATGTATTTTTTGTTTAACTGAAGTAAATTTTGCTTGCCTGCTGCATAATTATTTGGTCTCTAGTATTCATTTGGTGTTACTGCCCTAGTGTTTCTGTTATCATATACAAAGTTTTTTTTTTTTTTTTTTTGGTGTAATGGTTGAGGTTTATTTCCTAACCAATTTTTTCTGGAGATTATTAACCATTTTTAATGTTGCTGTAAAATTGCAACACTATGTAATATTCAACTGTATTAGAAACTTTACACATAACTTTACTCATGCAAACAAAGCCTTTCTAGGAGCTGTTTATTTATGCATAGGCAGCTGTGGTCCTAAGCTCTGGTTCCTTTTCTGTTTGCATGTGCACATTGAGGGACAAGACAAGCATTCCACACAACTGTTATGTGGGATACTTTATTCCCTGCACCTATAAACTTAATGTAAACATTGTTAGGATATTGCATCTCAGGGCAAGATCAGTTCTAGAACATAGCAGCTTTACTCATGACATATGGTCTTTGTACAATAGTTCAATTATGGGTTTCACTCCACTGTTTTGAATATGTAATGAGGAAAGGCTTTTTATGTCAAGTTTTAAATGACAAGTACTGAAGGCTCTCCTCTCAAGTTAGGCAATCCTTCATATGAAAACTGCTCAAGAATAAGCTTCATTTGCTAAGGATAAAACCGCATTTTTTATACTTTTCTGTCATTCTTCTCTTTATCAGATTGCTGTTACTGGGGGAGAGGGAGTGTCAAAAAAGCTGAAAGAATATGAAATCTGGAACTAGCAAAATTTCAGTGTAAAACTACAATTTATAACTCATGATAGATTTTGTAGCATTACATATAAAAACTGTCAATCTACTACAATAGAGGAATTAAGAAGCAATTAAACCAGATGAAGACACTGCAGCTTTTAATACATATTTTTTATGTCTATCCATACACGATATATGACTGCAATGGGTCTGTTCTGATACTTGTTTCTGACTCACGTATTTTTTGAGATTTAGAATTTTGTGTACATTTTGAAATTTTACACGTGCATTTGGTTACTTTACAAAGTCTTGTCTCTTTACAGATATATGCTAAAACTAGGTTGTCTTGAATTTTTTTTAGGAGTCCTACCATCTGATTTAAAGTCTAATGTCAAAACATTTATCCTTCTTTTCTTTTATTTATATATATTATAACCTTAAGTTACAGCTGATTATATTTCATAGCTGGGAATGAAGAGTTGGAGAGATGGAAGAGAAAATAAAAGTTTTTGTATTATTTATCTATTTTATTAATAATGTTCAATACCTCTTCCAACAATAGATTTAAATTATTTATTAATAATACCAAGCTGAGAATAACTAGCAAATCTAAATATTCTTTAGCATGGATTGGAATTGAAACGTTTCGTTCTTTTCACATATTAATAATTACATATACATATATTTTATTTCATACTTACCCATCTTGTCTTAGTTTAGTAGTATATTTTCATTGGTGTCTTACACCATTTCTTTATTAATATCAATAAAGTCTCCATTAGATAAATTATTCTCTGCAGAGCTCAATCAAATGTGTTCTTTATTGCTATTTCTTTACGTTAAAATCTGGTTAGGTAATGGTTAGTCTGACATATCTTTTGTTTATCAATTAAATTAGGAATTCTGATAATTCCATGTTTAAAGTTAATATATTTTACTTACAATGTAACTATAATTTCTTTATTATTATTACTATTTATGTTATCAATAAGCCTGAACTATTAGATCTTTGTTCTACTAAAATTTATAGATCTTTATGTTCCCCAAGCAATGTCTTTCAGCTTTTCCCGGTTAGGGGTCACCACAGCAGATCACTGGTCTGCAAATTGATTGGCAGTAGTGTTTTTATGGTGTCGAGTTGCCAGCCCAGCACCCAACCTTCACAGAAGGCACACATGCATAGACACACGCACCTACCTGTATGTCTTTAAAACTCACTCAACCACACGGAGGACATGCAGACTCTGCAAAGAAGGCATTCCAGCCAAGAACTGAACCGGAAAACCTCTTGCTGTGAGATGACAACACTAACCGTTGCACCACCACGGCCTGAATATATCTTTATGTTCCCCATTATGACTTATTGTCCATATTTTCCCTGCTTTATTTTATGGTGGGGAGAGAGAGAGAAAGAAAGTAGAAATAAATATGAACACTTTAAACTATTATTTGACTACAGATGGATTTAACATTGTTATATTTACACATCAGTGGTTTAAATAGTCCAAGGAAAAGATCAAATTTGATAAGATATCTAAATAATAATAAAGCTCAAGTGGTTTTCCTTCAAGAATCTCATTTAAACTGTTGGAAAAGATAGTTGGAATCCTGGTAATTTTATAATTCTTGCACAATCTTGTTTTAAGACTAAGAGGATAGGAGTTATGATACGTTGAAAGAAAACCATAAATATCCCTCAAATTACTTACAAATACAAAGCTCAAGATGGGCTTTTTACTCATATAGTCAAAGTTTGACAAGAGATTATGGATTTTAGTTAATCTCTATTGGTTTCCTGGTATGGGACAAAATAGTGCCAGGAAACAGACTTCATTCTTAGTAATCATAAAGGTAATTTAATAACAGGGATAGATTTTAATTGTACACTGGAAGATTCTGACACCACCAATAAAAGAATAGTAAGAATGACTTCCACTGCAAAAACTGCTTAAAAATGGATTCATTCTCTCAAATTACAAGATACTTTTAATATGAAAGTACCCTAAATCTTTACTCTTCTCTCACCAGGATTACAAATATGGTACTGAGACCAGAATAGATAAAGTCCTGGTTTCCCATCACTTCTAAGATTTCAAACTTTAATATCACACTCCTTGTCCTATATGTGAGCATAATGCTCTAGTTTTTAAGATTCAAATTGATTTTAAAATAGTATCCATTTCAACCTAAATACTGGCATATGTAACTAAACTTAAGGAGTTTAAAACCATGGTTAATATCTGAATTGAATTTCTTTTTGGATTCAAATATTTCTTTTGATGTTAACACAGTCATGATTTGGGATTCATTAAAAGATTACATTTTTGGCAAAATCCTAAATTGGTATAACAATAAAATTAAAGAATGGGATTCTGAACTACAAGATATTTAATCTCAACTCCTAATGGCTAAATCTAAATTTTATAAGAACAAAATTTCTAATATAAATAAAACAGAAATACTAAATAAGCAATATCTTGACATTCTATCTCACAAATTAAATTTGGTTTTGGAAAGATTAAAAATGAATTTATTTTACCACCCAAAAACACATGCACAATTTCTCTACAAGAGTTAAACTGCAATCTAAAATTAACAATATTTTAGAGATTAGACATGTGGGATCTACGAACTTTCTGATACTGGTGATATTCTTGACGCTTTTAGATTTCATTATACTCTTCATAATAAAGTCCAAAGTTCTGATGTTAACACTTCAACCTTAAATCTTGAATCTCTTAATAGTAAGAAAATATCAATAGAATTAAAATTTGATCTACAAAGGTATATTTCTTATACAGAGATTATAGATAAAATAAAAAAAATAATAAAAACCAATACAGCTCCAGGTATGGATGGCATAATAATAGAATTATATAAACATTTTCCTCCTTCTATCGCATCATTTTCCACAAAACTTTAATTGAAATGCAATCTCAAGGAATAATGCCTCCTTCTTGGAAATACTCAATTATTCCAATATTAAAAGAGAACAAAAATCCACAATGTTGTTCTTCCTGTAGGCCTCTTTCTCTTCTAAATAATGACTACAAGATTTTCACATCTACTATTACTTATAGAATAAAAGACCCCTTTTCACAAATAATTAAATATGATCAAGCAGGTTTTATACATCAAAGGCAAACTCACAATAATATCAGATATAGATTGACTCATTGATTTTCTGAAGAAAAAGAATGAAGAAGTGTAAATAATTAGTTTAGACATTTAAAAGGCCTTTGATGCTTTAAACTGATATTATGTAATTAATATCCTAAAATTATTTGATTTTCCCACATTTTATTTCTCTCTTAAAGAATATTTACAACAATAACTTGGTTTATGTTAAACTAGATGCCTTTACTTCAGAATTCATTCGCATAACTAAAGGCATTAAACAAGGTTGTCCACTATCTCTAATCTTATTTGTCCTTGCCACTGAAGTGTTTGCTATTCTAATTTGAACAAAAGCAAACATTATTGGTCTTATTATATTTAACCAATACTTTTCTAAAATTATAATGTGTGCAGATGATGTGTTACTAACAGTTCCCAATTCAGTATTATCTCTGAGAATTAAAATCCACAGTAAATGTATTCCAATGCATTTATGGTGTTCATTTCAATCAATATCTAAATTTATAATATTAAATAAAAAGTTAAAAGTTCAAGTACATAAAAATCACATTACTGGAAAACAAACCTCATTGCTTGAATAGTTAGGTATTGCTCTACTAAACTCCACCAAAAAAAAAAAAAACAACTGCTAATTTTAACAATATTATAAAAATAATAAAAAATCTTATTGTTAAATGGAACAAGCTTTTTATTTCTATTGAAGACAGACTTAAGTTGACAAAAATGATTATTTTACCCAAAATAATACAGCTCATCCTTGTCTCTCTTTCCAGGAAAGCATTTTATCAATGAAATAAATAAACTACTGTGAAAATGTCTATGGTTCCTAATAAAAACAGAATAGCTGTTCTTCATCATATCAGACCACGGGATCAGGGAGTAATTAATTACCCAGATATTGATACTTATATTAAAGCCTCAATAGGGTAGAATCAAGTTATAACTCTAACTGGAAGTCTTTACATTTAACTTTCCTTAAAAATTATGATAACTTTTCAGGTAATACTTTTTCAATTAATCAGAATATTTTTCTGGCATTATCTTTATAATGTCATACAATATAATATCACCCCCACACACACTAATTCTATCTATATAAACTCTATACTGAAGACTTCTAAAAACACAATTCATTCTAATGTAGATGTTACAATCTGGTTTGAAACTTGAACTCCTTTAGCATCACTAGGATTTTTTTTTTTTTTAATAAAATGCATAGTAAAAGATTTATTACTTGGGAATCCAAAAACTTTGTTTGGTGGCAACAATGTCTTAAAGAACTTAAAGAAATGCATCAATTTATCATGGAATTTGACTTAAATTCTCAAGATTGGTTGTTACTACAAAGTGTGAAAGCTCTTCCTTATGAACTTTAACTTTCATCCATTCACTCTTTAAAGAAACTCATAAACTCATATGTTTTCCTATATGAAATTGTTTACAACAAAACAACAATTGAAAACTTAACTTCTAAATTATATAATTTTTTTATGAAACATAAGATAAACCTAATGATCAATTTTGGAACAATATTACTCTAGTTCACATCTCCTGTTTAACTTCTAAAAACAAATGTCAAATTTTATCTTCTGTTAAATTTACATCCTGGTCATAATACTGATGCATATTTACAAGGAAATTTCTAGGTAGCACATTTTTAACTCCAAATAAATTAGCTAAATTTGGTAGAAACAACAACAATCACTGTTGGAGATGTATCCACGAATGTAATGCCAATTGGTTGCAAATCTTTTACAGTCTTGGTGTCATTTAGATGATTTTTTTAAAGCTTTATTTTTGACACATTTTATTGTCTAAATCTCTAATATTTAATGAAAATGATGGTCATGCCTTGAAAAATGATTTTTTTTTTGTTATGGACTATTCTTGCCGTTGCAAGGAAAAGCATTACTAGAAAACAGAAATCTGCTGTTACACCACTTTTTGAAGACTTTTTGTCTTTCTTAAAAGAAACAGTTAATACAGAAACCAAAGTTAAAGAACAGAGTTTGTCCTAAAAAAATTATCATCAATCTTTGAAAGAAAGTGCCATCTCTTATTGACATTTATCAGCTGAATCATGCCTTTGGTACTTGAAAGATGAAAGTTTTCTTTTTTTTTTGGAGTTTGATTATTATGATCTTTGATATCGGGCCTCTATACATATTGTAAATAGTTTAATTTTTTTGTTTATATTCATGTTCTTTTTACTGTTATCAATTTATTATAATGTCTTAATATTTATTTACGTTTAAAAAAGAATTAATAAAGTTTGAGTAAAAAAAAAAAACAGAATAGTAGAGCAATTCTGTAATTAGCTCTAAGCGATGCCCGAGTGAACTGTTTTATGGTGTTCACCTATTGCTGTCAGTGGTAGCACTGAGGCAGATAATATCCCTGCAAGTAAGTACTGTCAGCATGTGTGTGTGTGTGCGCGCATGTGCATGCGTGAGAGAGAGACTGGATACATGTGTTGGAGTATTTGTGTGTGCATCTGTAGGTGCCTATCCAACAGTATTACATCACTTGATATGGGAAACATTTATATGCTGGACCCGCACATTTTTCACTAATGAGCTTTTGCTCCATACAACCCTCCCTTCCTCGAAGGTGGGCAGTAAGTTTCATGCAGTAACTTATTTATTTTTATTTTATTTGTCCTTTGGTGACTGGGATGGTCCCACTTGGCTAGTAGCCTCTTTTCAGGAGATTTGACCAAGGCATCATGGAACTTCCTTTACTCTTTCAGTGAGTGCGGTGGGATCTTTTACATCCACCTGAGATATAGCCAACTCAAGCAGATAAGACCTCTGTTTAATGTCTTGGAAAAGATGCCCTGTCTGCAATCTACAGCTCTTTTGATGAATTTAGAGTAGTAGAATGATGTTGTCAGACAGTTTAATGAACCAAAGAATTTTGTTTTCTGCAGTCTGTATTAGCTTTGCACTGGTGGTAGGAAGAGAAAAATAATGGGTCTTTCACATTCAAGTGTGAGAAGCAGCATATTTTATAGTAATAGTTTGCACAGTTTTTGGGGTAGGTAGCTGTGACATTTTATGAGACACTTTTAAATTGTTTTAACATTTTTGTTTCATTACGGTTTCTGTGTGGGAATGAAATGTAAGATGTTCATCACAAAGTATTTCCAGATAATTCATAGTCTAGTTTGCTCAGAGATGCTCCACTTGGACTCTTTGATAGTTATGTTCTTAGTCTTATTCCCTGTGGAGTAACATTATGAATATTAGCTTATTTGTGTTTACATTTAGCATATTTTCTGCTAATCAGTTCCATATTTGCATGGAATCCTCCTGCAGTGAATTAGCAATGCTATTTGTGACTTACAGCTTTAGTTATATCTGTGGCATCTTTACAGAGAGAGTGTAACATTTATGAGACAAACCCAAGGGAAAGAATTTAGAAAAAAGGAGAGTAGATCCCTTTAGAGCCATGCTGTTTTCAGAACAGATGCAACCCTGAGTGTTCTGTTAGCTTGTAAACCACTGCATGACTTCAAAGGAAAAGCTACATTTGCTTTGCTTTTAAGGAGGTATGGCCTATTGTACAATTTCATAAGCTCTTTTCAGTTCCAAAGTATTGCACAAGTCATTTTTCCTCTAGCCATACTTTAATAAATTTCAACAATTCAGATATAAATTGCTATGAGCATACTGTAGCTAAGCTAGAATCCATGTGCCTATTATATTGTCATATTTATTTTCTTTCATAGTTTTTATATTTTTAATATTTTGGCAAGTGGACATAGGAGCTATCTCTTGGACTGAAGTCATTTGCAGTCTAGGCTTAAGAACTTTAGCAACTGGTTCAATCCGTGTATGTTTAAAGCTGTGGGGGAAGATCTTTATTGTGCATTTTGGGTTACATATGTGAGGTGAGGGTTTTGAAAACATTTGGCTACCTAGTTTTAAAATCCCTAAGATGCAAGATATGCTGGTCAGGATTATGGAAGGTTATCTTGTTTCCCCAAGTAGTTCTTTCACTTGAGATTTTTGAATGGCTCTGAAATAAAAGGAAGCCTCACAGGTACAAGGTTTTAGTCTCACCTTTGAAGGATGTATGGATAGGTTTATAAAGGCCCCATGGGTCCTTAGGCTAGTATACACCTATGAAGGATAGTTAAAATGTTATGGAGGGAGCTGTTGGTGTTGTATTGGTGCATTTGTCAATACTACCTTCAGAGCGAGCTGAACTGATGTGGGTATGAGACACAAGAAAATATCAAAATATGATTACAATAGTGCTAATGCTCGATTTGCAACACTGATCACATAACTGTGAAATGTTAATTATCCTCATTACTACTGCTCAGAATTTATAGTTTTTTTTTAATTTTCTGTCTTAATGCACTTTAGAATTTTCACAGACTAACTGAACAGTCAATACATTTAAAAACTAACAGTATGCTTTATCTTCTTGTTCCTGAACAGCTTCATTTAGCTTTCTTCAAAATCTAGCATCCATGGTGGTTCTCTTTAAGACACAGGATATCTTCTTACTGTATGCTGAGACCATTTTGAGTGTGTGTGTGTGTGTGTGTGTGTGTGTGTGCACGCACACCTCTCTCCCTCTATTTGTGTGCCATTTTTTGGCTTCTAATCAGACTGACAGTTGCTTAATTTGTATTTTTTTTTTGGGTGGGGATTATATTTTTCAGCTGCTGCTTGGCTCCTGAGTTCATTGTGCTGTGTTTCTTGAGATTCTGCTGTCTGTGAATGGGTGAGAACACTCATATTGTAAGCAGTTTTTTTTGTGTCAGGGATTTTAATTTTGTGTGTTTGTAAGGTGCTTGGAGCTGCTCATGCATGGTGTGGAAAAAGGCAGGAGAGATGACAGTGGTCATACCATATGGGGACAGACTAAAGGATTCTAGTTGACTTTCCAGGTTGCTGCTCATCCTTTACTGGTGTTTTGATGCAAGACTAGATGGAGGTTATCATGGATGCCTTTGGACAGGGTAGAACAGGACAGTGGAGCTGCTTGTGTTCCAGTGGGCATTAAACAAGTCTGCAGTCTCTCAGTCCCTCAGAGTTGTTTTTCCTGACCTCTTTTAGTGGTTTAAAGCAATAATCTATTGGTAGTTAATCCCAGGGTTCATAGGAGGGAGGGAGGGGTTGTAAAGGGAGAATGTGATGTTTATCATAAGTACAGACAAAGTATGTCAGCTTGTTTTTATACCCTGAAAGACTCTTTGAGGTAAGAATGGCTATAAGTATCTTAGTGACTGAACACTCGTATATACACCTTAAAATGTACTGTGTATATTTCAGTAATGACGCCAGGCAGCTGATCTTGCATGAAACAATACACAACGTATACAGCTATGCTACTAGAATTTGTTCACCCTTAAGTTACCGGGTTAAAGAGTTTATTATCTGGGCATCCAGCTGTAAAATGTGAACAGGGAGCGGTTTTCATGGGGTAGTGCTTTACCGGTCTGATGAGTTAGGGAATGTGTACATAATAAAGCAAATTAACAGAACATGTTAAACATTTAAATTCTTTGAGATTTGCAAATGCAAGCAATAATTGCAATGATAAGCAGTTAACTTGGAATACTACCCCATATCCTTAACAGCCTGTGGAGTATTTATGTAAATAAATTATCCAGAAGTGAGCAGTGCATGTTAACAGTAAATGACCCTGGTGCAACCATAAACTGTTCCCATTAGGCTGGTTGTGAACAGCTGCTACAGTAGGATAACTGAGACAGGATAACTGAGTATGCACTTCATGCTCTTTATTACATTCAAGATGAAAATGAGAAGTTATGTACCTACCATAACGTTCCATGTTAGTTGTCTTCTCTCGCCTTCTTTCTTGCTGGATGGGTTCGGAGCCATGCACTTGCTAAGCTCGAGAATCACTTTTACCAGCTCGAGGCAGCCCTATATCCCATGATGCAAGGTGGTAATTACCCAGATCTCGTTTGGTATCTAGAGGAAAACTGCCTGCAATCTTTCCACAAGGAAAGCAGAATAATTAGCCTAGAAGACTGTAAGGGGAACCAGGTAACAGAGATCCCGAGCTAACTGGTGTCCGAGGGAGAACAATCTCCCCGAGAAGGGGAAAACAAGGTCTGTCCAGGCTAGGGGGACAGGAGGGAGGGATGCAAGAAAGAAGGCGAGAGAAGACAACTAACATGGAACGTTATGGTAGGTACATAAATTCTCAATGTTAAGTTGTCAATCTCGCCTTCATTCTTGCTGGATGGGACTGCGTCCCTAGCACCCTTATCCTGGGAGGCTCAATGGAACAGACTCTTGAGAACTGTGGAACCAAAACTTGCCCTGTCCCTGGAGGCCAAATCCAATTTGTAATGAGAAACGAAGGTATGAGGAGTGGCCCAAGTGGCTGCTGCACAAATAGTGTCCAAGGGTAGTCTAACCTGAAAAGCTGTTCTAAGTGAATCGGGAACAACTAACTTTAACAGGGAGTAAAAATTTTAAGATTGAATCTCTTTGAAAATGTAAAGAAAGTTCACTTACCAGGAGCTGGTAAAGAAGGTGACCTCATGAGCGAAGCGGCAAACGAGATCTGGGTAATTACCGCCTTGCATCATGGGATATAGGGCTGCCTCAAGCTGGTAAAAGTGATTCTCGAGCTTAGCAAGTGCCAAGTCGGAGCCGAGGATCGGCTCCGAACCCATCCAGCAAGAATGAAGGCGAGATTGACAACTTAACATCAAACATTTTAAAAACCAACACTAATCAAATACTACAATAATCATAGAGTTGAGTATCTTTAAGCATGTGGTACCTTGTGGGAGTTTGGTTTTAAAGACAAGAGAGGTTTACTAGTATATACGATACAAGGCTTTGGGAAATGTTCAGGATTAAATGTTCTTGCATCAAGGATGTGGAGTGAATCCTTTATGTTGTGATTCAATACATATACTATCATCTTGTCTTTCCTAATTTTGCCATGAGATAGCCATTATTGCATACTGTTTTTTAAAGTATGGATTTCAGCAGCTTAGCAATTATAGTGAAATAGAGTTTTTGTTTAAGGTATTGTAATGTTTCACCATTTAGATGGTTTATATTCTGAATGTATCAATACATTTTGGGGTATGTTGGAGTTATGCCCTTTTAATATGGAATCGCCTCATGTCTGAATTGCTGAATTTGCTCCCTGCAGAAGTGGCACCATCCTGGAATTTTGTTGGAGTCCTTCCTCATTGTCCCTACCACCATCTAACTAACAAACATTTTTTTTCAATAGCCATCTTCATCTCAAAGCTAGGTTTTGTATATTGAATTTGTACATTCATCTTGACTGCAGAACTTCCATGTGGTGCAGTCTTCTCTTTGGTTATACTGAATTTAAGAAGATAATAACAGACTGCAATGAAAGAAAAGCATGGGGTTGAAGAAAAAAAGAACAGACAGCGAGGAGAAAAAAAGAAGACCCTGTTAAAACATTAATAAAGATTTTTAAAGGATTCATTTTTTCTTATCCCCTTTTCTCAAGTTTATACTTTGCCTCACTGTCTTTCATTTAAGTTACTTAGCTCACATAAACTTTATTTGCTCATTCAAATGCTCCTTCTGATGATTTCTTAGTAACGTAATAGTTATCTGTTTTATATATATATATATATATATATATATATATATATATATATATATAGAAAGAGAGAGAGAGAGATTATTAACAATAGTATATGCAAGTGAAAGTATTTAGTTATTTGATTTCAGCTTGGACAAAAAGTTCTCAAACTAAACAATTGTGGGTGAAGTATCATTGGTCTGATGAATCTAAAGTCAATGTTCCCATACTTCTCATTTCTGACTTTTTCTTTCATTGTTTGTAAGAGTGCATATGAATTTTAACTGGTTGAAACTGTAATATATCATATAATTTAAATAATCATAATATCTGTCACCTATATCGTTCATGTATATTCTTTCCACTTTGTTCCTTGATCAGTTGGAGGGGGGAATATAAAATTATAAATAACCTTTACTAGGTGAAGGCTGGAGAGGAATTCTAAAACTATAATAATTTTATGCAGCTTCTCTTCCTAGTCTGTTCTGCCATTATTTTTAAATATGTCATTTTTAAAATATTACCTGTCAGTAAATCAGGTCACATACGGGTTATTAAAGTTTTGTTCATGTGAATATACTTACTCAGAAGTTGCATCTGACTTGAATGTAGTTATTGTAGCTTATTTATAATTTTGAATTAAATAATTATTTTCTTTTGGTTTTCATTTTCTCAGTTACCAGAGCCTTTAACATCAGAGGTTACATCTGACTTTAACAGTGTCATTGGTCTTCTTTCAGCAGTACAGTGCTGATATTCTGTCTTTGAGTGCAGCAGGTGGTTTCATTAGGAATTATCCATAGTCAAGTTAGGTGAATCTTTAGACTTGTGGGAAGAGGATTATACCTATATGTCTTATTTCTTAACTTTTAAATTTGTTTCATATTGCATTTCATTAAGCTCTGGTTTTGTTTCTGTCTTTTTGCTATAAAAAATTCACATCTTGCATTTTTACTGTTTTTTTTTATAATCATTTGAATGTCTGACTTTTATCTGAGACCTAATTTCCACTTTATTTTTTGTATCTTTTAAAAGAAATGGGATGAATAACACCCCAGCCAAAAATTGAACCAGGAACCTCTTGCTGTGAGACTCCTCAGTTCGATTTTAGGCCGGGGTGCCTTCTGTCCAGAGTCTGCATATCCTCCAGGTTTTTCATGTGGATCTCCTCTGGGTGCTCCAGTTTCCTTCCACATTCAAAGACACTCAGTAGGTGGACTGAACACTCTAAATTGGCCATAGGTGGGTGGGTGCATGTGTGTGTGTGTGTGTGTGTGTGTGTGTGTGTGTGTGTGTGTGTGTGTGTGTGTGTGTGTGTGTGTGTATAGTGTGCGAAAAACGCAGCAGGGCTAGCCACCTGGCAGTGTAAACACTGGCTCTAGATGATTGTCCCTCTTGAAGTGACAACCAGGCCCCTTGTGCAAAAAAAAAAAAAAGAAGTTATGTACTCACCATAACATTCCATCTAAGTAGTTCTACTTCAATTGTCTTCAACCTGTGGGATACCGGATCTGTATTGGATCCAAGCCGGCAATTTCACTAGCATCTTCTCCGAGCTCCAAGCTCCTCCCCTTACCCATAATACACCTCCACTACCTTCCAACCTCCAGATCGAGTTTGCTGACCCTTATACTGATAACCCGACCTGAAAAATACTTTATGACCTATAACTGCAGCCAACAGGCTGTTAATATGACAAGGTCAGGGGAAGGAGGGAGGGATGGTTGAAGACAAATGAAGCAGAACTACTCAGATGGAACATTATGGTGAGTACATAACTTTTTTATCTGAAGTAGTTTACTTCATTTGGTCTTCAACCTGTGGGACAGAGTCTCCAGCTACTAAACTCCTGGATGGCCCTCATGGAAGGATATTTCAGAGCACCGCTGCTCTCTTTCTAGAAGTCAAATCCAATTTGTAGTGAGAAATAAAGGTATGAGATGAGGACCAAGTAGGTGCAGAACAAATATCATACAATGAGACTCTACACCAAAAGGCTGCAGAAATAGCCATGGACCTAGTGAAATGAGCTTTCACCTGACCCAGGGGAGATGCACCTTTATCCTTATAGATGCACAAGTAAATCCACCTAGCAATATTTAATGACCTTGGAGATAGGTTTGCCCAAAAAGGGTTTAGAGAAGGATACAAACAACTGATCTGATTTGCGGAAATTTTTGGTCCTGTGTAAGTAAAATCTTAACTGTCCACGAATATCCAACAAGTGGTGTTTGTATTCCATTTTGTTAGCAAAGTTTGGGAAGAAAACAGGTAAATTAATGGTCTGAATGATGTTAACTTGTGATGCAACCTTAGGAAGAAAAGATGGATTGGTCCGAAGGGAAACCCTATCTTTATGGAAAATTATATATGGAACTTTGATGGACAAAGCTTGCAGTTCTGAAACCTTTTAGCAGAAGTGATAGCCACCAGGAATGCTGTTTTCCAGGATAAGAATTTAAGATCTGTGTTTGCAGCAGGTTCAAAAGGCGGAGCGACCAAAGCTTGAAGAACCATAGTAAGGTCTCATGGGTGAACAGGGTCCTTGACCAGGGGGCATAACAGAAAGGTACCTTTGATAAAGGCTTTACACAGTCTGGAGGAGGCCAGGAAGGCAGAATTCTCACCCACATGAAAATGAGAGATGGCAGCCGATTGAACTTTGATGGTAGAAGAGCTTGCTCCCTGTTGAAACTTATTGGCTAGGAAATCAAGAATGGCAGAAATAGGAGCTGTGAAAGGGTCTAAACTCCTTTGAGAAGCCCAAAATGAAAAATATTTCCACTTACTGTGGTAAATCTTCCAGGTTGAAGACTTATGAGCAGCCACCAGAATAGACCTAACTGAAGAGGATAGTCCAGGAGTCCTAGCAATCATGGGAACTGGAGAAGCCAAGCTGTGAGCTTCAAACTGTCCAGGTTCGGATGAGGAACCCCCAATGGGTGTGAAATCAGATTCTGAATGGAATCCAAGATCCAGGGCGGAGCCAGAAGATGAGACCAAAAGAAGGAAAACCATACCTGGTGAAGCCAAAATGGGGCAATGAGGATCACTTTGCTCCACAGTCGATGAGCTTTCTGTGGAAACCTTGAAATAAGAGGTACTAGAGAGTAGGCATACAGAAGACCGGGAGGCCAGGCATGGACTAGAGCATCTCTGGCGGACTCCCCGGCAGTGGGTTCAGAGCGAAAAATTTGCTGCACTTCGCATTGAAAGGAGATGTGAAGAGATCGCAGAAAGGCTGATCCCACTCCAGAAAGATCTGCTCCACTACTGAAAGATTCAGAGACCACTTGTAAGGCATCAGAATAGTCCAAATTAACCTGTCCACCAGAATGTTGGACTGTCCCAGAATGTGCGTTGCTATGAGAAAGCGACAGGTGGAGATCGCCCATTCCCACACTTCTCATGGCCTCGTGACAAAGGGGGTAAGATCTGGTCCCTCCCTGTTTGGTGACGTACCAGACCAATGACATGTTGCCTGACTGAATTGCAATGGTTCCCAGAGGAAGAACGGCATGAAGGGCCTGCAACGCCAAAAGGACTGCCCTCATCTCTAGAATGTTTATATGCAAGCTGGTCTCAACTGGGGACCACAAGCCTTGGACTGTCCTGGCCGAACAATGCCCCCCCACCCGAGCTGGGAGGCATCCGTGGTCACTGTGGCTTGGACAGGGGCCGAAACAAAGGGTCGTCCCTCCAAGATCTCCAGAGAACACATCCACCACAAAGGGACGACTGACAGATTCGACTGAGGTGTACTGGATACAATAATGGAAGTTCCAACAGGGACCATTGTACAGCTAGTGTCCACTGTAGTACTCTCATATGTAATCGGACGCACAGAAAAAGCATTATGGTCACTGCAATTGAACCTAAGGCCCTCAACATTGATTCTGCCAATGGAAGATCAGAGAGACCGGCATCCTCAGGTTTTGTACTCTCTCTGTGGTCAGGAAGATTTTGCACTGTAAAATGTCTATCCTTGCTCCAATGTAGTCTATCACCTGGACAGGATTTAGAAGTGATTTGGATGCATTGATTGTGATTCCCCAATTGCAGAGCAAGCTTTAAGAATTAGTCCCTAGTTTGAGACAGTAGACGCCTGGTGGGAGGCAGTGAGGAGCCAATCGCCCAGGTACGGACAGACCTGAAACCCCCTGAAACCTCAGGTGAGCCGCTACTACTGCCATCACTTTGTTGAACACCCTGGGGGCTGTGGTGAGACCAAAGGGTAGGGCTCAAAATTGGTAATGATGGATTCCTAGTCGGAAGCAGGGGAACCTCCTGGTGTTTCAGTGCATCTTTTATGTGATAGTAAGCATCCTGGAGGTCTAACGAGCAGATCCAGTCGCTCTCTTGCAGGTATGGCATTGATGGACTGTAGTGTGACCATCCAAAATTTTTCTTTGGCAACTGACAGGTTCAGGGTAGGTTGGTCCAGAATGGGTCTTAAGTCTCCCGTTTTCTTTGGGACCAAAAAGAACCTGGAGTAGAAGCCCAATCCGGACTGATTTGGGGGGAACGGGTTCGATGGCTCGTTTTTCTAGCAGCTTGGAGATTTCCAGTGCTGCTGCCTCCCTTTGCATGGGTGGTACGTCCGAGAGGTGTTTGGGAGATTTGGGAGGAACCACAAAGGGGATATAGAGTATCCTCTGGATAAGATCTGAAGCACCCAGCGGTCTGATGTTATGGACTCCCATGCCGCCAGGTGCAATGACAATCATCCCCAGACTGCCTCCAGAGTAGAGCAGTCAGGCAATCCCTTAGGGTTGCTGTCCAGACCTGTCCGAGAAAGGTTCTCGAGACCCAAAATTCCTCTGACCCCCTCTGCCTCTCAGCCGGCGTCTATCCTGTCCCCCTCTGACTCTGGGGGAAAAAGAGCCCTGAGTGTCCTGGGAATACTGTGACTTCTGAAACCACATCTTTTGCCCTCTCCGATTCCGGGGAAAGGATCTTTGAGGGTTTGAGAAGCGAATTCCAAAGGCAGACAGTGTCTTCCCGTCCTTCTCACTCTGGACTAAAGTCTCTTTGACGGTCTTTCCAAAACGAGTAGAGCCGCCATAAGGGGTGTTGGCAAAAGATGTCCTGAAAGGTTCTGAAAACTGACATAGTCTGAGCCAGGTGTTGCACCTCATGGACACGCCAGACCCAGCCGCCCTAGCCACTCTTTCAGTAGCATGTGAGAGGAGTTGCATGGATGTGTTGGAGACTGCTTTCAAAGTGGCCATCCTAGTGGAGAACAAATCCCTGCCCTCCTGTGACATGGATTTAGGAGGAGACTCAGCCAGCTCCTTGACTAGCTCATGCTGGAGTCTCGTGAAGTGGGCCAGGTAGTTCAGCGCCCTCATGGAAAAGGTTGCTGATGCATAAACCCACTTCCCTAAGCGGTCCATCATCCGCGACTCTAGGTCAGGGGGATGAACCGAGGAATTCTCTTGGGCTAGTTCCTTTTTTGTGGCTGCTGCTACCACCATAGCATCTACGGGGGAGCCCTTTTTCCACACTGGCCCATCTGAAGGTGGACAAAAGAGCTTATCAGGACATTTAGGGATTGGTTCCACGGTGTCTGGCTCCTTCCAGGCCCACAACGTCACCAGGTCCACCAGGGGATCTGCGGGAGAGGATACCCAGGAAGTAGATGGGCCCATGCCGAATGCCTCCAGGAACACGGACTCATCAGAAGAAGGTTTGGGGGCGGACCAACGTCCTCTTTGGCATAGGATTTCCATGATGTCTCCCTCGGGAGGTGACCTGGGGAAACCTTGCCCATCATCCAAATCCATGTCCTCAATGAGGGACTCAGGGGAGTTCAAGTGCCTCCTCTTAAATGTATGCTTGCGAGACACCGAGTACTCCAAACCCGGTGGATGGATCGGAGAAGGAGAAATCTGTGTGAAAAAAGGATGTGAGCTCCCCCCTTCAGAGGGAGAGGGGGCTGGCAAGACCCCCATCTTGATCTGAGTACGAATGAACCTCATCATTTTATCCATGTCAACTTCCGTAAGCTTCACGTGGATCTCGACGAGGCCACAGACCTGGTGGGTCGAGGAACCGAGGCCCTAGATGGAGAACATATCTCCTCCGGCTCTGTGGAAAATCTTGGAGATCAGAGATGAGGGGAGTCACGTATGCTAGGCTGACTTCTGAAGGAGAAGGAAGGTCCAGAGACCTCTTACCTTTCTCTGGCTTGTGAGATTTTGGTTCTGTCTCCTTCTCTCTGCCCCTTTTCCACTTCGCTTCCACAGGCTTAGAAACGGGAGAATGAGTCCCAGCCTGGGAGGGAGGAGAAGCAAGGGTAAGAGAGGAAGGAGAGGCGGCCACTGTGACTGAAGCCAAGGATGAGGTAACCGCCTCAGAAGTGGGAAGAAGGCCTTTCAGGGCCAACTTAGCCTTCTTGTCCTTGATGGTGCATGGGTTAAAACCTGCGCAAATAGAGCAATCTGCATTTAGATGGGCAACGCCCAAGCACATCACACAAAGAGTGTGGCCATCTGCAGGAGACAATTTATGGCCACACTCAGTGTACCTCTTGAAAACAGGCTTATCAGCCATGTCTCTAACCAAATCATTCACACTAGAGAAGGAAAAAAGAGAGAAAAAAAATACCTGTTTTCCCACTCAAACCACTCACCACACACTGCAGTTTTGTTTTTATTTTTATTTTTTTAGAAGATCTTGTTTAAGGTTAGATAGCAAAGATTTGTCTTCCATTCCATAAGTGCAAATGGATTAAATGTGCTGATCTGTGGAAGAGTTGAATAGTAGTAGTATTTTTTTAATTTAAGGTAAGTAGAAAGTACAGTTTTGTACCTACCATAAATGTAGATGTCCGAGAGGTATGCATCTGCAGTCCTAACATATGGGTTGTCCTGCCTCAGGCAGCCCTTCGGTCGGCCGGATTCCAAAGTCTGGGTCTGGCCTCGGCTGATGTCGCACTTCACCCGACGTCATAGCTGCTGTGAATTGGGTATAAAGGCATCAGCCGACGCCATTTTCCTCAGTGTTTCTTGCCCCAGATGCCAGGTGCCCTCTAGGAAGGCTAAATTTGGATAAATGCAAATGATTCCAAACAGTAGCGAGCAAACAAAAATAAACATGTATATACATATATACAAACAAATACACCATAATAGATTCCCCAAGCTAGCTACAAGATGGGCAAATACCCTAGGAGTACCACAGAGGGGAAGGAGGGTGGGTAATCCTGACTGCAGATGCATACCTCTCAGACATCTACATTATTGGTAGGTACAAAACTGTACTATGTCCTTCAAGGATGCATCTGCAGTCCTAACATATGGGTAGAATACCATAGCCAAACTGGGGGAGGGGGCACTAAGATGATTATGGTGTAGTTAAGATCCCTTGCAAAACAGCAGTTGCAAAACCTGCTCGGGATCTGGAGTATAAAGGTAGATTATAATGCTTGGCAAATGTATGCACGGAGCTCCAAGTAGCAGCCTCTAGAATGTCTTTGGTAGCCACTCCTCGTAAGAAAGCTGTAGTAGTGGCTGTAGCTCTTGTGGAGTGAGGCCTGATGTTTTCTGGAGTTGTCTTTCCATGAAAAGAGTAACAAAATCTAATGCAATTTCCTATCCATTTTGAGATTGTCTGTTTTGAAATTGCTTTTCCTTCCATTCCTGTTGCATATGCTGCCAGAAGCTGGTCAGTTTTTCTATTGTTCTTGGTTCTGTCCAGATAGTAGCGCAATTGCCTGTGCACATCCAAGGTATGTAGTAGTCTTTCCCCCCTGTTCTGTGGGTTGGGGAAGAATGTTGGTAGGTGGATTGCTTGGTTCAATGATACCCTGGAGACCACCTTTGGCATAAAAGTAGGGTTAGTTCTCAAGGACACTCTATCCTGATGGAAGATAAGGAAGGGCTGTACTGCCATTAATGCCTGTAATTCAGAAACCCTTCTTGCTGAAGTGATTGCAAGCAGGAAAGCAGTTTTCCAAGATAAGAACTGTAATTCTGCTGTTGCTGCTGGCTCGAAAGGGGGTAGTGTTAACTTTTCCAGCACAAAGTTGAGGTCCCATGTAGGCAAAGGTGGCTTCCTTGGAGGCTTTACATTTTTAATTCCTCTCAGAAACTGCCTGAGTAGAGGATGAGAGAAGACTGGAGGATCCATGTTGTATTCTGCTGAAATTGCTGATGCATGAATCTTAATGGAGGAGTAAGACAGGCCCTTGTGGAAAAGTTCTGCTAAGTATTCCAGGATGTTAGCTATGTTTGCTAATGATACATTTTCTCCTTTTGCTGCACTCCAAATGAGGTATCTTTTCCATTTGGCTGAGTAAGTCTTCCTTGTGGAGGGTCTGCGAGCCTCCAGTATAATGTCTTTAA
The DNA here is from genome assembly GCF_019279795.1 of Protopterus annectens. NCBI lineage: Eukaryota > Metazoa > Chordata > Ceratodontiformes > Protopteridae > Protopterus > Protopterus annectens. Next base: position 313,748,131 of record NC_056735.1, read on the forward strand.
CCCTCTGGGATAAATCTGGGTTATTTTGTTTTATGTAATATTCCAGGCAGCTAGCTGTAGTGTTTTCAAGTTTGGATGTAGGATCTTGAAGTTGTTCTGTGTTAGCAGTAAAGGAACTAGAGGTAGAGGCCATGCGTGTGTCCGAGACATACTCCTCAGTAGCGGCTACCAATGCTGCCTCGGCCAGTCTGGAGCTATCAGGATGATCCTCGGGCGATCTTCTTTGATCTTCAGTAGCACTTTGTGCATCAAAGGAAGAGGTGGGAATGCATATGCTGTCAGGTTTTCCCAACTGAAGGAGAGGGAGTCCACCTTCCAAGCAAGTGGGTGGTATGCCCTTGTGCAGAATTTCCTCAATTGGTGGTTGTGTGGGGATGCGAACAGGTCTATTTCTGGTAGTCCCCATTTCTTTGTAATGGATTTGAAGATGTCTAGATGCAGCATCCATTCGTGGGCATCCGTGGTAGTTCTGCTTAAGGTGTCTGCTAGTATATTTTCTTTTCCTGGCACAAATATGGCCTGGAGCTGAATGTTGAGGCTCAGGGCTACATTCCACAGGTCCATTGCCATCCGGCATAGAGGATATGAATGTGTGCCTCCTTGTTTGTTGATATACCACATGACTGTGGTGTTGTCCGTCCTTATCAGCAAATGACCCTGTTGAAGAAACGGTCTGAATGTCTGAATTGCCTGTTTCACTGCCAGCATCTCTTTTTGATTTATGTGTAGGTTCAGCTGGTCTTGTGTCCATAGGCCTTGTATACACTTGTCCACCATGTGTGCCCCCCAGCCTAGGTCCGAGGCGTCCGTGGTGATAGTCCGGCTTGGGTGAGGTTTGTGGAAGGGCAGTCCTCTGTTCAACTGACAGGCCTGAGCCCACCACAGGAATTCTTGCTTCAGGCATGGGATTATTGGAATCTGGGCTTCTAGGCTGTGCTTGTGTTGAGACCATATATTCCTTAGGTACCATTGTAACTTCCTCATATGCAGCCTGACATGTGGAATCAATACTATGCAGGATGCCATGTAACCCAGGGCTTGCAGGACTTTCCTTGCTGTAAGCTGGTTCTGTGTTGTTAATGCCATGAAATAGAGTGGTAGTTGCTTTTGCTTTTCTGCTGTGAGAAATGCCATCTGATTTGAAGTGTCCAGTTCTGCACCCAAGAATGTTATCCTTTGGGATGGTACCAGCCTTGACTTTTTCATGTTGACTGTGTATCCCAGGGCTTGCAGTAGTTGTATAACCTTTTCCAAATCTTGTGTTAATTTGGCCTTGTTGTCCGCTTGTATCAGGCAGTCGTCCAGGTATGGATAAATTTGAATTCCCTGAAGCCTGCAATGAGCAATTACTGATGCCAGGCATTTCGTGAATACTCTGGGCGCAGTAGATAAGCCAAAGGGCAATGCTGAGAATTGATAATGCTCTGATCCTGCAAGAAATCTGAGGTATCTTCTGCAATCTGGTCGTATAGGGACGTGCAGGTATGCCTCCTTGAGATCTAGAGTCACCAGCCAAGACTCCTTGCCCAGCATGGGAAGAAGTTGCTGTAGGGTCAGCATTTTGAATTTTGGAACAATGAGATATGTGTTCAGAGCGGACAGGTCGAGAATAGGCCTCCATTGGTTTTCTTTTCTTGGTACCAGGAAAAGTCTGGAGTAAAATCCTTGTCCTTGTTCCATAGGTGGTACCTTTTCTATAGCTCTCATCCTTAGTAAGTGGTTGATTTGTCCTAGAGCATTTGTTTTTTGGTTTGGTGGAAGGTTTGGCATTCCTCTCTTTTTTGGTAGAGTGTGGAAGTGAAACCTGTAGCCTTTGTCTATTGTCTGTAAAATCCATTTGTCTCCTGTAATGTAATGCCAGTTTACGGAAAATAAGGCTAGCTTTCCACCTAAGGGTGCTTCCAGTTGTTCCCTGGTAGGCGGTATCAGAGCCAAGTCATTGTGTCTGTCCTGTGGAAGTGGTAGTAGCTGGATCTGTGGCAGTACTTCTCTGGTTGTTAGGCTGCCACTGACATCCCCTGTAGGCACCTCTGGATTGACCTCTGCCTCTTGGGCGCCTATTTCTGCCTCTCTGTGCTCTGGAGGTGTCTGGAAAGGACCAAGTCTTCGAAGGCCAATTTCTACTAAACCTCGGAGGTTGGACCTGTAAGAAATCCTTGACTGTTTGAACAGATTTTGCTTTTTCTTCCACCTTCTTTAGCACTTGCTGTGCAGGGGAGCCAAACAAACTTTGTTTCTCCATGGGAGCATCTAGGAGCCTTGACTTTACATGGTCTGGTAAGGATTGCTCTTTTAACCATGCATGCCTTTTGATCACTGTTCCAGTCATAGCTGATCTAAAGGAAGCCTCCAGTGCATCATAGCTGCATTTTAAAGAATGATTACTGACCTGTTGAGTGTTATGTACCAAATCCTGAAGGGACTTACGGTCTATAGGTTCAGGAGAGGACAGTTTTTTATTTAGCTGGTCTAACAAAAATTCCTGATACTGGATCATGTGGAATTGGCAGTTTAAGGCCCTAGCCGAAAGAGTAGCAGAAGTATAAACTTTTTTACCCCATCTCTAATGCTCTAGATTCTCTTTCAGAGGGAGGGTTTTTGGCAGAGGCAGCTGCTACAGCTTTGGGGCCCTGTGAAATGGTTTCAGGATCTGCAATAGGAGCCTTATACAAGTGAAAGTGTGTGTCCGGGACCCTGTAATATCTGTCGGGTTTAGCAGGGGCCGGGGGAAGAGAGTCAGGAGCAGTACAGGCATCATTAAATGCATCATCCACAACTGTTAGTACTGGAGGAATGGCTAAAGCCCTATGCTGTGGTAAATGTAAAAAGGTCCTTAGCCTTTTCCTTGAATCTGAAAAATCCTGGCCCTGCCATTGAAAATGTTCTCTCATAGCATGTAAGGTTTCCCCAAAAGAAAATTCCTCAGGAGGAGAGGCAGAAGGAATGGAGTCTTCTGCATCAGAATCCTCATATGGAGAATAAGGGCCTTCTGGAGGATTTGAATTTTCGGACTCATCCGAGGAGTAGTCAGTCAAAAGTGGATCGGGGGGCTCTGTTCTAGGCCTTTTCTCTGGAGGGGGTTGAGAGGCCCTGTCTGGGTGAGGTTGGGATCCCCTGATCAAGGAAATGAGATCCTCAGCCAGGCTGAGCATTTGGGAACTAGAGGTAGGCCTGTGTGGGGTTTTAGCAGGCAAGGCCTTAGAAGATTTAGCTGCTTTAGCCCTTGAAAAAGCCTTGATGGACATAGATGCAGGGGGCCTAGCAGCTCCACGTGCAGGAGTAGATATGTCTAAAGGAATAGTATCTGATAAATCCTGGGTGCCTGCTACAGCAGGAGAAATTTCAGTAGCAGATTCAGCCATGCTGTGTGAGGCCTCGGCTGTCGGAGGTATGCTTTCGGCCGAAGGAAGAACCGAGGACTCGGTTTCAGCCGAAACCGAGACACTCGCGGTTGGCTTAACCATGGTTTTGGCCGAAACCGCGGACCACGAGTGTCGGTCCTTTTCCTTACGCTTTTTAGCTAATTGTGAAGTCGGAGTCTCCGACGGCATTTTGTAAGCAAAAGCGGGGCCAAAAAACTCCTCCGCAAACTCTGACCGACGTCTAAGTGTCCGTCGGTTGAAGGAAGCACAGGCTAGACAAGCTGATACGTCGTGGTCTGGGCCTAAGCAAGGAAGGCAGTAAGAGTGGAAATCCTTATGAGGTATTTGTTTCCCACAAGTTAAACAATTATTTACTTTTTCTGACATCGGCTGAGGCAAGAAAGAGTCCCCAATGGGGTACTTAGCTTTTTAGAAGTCTTCGGTAGTAGAAATCTCTGGATCTGACCGACCGGCACTTGCAAACAGCTTCTGCTTCGGGCACCGCGCGGCAAGAAAGACTGAGGAAAATGGCGTCGGCTGATGCCCTTATACCCAATTCACAGCAGCTATGACGTCGGGTGAAGTGTGACATCAGCCGAGGCCAGACCCAGACTTTGGAATATGGCCGACCGAAGGGCTGCCTGAGGCAGGACAACCCATATGTTAGGACTGCAGATGCATCCTTGAAGGACATCAGGGAAAGAATGTATCTCTTGTTGCTGCTCCTGCTCTCTGACTGCTGTTGTTGAGTGACTATTTTGAATTCCATTTCCAGCCCAGTCTCTGATGTGCTTTTAAACTCAGCAGTTCATGAGTTGTTCAGTCCTACTATAAACTTGACTTTGGAAGCTCCTGCCAGTCATGTCTCCCCTCATCTGCTCATACTGGTAAGCAGTAGAAGATCAAACTGAGATGGCCCTCACCATAGACCGTTAAAGCTTGTGTTACCCTCTCTTTTATATCTTCCCGCACACACTACAATACACCTTTTCCTTTTTACTTTTAAAATCTGCACTATCTGGTCTACGATTACTGATCACTGGAGAACCTACAAACAGTTTCTCAGGAATCAGTTTGGGATTAGTGCTTCTGTTTTACAACTGGAGCTGCAGAGGGACATTATTTCCTAGCCTTCCTAGAGACTGTCAATCAATGGAAATCCCAAAAACTGCTTTGCTGGATCCAGCTTGGGAATACTCATTTCCAAGTAAGGAAAGGTGCAGATGATCACTGATTCCTGACCATCTTTGAGAGCAGGCAGTGTATGGAAGACTTCCCAGATTGGCCTAGTTGCTGTTTTGGTAGAAGCTTCTTCACTTTTATTTTTGGACCATTGCACAGCTTGGATCTCTACTGTACCGAGTCCTTGGATATGCTATTCATGGCACTTACAAGGAGAAGACTACAACAAGCCTACAAACTCCTGCAGCATCTGAAATGAGAATGCTGATCACCAAACAGCTTGTGACATACTCCTCATGAAACAATTTGGGAATGGTGCTAATGCTTTGTTTCTGATGGGAGAAGATCAAAGAGACATTGATTCTCAGCTATATGTAGCTGTGGCGAGACCAACATTAACAGTAGCCAGGTACTAGCTGTTAAGTGAACCATCATTCCTGGAAAATCTAATTCTGCCTCTGCTAAGTACTAGCCACCATCTAATCTAACTTTAGAGTATCACAGTAAATATTTCATTCATAGAAAAATCAGTGTCTACTACAGTAGTCACATTCCAACCTCTGAGTACTGTGACCAATCTCAAGCCTCCACGATCTGGCAAAGTAACTCAGCAGTCTGTTGTTACCCCATTTATGACAAGTTTGATCACACTGGGTGATCTAAGGCAGAGCAGCAGCTGCCTTATACTTACTAACTGTTTCACTGTTTCTGCCAATGATACTACAGCATGCAAGACATGAAATGTTTAAGAAACATGAAGGAAAACCTCTTGCATCAGTCCACTATTGGTAGGCATCACAGTCCCCAAACACCATATCAATCACAATGCACCACTAGTCCTATAACTTATACTGAGGCTTTAAAGAAAAAATGGTACTTCCGTATTATCGCAACCAGATTTTTCATGGCAATAGTGGCTGCTCTCCGATCCTGAAATATCTTCGTAAACATTGTAAAAAAGTTGTTTGGTGTGTTTTCTTTACCACTATGTCTTCTTTTCTGGACTGTTATCAATTAAATGTCAGAAAAAAGACTATCGCTGCTTAGGTATGCTTCTTTTATATCTTGGATAAAACAGTAGCAGCAAACCACAAATTCAATCCGCAGGCACGATACCACTTAGCTCGAACAGAGGTTGGGAGACTGATGTCAACTGACAATAATTTTTATTTAATAATCCAACATACTAACTGAATACAGTACAAGATTAAAAAATCAGGTTAAGCGCTTTTATCTGATTGTTTCAGACTTCCTCAGAAAGTACAGTTTTGTACCTACCATAAATGTAGATGTTCGAGGATCCACATTGCTGCAGTCCTAACTATTGGGTAGTCCGCTGTCCAGTCGGCCCGAATACCAAAGTATATGGCTGACGTCGGTCAGGGCGCATTAGACTGACGTCAGTACGTCAGGGTACTAATGCGCATGACCGACGTCATATCCTCAGTCTTTTCTTGCCCCAGATGTCAGAAGACCCTGAAAAGATAAGGCCCAAAACCAAACACTGCCAACATACCTGCACCAAAATATATATACACAATATATACAAAATTAGCAGAATATAACCTCACCTACACAACCACCCCTAAACACAGAGGGGAAGGAGGGAGGGTAAATTGGACTGCAGCAATGTGGATCCTCGAACATCTACATTTATGGTAGGTACAAAACTGTACTATGTTCTTCATTCCACATTGCTGCAGTCCTAACTATTGGGTAGAATCCCAAAGCAGAGGTAAGGGAGGCTGGCAAATCATAAGGAAGCAGGAACTGACAACATGCCTTGCAAAATAGCTGTGGCAAAACCAGCCCTAGACTTAGAGTAGAGAGGAAGGTGATAATGCTTAGAGAAAGTATGCACTGAACTCCAAGTAGCTGCCTCCAAAATATCCTTAGTTGCCACCCCTTAGAAATGCTGTTGAAGTGGCAGTAGCCCTAGTGGAATGAGGCCTAATCCCAGCTGGAATTTCCTTGCCATGATGGGAATAACAAAATGTAATGCAACACCCAATCCATCTAGAAATAGTTTGTTTTGACACAGGCTTGCCCTGAGAACTCAAAGCAAAAGAAATAAACAACTGCTGAGACTGCCTAAAATCTTTAGTCCTGCTCAAATAATAACGCAATTGCCTGTGTACATCTAAAGTGTGCAAAATCTTTTCCCCTTTATTTTGGGGATCTGCATAAAAAGTAGGCAAATGAATAGTTTGGTTTAAAGCCACACTAGAAACCACCTTAGGCATAAAGGAAGGATTAGTACGTAAAGATACCCTATCCTTATGAAAATCAAAAAGGCTCCACTGCCATAAGGGCCTGCAACTCAGAAACCCTTCTTGCAGAAGTAATGGCCAACAAAAAGCAGTCTTCCATGACAAGTATTTCAAGTCAGCAGTAGCCGAGGGCTCAAAAGGTTGTAGAGTAAGTTTCTCCAACACAAAATTGAGGTCCCAAGCAGGAGTAGGAGCTCTACGTGGGGTCTTATATTCTTTGCCCCTCTAAGAAATTGCTTGAACAAAGGATGCGAAAACAATGGTGGGTCACAATCATAGTGAGCTGAAATTGCTGCAGCATGAATCTTAATGGAAGAGAAAGACAAACCTTTGTCCAATAACTCAGTAAGATATTGAAGAGCCACACTCAGATTTGGCTCCGAAATCTCCAAATTGTTTGCTGCACTCCAAAATAAAAATCTCTTCCATTTTTCTGCGTACACTTTCCTTGTACTAGGTCTCCTGGCTTCCATAATCACATTTAAAACTTGTTGAGGAAGTTGAGACCTGCTGTCTTTCAAAACAGAATATGCCAGGCTGTTAGATGAAGAGAGTGAAGCTTGACATTGAGCAGGTGACCGTCTCTCTGAGACAACAGGTGTGGAATCAAGGGTAAAGGCCATGGAGGCTTCTTTACCAGACTCCTCAGTAATGGGTACCAGTGCTGCCGAGGCCAATCTGGAGCTATTAAAATCATCCTTGGCTTGTCTTGTCTGACCTTTAGAAGCACCTTTGGAAGAAGAGGCAGAGGTGGAAACGCATACACATGAAGATTTTTCCAACTGAAAGAAAGAGCATCCACTTTCCAAGCTGCGTGATGAAACCTCTTTGTGCAAAACTTTGGCAGCTGGTGGTTTAGTGGAGAAGCGAACAGATCTATGTCTGGAGTTCCCCAGGACACTGTCAACTTTTGAAATACATGAAGATCCAGTTTCCACTCGTGGGGATCCATGATTTGTCTGCTTAACACATCTGCTAAGGAGTTCTGTGCTCGGCAGAAACCTTGCCTGAAGAGTTAGTTGCAAGCTGAGCGCAGTCTCCCATAAAATCATTGCTTGCCTGCACAATGGGTAAGAATGTGTTCCCCTTGTTTGTTGATGTACCACATGACAGTTGTGTTGTCTGTTAGAATCAACACCTGCCCTGGAAGAAGTAACTCCTTGAAAGCCATTAATGCAAATTGGACTGCTAACATCTCCTTCATGTTGATATGTAGATGCTGTAGTCTGGCAGGCCACTTGTCTTGTATCCACTTTCCATTTAGATGAGCTCCCCAAGCAATGTCTGAGGCATCTGTCGTTAGAATCTGACTCGCCTCTGGCGGGTCACAGAGAGTCCCTTGTTTAGGTGACATTCCTGAGCCCACCACAAAATTCCTTTTGAATGCAAGGTATTATTTGAATGACAGTGTCCAAATCCTGGCAGTGCTGTGTCCATACATTTTGAGATACCATTGTAGCTTCCTCATATGCAGTTTGGCATTGGGAAGCACCAGAATACAAGATGCCATGAACCCTAAGGCTTGAAGGACTGTCCTTGCAGTCAGCCCGGACTGAAGAGATAGTTGATGGAAGTAACTGGAAAGATTCTTTTGTTTGTCCGGGGTTAAAAGGCCATCTGGGCTGCTGTATTCAGTCTCACACCCAGAAAGCACATGTCTTGAGAGGGTACTAGACTGGACTTTATTTCGTTCACAGAATACCCTAGGCATCTTAGCACTGCTATGACATATTCCAAATGCTGTAGAAGGTCTTCCTTTTCTTGAGCCAGAATCAGGCAATCGTCCAAGTAAGGATAGATTTGAATTCCTTTTAGCCTGAAGTAAGCTATCACTGGAGCCAGAACCTTTGTGAATACTCTGGGCAGTAGATAAGCCAAAGGGCAATGCAGAGAACTGATAATGAGAATTTCCAGCTCAAAACGCAGATACTTTCTGCAACTTAGTCTTATAGGCACATGAAGGTAAGCCTCCTTGAGATCTAAAGTTACCATCCAGTGATCTTTGCCCAGCAGAGGTAAAAGCTGTTGTAACGTCAACATCTTGAACTTGGGAATGTCCAGATAAGTGTTGAGGATAGATAAATCCAAAATTGGTCTCCACGTGTTCCCCTTTTTTGGTACTAAGAACAGGCGAGAATAAAATCCTAGGCCCCTTTCTGGCACAGGAACCGGCTGAATGGCCCCTATTTGGAGTAACAGAGAAATTTGCTTGTGAGCCTCTTGTCTTTGTAGAGGAGGAATGTCTGGCATGCCTTTGAAAGGAGGCAAGGTATGGAAATAAAACCTGTAACCGTGGTGAATAATATCCAGAACCCATCTGTCTTGGGTAATTAAATCCCAATTTTCTTTAAAAAGAGACAGCCTTCCTCCCAACGGTGCTGCCAGACGAGAATGAACTGGCAGCTGAAAAGGCAGGTCATTGGGTCTGCTTACGAAAGGACTGACCCCTGCCCTCCCCAGAAGTCTGAGCAGGGGAACTCCCTGTCCTAGGCCTAAAGGAACCCTGAGCTCTGCCCCTACCACGTCTAGACCTACCCCTAGACTGGGAATCATAAGCAGGAAAAGTCCAACCCTTAGCAGGCCAATTTCTACTAAACTTCGGAGGCTGCACCTGTAAAAAATCTTTAACAGTTTGCATAGATTTAGCCTTGTCCTCCATTTTCTTCAAAACTGCTTCCACAGGCGAACCAAACAACACATCAGACTGCAAAGGAGCATCCAAAATCCTTGTTTTAACATGCTCAGCTAAGTTCTGATCTCTCAACCAGGCGTGCCTACGAAGAACAGAACCAGTGGCAGCCACCCTGGAGGAGGCCTGCACAGCATCAAAACCACATTGCAAGGAATGTTTACCCACCTGTTCAGACACATGAACTAAATCCTGCAACTCTTTACAGTCAATACCTTCCGCCAGAGCATCCACCTTAGATTTCAACTGTGAAAGAAGATAATTCTGATATTTTAACATGTGAAACTGACAATTCAACGCCCTCATGGCTAAAGTGGAAGAAGTATACACTTTCTTTCCCCATCTATCCAAAGCCCTTGCCTCTTTATCAGGAGGGACAGGATTTTTAACAACTGAGGCCTTTACACCTTTAGGCCCCTGAGAGACAGTTTCGGGTCTGCCCTAGGACTCTTAAAAGATACTTATGAGCTTCAGGCACCCTATAATACCTATCCGGTTTAACTGGGGCAGGAGGCAAAGAATCAGGATTCAGGAAGCCTCTGCAAAACATCTTCCACCACATTCAAAACAGGAGGTATAGCTAAAGGCCTATGCTGGGGTAAAACAAGAACTCCCTAAGCCTTTTCCTGGAATCAGAGAAATCTTGGCCTTCCCATTTAAAATGCTCCCTCATGGAATGCAAAGTCTCTGAAAATGAAAAATCCTCAGGAGGAGAAGCTGAAGGAGTAGAATCATCCACATCAGAATCAGAATAAGTAGGGAACTCCTGCAAGTCTTCAGCCGAAGACTCAGAAGCCTCCGAGCATTGCTCAAAACTCTCAAGCTCAGGTTCCACCCTAGGCCTCTTATCAGGAGGGGGCATAGAACCCCTTATCATAGTAATCAAATCTTCTGCCATTTTAAGCATATGTTTCTTAGGCAAAGATCCTGAAGCACTAGGAGAAACCCCCACTGAAGCAAAACTTGGCCTGCCCCTTAAAGAAGCCTTGGAAACAGCAGGGGAGGCCCTAACCACCTTAGGAAGTGAGGGAAGAACAGCCACCTGAGAAGCCCCCTCAGCCTGGCCTACTTCCTGAGAGGAAACATCCTGTAACAGTAAAGTCTCTCCCTGAGACTCCAAAGAAACACCTGGCAAAACCTCCGGCTCCACTGAGCCCTCTAAAGAACCGACGTCTGGGACTGTCGGTTCTTCCCCTCTAGGCTTTGCTGTTTTGTCCTTGCGTTTTAGCGAAGCTGGCGTCGGAGCATCCGGCGGCATTTTATAGTTACAACGCTTCCCAAACACTAACCTGGCACAGTCTAACCTTCTCTTAATAGTGCGTTTGTTAAATCTAGCACAAGAACGGCATCCAACAACGTCGTGCTCAGGCCCTAAACAAGGTATACACAAAGTATGGTAATCCCTATGAGGTATCTGTTTCCCACAAGAAATACAGTTATTCACTTTTCTGACATCCGGTTAAATACTGAGGCAAGAAAAAACCAAAATATTCCCCAACGGGGTACTTAGCCAACTTTGATTCGGTCTGAAACTCTGACTTCAGAAAATTTCAGAACGCCAACCTGCACTCGCAAAATTGCTTCTGCATCGGACCATGCGGCAAAAAAGACTGAGGATATGACGTCGGTCATGCGCATTAGTACCCTGACGTACTGACGTCAGTCTAATGCGCCCTGACCGACGTCAGCCATATACTTTGGTATTCGGGCCGACTGGACAGCGGACTACCCAATAGTTAGGACTGCAGCAATGTGGAATGAAGAACATCCAATAAAGACATTGTGAAAGTTACATTTATACCACAATTTGGCGCCAAAAATTGTTAATTATACTGTGGATTAAATTATCTTAAAATATATACTTTGTGTGAGTGTAAATGAGTTGTGTAAAATATGTAAGTATATATGAAATATTCACCTATAAGTTACCTAATGTATGTAATGTAAAGATGTAATATATGAGTTAAACACAAATTTAAAAATTTAAAAAACATTTTTGAAACAACCTATTCCACAAACTAAATTACTTATATAATAAATATTCATGTGTAAAAATATTGCTGAGCTTCTATGTAAAACTAAATAATCTTACTTCATTAATAAGAAAGGTTTTAAACTGATATATTCATTAATACCTGGGGGGGTTGTAGCATCTAATATAATCTGCCACTTGCTTTCCAATAAGCTAAGATATACTTTCCAATTACCTTTGTCAAGTGTTTTCTCAACTTTATCAATAATTGTGAATTTAAATGTATGTTCTTTCCCCTTATCAATCGCATATTTGCTAAGTGCATTTTTTGTATCACCTTTTTCCACTTTATACATATGCTCGTAGATGCGAGTTTTTAGCTTTCTTTCGGTCTTCCCAACGTAATAAGCTGAGCAACAGGTGCAACTAGCGATGTATGCCACCCTCTGGGTATTGCAATTTCCTGCTACGCATCTACACTTACTTTTTATACCATTATTAAGAAAGATAGTTTTGCTCTCATTAATGTATTTACATTGTCGGTCCAATAGTTGGGAACCATCCAGTAGTAGTATTAAAAACATCTAAAAATATCAAAAAGATATTGGAAAGTGGATCATATATAAAGAACACAGACAAGGAAAAAAAGGGCACTAGAAAATGCGGTTTATGCCGACAATGTAAGTACTTGCTTACGACTCTGCCGTAGCCCCTTAACAACTGAGAAATGGCATGCAAGTCATGTAAGCACCGGTATTTTTTTTAACTCATTGTCTGTTTTAATCATATAATAAGTATGTTAGTATTTTGATGAAAAGGGCCTCTGTTTAATACTAGAGTTATTTGAACTCTGTTATATGTCCATTTGTCACCACGTTTTTGGTGCTCAACCAGTGGATGCTGTTGTTTCTGTTTAAAGTGTCCTTTGCTTACTACTGACTGCAGCTCCTTAACACTTGTTACTGAATTTGTTTGCATTGCTGCTGATTTTTTTTAAACTGCAGCATTTATTTGTATTTTGAATTTATGTGCTCATTTATTGCCTTGAGTTTTATAACTAGACTACTGCACTAGCAATTTTATTCGCTATGAGCTACATTTGGCTCAGCAATTTACTGTAATTATAGTTTTTCTCTCTTCTTTACTTTGTCTTTTTGTATGTACTATGTATATTACGTTGTCAATCGAGATTATGTTGTAAACTGTCTCTACTTGCATTTAACTTAGCTTGTTGGAGTTCACTGTCTTTATTTTTGGCACTGATTATCGATGTATTAACTTACTGCATTGTGCCATTAAAACATCATAATGTTTATTGAATGTTCTTAATTAATTTCCTATATTCTGACTTTACTATGTATTGTTTCTATTCTTTACCACTGCCTGTTATGTTTTAAATTTTACAGTGTCAAGTGTCCTGTTTTTGTAGCTGCAGATATCTCCTGTTATAGTGGCAACATGTATGATCTCCTTCTCTGTTTCCATTCTTTTATCTAGTGTCTGTACTGCATTTACTATATTATCAGTTTCTCCCTTCAACTTGTTTGTCTTCGTCATGCTTCCACATTTTTTCACTCTAGTATTCTCTCATGCCTTCTATTTACTTCTCTCATCCTGGTGTTATCCTTTATTGTATTATTTTGCTTTTCTATTTTACTTTACAGTTAGTAAATCATGGAAGTCATTATTTTTCTCCTTCCATCCTGAGGTTTTTGTCTTCCTGCATGACTGCCTTCTAACAAGAAAGGACTGTTAAAAATCCCTCTGAAAGTACATTGTATGTCACCTACTGCTCAATTTTCTGAGTTTTAGTTTGTCATCCTAGTTATTTAATTTCGGCTGTGACTAGCACTATTTTCTCAGCTGCCTCATTCTTCCCCCTATTTCTTTACTGTTATTTTGCCTAGCTTTCTACATAAATTCCTCTTACCTAATTGCTGATCTCCCCTGCACTTAAAATAACTGTAGACCCAGTACTTCGATTTTGAGGACTACACTTTCTCTTTCTTCTATTTGTTTTCAAAGTCTCCCATAACTTCTGTGCTTACATTATAATCTCTGCCTGGCTTTCTTCTCTAATTTTTGTGGGACTCACCTTGGAAAATCTTGGCTTCTTGGATTCACTGATTGTTTTCTGCGATCCTCTGCTCATGGCACTGCCAACTCCATTCACCCTCGCTATGCTTGGGCTCACATCGCTCCCCTACCCTACCCTCATTCCAACCAACCCCTATTTCAATTACATTTATTCTAATTTTAGCTTCACCCATCACCTCACTTCCACCAATCAAATTAACATAACACCATTCCCACTTGTTCTACAGCACATTATTAATTTACACCTTCCACTTGCATACTAATTGACTACATCTTCCTAAGATACTACTCCTATTATCTTCATAATGTAATTTCCTTCTAAGTCTCACACTACGCTTCACAATTTAATTTTTCCTCAACTATTTCACAACCCCTATCCCACTTATAAACTATGTCACTGACCTCTAATACTATACTCCTCACTCTGTCTCTATTATTCTTCCTCCTACTACAATTAACCTCATTTCAGAATACCCATTTCATTTACCATCCTAGAGCCACTATAACCAATAAAACACAGTCTCTTACCAACTTTTCTAATATATCCTCCACCCTATATGCCATAATTAATACTATGCTCAAAAATAAAACTTCCTCCCACAATATTTCATCCCTACGCCAAGAACATCACCACTTTAGCTCACAATTACCCAATAAACACAAAAAGAAGACATGAATTTAATTATTTCCCACCCACAAACTCTAACCTTTCCCAGTGTGGAAACATACAGCCTAATCCAGGGCCAAGCACAACCCCTTCTACCCCCCCCCCAACAACTCCTATAAATCATTAAACATTACAACCATTAATCTCCAAAGTATCAGTAACAAAATACTGGAATTCCACAACTGGATAACTCACTACAAAGCAGGCATCATAGCTGCCACTGAGACATGGCTGAAGCCCTATATTAAAGACACAGAATTCCTCCCACCAGGCTATGCCTGTTTAAAATCTGACTGACCCCGTAATAAAGGTGTAAGAGTCTGATATATCCTAACACCTGTCATCATACACCAAGTCTATCCATCAGTTCTCCTCATCTGAAATATTAGTCTCCTTTCTTAGAATAAACTGCAAAAACATCTGTATTATAGTATTTTACATTCCACCTGGTAATAATATTCCAGTATTAGGGGAAATACTGTCATGGGCTTCAGACAACATAGAAAAATGAAACTATAATCTTAGGAGAAGTCAATATCAAATGGCTAGACATCTCCCAATAAAATCCCACCTCCAGTATCAACCTATATACAGTCATCTAACTAATTAATGACATAACTAGACCACACAAAACCAGTAACAGTGGTTCTACCCTGGATTGGATATTAGTCTCTGACCCAACTAAAACTGCATCCACAGGAACTCTCCCCAATATCATAAATGACCACTTACCTGCCTTCATATTAAAAAAAAACACCTCCTTAACAGATATCACTACAAACTAGAGACCTATCCCTTTTCTGTCCCAACACATTTAATCACACCCTAAAACATATGAATTGGAACACATTAAAATTCCTCTCTCTAGATGAAGGTGTTGAGTTCTTTAACTCTACATTTTCTCAGGGTCCTAGATGCTCAAGCACCACTCATTCCAAGGAGGGTAAAAACTAATTACACCACCTGGCTCACAAAACCCACTAAACAGCTAATGACTGTAAGGGATAAGGCTTGGAAATCCTGGCAAAAAAACAAAAACTTCACCAACCTGACAAAATATAAACAACTCTGTAATCAAGTAAAGCCACTAGTCATAAAAGACAAAAAAGATCACTATCTTACCCTACAAAACCTCCACAAACAAAACCTTAAAAAGTTCTGGAGCTCCATCAACTCCTTACTAAAGCCTGGGTCAAATAACAATCCTTGCCCGAACTCCGACAAAACACCCACAGAAACAGCTACACTCTAACTCCTATTTCATCAATACTATTGCCAATCTAACTGCTGCCTTTCTGCCCAACCCATTCTCCAACATACCCCCTTACTCCTCCCTTCCACCAAACTTTCTCTCTCACCTATCCCCACCAACACAGTAAAAAAGCTGCTTCAAAAACTCAAACCTTGCATCAACACCTCAGGCAACCTACCTCATGACTTTCTACAAATCACAGCAAATTCCACAGCCTTTACCATCAGCATTCTTATTAACAGATCTATTCTGTAATCCTATATACCCACTATTTGGAAAAGGGCACACATTCTGCTTCTACATAAAGGTGGCATTAACACAGACATCTCCAACTTCCAACCCATTGCTATCCTATCACCCACATCTAAAATCCTGGAAAAATGCATCCACACCCAGCTTCTTCACTCTGTACTTCACAACCAAATTCTCCCACTCAACATGGATTTTGACCAGGTCACTGCACTACTATGGCTCTCATATCCCTCTCCAACACAGTTAACCTGGCCTGAGATGATTTTTTCTGTCTCTTCTCACTTCTTAGACCTCTCCATGGCCTTTGATACAATCTCCCACTCTCTACTACTCACCAAACTACCTGGCATAGGCATGTCACCCCAATCCCTAGACTGGTTCTCAAACTACCTTACTAACAGGTAACAATCAACCAAATAGCAAAACTAATTTTCTACCTTTCTCGACAATTACAGGAGTTCCACAAGGATCCATACTAGAACCTCTTCTGTTCAACATCTTTATAAATAACTTTCAAACCTCTCTTACTCAAAGTACTGTCATCCAATATGCAGATGATCCCCCAATCATCTGTGATGCCAACTCACCATCTGAACTACACCAACTCACAGGACGCCATTACTACTACAGAGATATGGATGTCCAATATCCATCTCACCTTAAACCCTTATCTACAATTGTTCTTTTTCTACCAAAAATTCCACATCACCATCCAAGTCCAAGACAGCACAATAACTGAAGTCGTACCAGATACCAAACTGTAAGGCATCATCATAGATGAAAACTTGACCTTTGACCTGCACATGCAGACCAATATTAAAAAAAACACACCAAAAACTAGGAACTTTCTATAGACAAAAATATTTACATAGCCACCCTGCAAAACTA
This sequence comes from Protopterus annectens, assembly GCF_019279795.1. Classification (NCBI taxonomy): domain Eukaryota; kingdom Metazoa; phylum Chordata; order Ceratodontiformes; family Protopteridae; genus Protopterus; species Protopterus annectens. Next base: position 313,764,762 of record NC_056735.1, read on the forward strand.
TCACTTGCCTCTTCTTTCCTACTACCCTCTCTTCTTTATGGTGCACCTCTCCTGACCAATATTCAAGTCTCTCTCGGATCGCTAAATTCGTAACAAATGCAAGTCACTCTTCTAACCAGTGCTCATCTCTGCACCAACTAAACAGAATGGAACTACCACATCATCTGTCACTTATTCAATTAACCAATGCACAAAAATTTATTTATAAACCATTTAACTGTTCTTCCTTGTCTTTCCTACTCACACAATATCATCCAAACAGACCTCTCCGATCTAATAACCAACTGCTTCTAAAGATAGTGAAACCAAACCGTGCAGCAGGACAAATGCACTACTCCTTTACTGATGCTAAACTATAGAATAATCTCCCACCATCAATAAGGTCCATCAGCAGTACCCCACTCTTTAAGAAATCCCTGAAAACTGTACAAAGGATGTAGTTCCTATAACTTGAACCCCTCATCTTCCTCTTCCAACCGAGACTCTTCCCTTTCTTGCATTACATATCACAACCCTTGTTCTCTTCTGCTCTGAAAGACTTTCCTTTTACATTTACTCAAAAGTAATGCTATGCCTTTAGCTGCGCTTACCTCCAGCCTGTGTTTCTGTATTCCTACCTTCTCTCATAGTTTAACCTTCTGGCATCTAGCCTAAACAAACTACCTAGATAGTACTATCTTACATCTTCGTGGATTTCACACCTAGCTCTTCCTGTCACCAATTGGACCTACTGCTAAATGTATTGTTATGAGCCATGATCTACCTCTCTAAGGACTAGTCTTGTATTGACCTATTGTATGTTGTTCTGATAGGACTGTTTATTACTCTGAATGTTTATTATCACTGGATGTTACTGTACTGAATTTGTACTATGCTGCTCATATGTAATATATTGCTTTACAGTATATGTATAATGTGCTATATGATTCTATATATGTTCCATGTATTACTTATTCTATGTCTGGAGCTTTTCTCCCAGGGCCACCTAGTTAAACTCTTTCCTCCTTTGTAGTTTCTTCACAACTATATTTCTCACTGTAAAAACTGTTTGCTACTCTGCAACCTGATCTGAATCCGAACTGCTCATCTGCTATCTTCCTTTCTGCTACTATGCGTAATCAGTCACCCTCTCTAGAACTTTTATGCAGTGTGATAAGAGTTTGATAACCTCTGTACTGTCCACAGTTGTGAATGTTCCCTTTGTTCCTATATGCTGGCACTGGAATACTTATTCTCCAGCTATCTGGAATACCCCTTTCTCTCCATACTGCTATGAGTATTCTCTGGAGCTGTTTCTTCCCTAACCCACCCAACATCTTGATCATACCTGCCATGACATCATCATCTGAGTTTGCTGCTTACACAGACTTCACTTTCCTTGGTGCTATTCTTACTTTTTCTAGAGTGGGCACCTCTTCTTCTTCTTTCAATACAGGCTGTGTCTGGGGAAGCACAGCTTCTGTGGGGATTTCTTCATTCAGAAGTTGCTAGAAGTGCCCCTTCAATCTGCTTTTGATGTCCTGTGGATCGAAATCTACACCAACAAATATAAGACACTCACTGGAGGCATAGTTTCCTAATACAAATTCTCAGCCTACGGAATAAGTTACTATTAAAAGGCAAACATAGCATTACTTTGGCTACCTTTAAGGCTAGCCTTGATGACTGGATGGTTAGACACAAATTTGCACTAGGGTTATCACATATACCCTTTTCTCAACTTGGGAAATGAGCATTTTTAAATGTTTAAAAAGGGTGGCAAGAATTTTAAGTATGTCTACTTAAAGTTGTATGTATGCATCCTAAAGTTCCTATGATCACTTGCTTGTACTGTTTTCTGTGTTCCCAATGCTTGCTTTTTACACATATTTCAAGGAGAGTAGCGAAAGGCAGACTAAAATGAATGAAACAAATGAGATGGCAGGAAAATATACATGTTGCATATGTGAAGCAACAATATTATTATGAAATTATAACTGGACTAAACTTATGCCATGACTAGAAGCAGTTGAATGACATTAAACAGAGGACTACAAATATACAATAAAAAAAAAAAAAAAAACAGAATCTGTGCCTAAAGCAATATGGATGTGTTGCAAACTGCAGATCTATGATGAGACAAGGAAATTATGAAATGCTGACTTACATTTGATATGGGTTCATAAAATACTTGCTGGGGAAAACGTGCATGCCCAAATAAGAACAAGTAGTTTTTTTGTATAATCTCTGTTGACTAATTTACAGATTCCTTGTGAAGATCAAATATGAATCAGAATACAGGAATTAATGTTTACATGAGTAGGTAGATGTGAAATAATTACCTTATCAAGTGTAAGAACTTCTTTATCTTGCTTGTCCTCTTCACTTGAGGCATGTACAGACACAGTCCTCAGAGTCATGCTCACAGGAAAAGCTGCAAATCCTATTAACTAGTGAACAGAAAAATAATGCCATTACTAACGTGCTGCTTCTGTGCTACAATTACTCAGCGACTCGGATGCAAAAACTGTAACATTTTAAGTTGTGCTACAATTACTCAGCCACTCGTTTATGCAAAAACTAACATTTTAAGCTGATATCACATATTCTTAACACAGCTGGGATTTTGAGTCACCACATTACATATTTTCCTTTACAAAGATGAAAGACAGCATAAAATGGCCACTTTGTGTACTATAGTGATGAACAAAAAACATCAATTATTCAGAGCAGATTAAGTGACACATTCAACTGATAAGAAAAATGCACTCCATTATTTTGGTTGATATCCCATTACCACAGTGATGAACTAACATCAACTATTCAATGTCTGCAAAGGAGATTGTAAGATACATTCAGTTCTTTCACTAAACATTTTACTAGTGTGATTGTTTGTCCTTGGTTAACTGATACCAAAAATGCACTCCACTATTTTGGCTGGTACCCCATTACCAGCTCTACACTATCCTAGGTGCCTACAAAAAATTCTCATGTTAAAGATGACTGGCAGCATATGTTTTACAATTGTATAAAACTTAAAACATATTGGGATAATATGAATTCTCAATTACAGACTGTTTTTAATAATAAATTTATATTGAACAAATCTCTTATTTTACTTAAGTACACTCTTCAGAACCGTAGAACCAAATTAAGCCCTGCCCCTGGTGGCCTTATCCACTTTGTAATGAGTTATAAAAGTGTGAGGTTTAGACCATGTGGCTGCTGCACGGATGTTGTCTAAAGGTAATTTGGCTTGAAAGGCTGAATAGGTAGAAACTGCTCTGGTTGAATGAGCCTTCACCTTACTACACAACGGCATGTTATGACAAGAATATGTGTAAGTGATACATTCCGACAGTCACTTAGACATGGTTGTTTTGGCAACTGGTTTACCTTTCCTGGCCTCAGAAAAAGACACAAAAAGCTGATCTGATTTCTTAATGTCTTTTGTTCTGTCTAAATAAAATCTAAGTTGTCTGTGAACATCGAGTTTGTGCAACATATATTCCAATTTGTTGGTGTGATTAGGGAAGAAAACAGGCAACTCAATGACTTGACTGATGTTAATATCAGAACATACTTTAGACAAAAAGGATGGATTTGTCCTGAGAGATACTCTATCAGCATGGAAGACCATATAAGGGGGCTTGATGAGTAGGGCTTGGAGCTCTGACACTCTGCGGGCTGAAGTGATGGCTACTAGGAAGATAGTTTTCCAAGATAGAAATTTTAGTTCACAAGATGATGCAGGCTCAAAAGGAGGAAGAATGATGCGAGATAACATAAAATTCAAATTCCAGGGAGAGTAAGGTGTCTTCACTGGAGGTCTCATGTGAAAAGAACCTTTTACAAAAGCCTTAGACAATTGGTGAGCCATAATATTCAATCCATCGATCCCTAGATGGAAATTAGATATTGCAGCTAACTGTACTCGCACAGTAGCAGCCGCTGCTCCTTTGTTGAAAATTTCTGTCAAGAATTGTAAAATAGAAGACAATGGCGCTTGGTAAGGGTCAATGTTATGGGAAGAAGCCCAAATGGAAAATCTCTTCCACTTACTACGATACAATTTTCTAGTGGAAGGTTTATGGGAAGCCAACAAGATTTGACTAGTGTCATGGGAAAGATTATAAAGCCTGGCTATGCGGGGAATTGGAGCAGCCAAGCGATTAGTTTCAGTGTCTGCAATGATGGATAAAGATCCCCCATGACGGATGTGTCAATAAGTCCGGAACTGGGTCCAGGATCCATGGGTCTTCCAGAATGTGATGGCAAAGAAATGGAAACCAAATCCGCCGAGGCCAATGAGGGGCTACAAGGATGATCGTCCGTCCCAGCGACTTTGCTTTCTGTAAGAATCTGAGTATCAGAGGAATTGGGGGAAATGCTTAGAGGAGACCGGGGGCCCAATTGTGGACAAGAGCATCCCTCGGGGAGTGACCTGGCATGGGAATCAGGGCAAAATAGCTTCTGCATTTGTTGTTGATATGACTGGCAAACAGGTCGCAGGAAGGCTGGCCCCATTTGTGGAAAATCCTGTCCGCAATCTCTTGTTTGAGGGACCATTCATGGGGCAATAAAATTGCCCTGCTCAGTCTGTCTGCTATGACGTTGGATTTGCCCGGGATGTGCGTTGCTAACAGAAAGCGCTGGGATGACACTGCCCACTGCCATACTCTGAGGGCTTCTCGGCAAAGGGGATAAGACTTGGTCCCGCCTTGCTTGTTCAGGTACCAGACCACTGACATGTTGTCTGTCTGTATTGCAATTGTCCCTAGAGGAAGAGATTCCTGAAAGTATTGCAATGTTAGAAGTACTGCTCTCATCTCCAGGACATAGTTATGCAGATGTGATTCTTGATCTGTCCATGTGCTTTGAGCAGTCTTTCCCTGAAAAAGCCCCACCCCACCACCCCATCAGGAAAGCGTCTGTGATCACAGTGGCAAATTGGAGGAGGTAGCATGAAGGGACGTCCTACTGTGACATGAAGAGACGTCAACCACTACTGAAGATCCTTCTTGCAGGAATTTTGGTAAGACCATTGCGTGAACAGAAGCCATTGAAGGATTCTCATATGCATCCTTGCCAACGAGATTGCTAAGATTGCTGCTGCCATCAATCCTAGTACTTTCAATACCTCTGCAGCTGGTGCTCTGTTCTTTGATATCAAGGACATGATGTGTTGGTGAAGAATACAAATCCTTTCTGGTGGAAGACGAACAGTGGTGGTTGACGTGTCTAATTCTGTCCCTATAAAAACAATATGCTGCGATGGCAACAAGGCAGACTTTTCGAAGTTGACTGTAATGCCTAGCCGATCACAGTGTCAGAGTAGCCTCTCTCACTTGAAGAAGTTGATGCCTGGTGGTGGAGGTAAGGAGACAATCGTCCAAATATGGAAACACCTGGAATCCTAGATGCCTCAGGTGAGCCGTGACTACTGCCATGCACTTGGTGAACACTCTGGGGGCTGTAGTGAGAACAAAGGGCAGAGCTCGGAATTGATAATGATTGGCTCCCAGTCAGAAATGCAGGTGATCCCTGGATGGTCTGGCCATCTTTATATGGTAGTACACATCCTTAAGATCGATCGAGCACATCCAACTGTCCTTCCCTAAAATGGAAGTATGGACTATAGCGTGACCATTCGGAACTTCTCTTTTCTCACAAATTGGTTGAGTCTGCTGAGATCCAAAATGGGTCTCCAGTCCCCTGTTTTCTTTGGAACCAAAAAGAATCTTGAGTAAGTTCCGAATCCTGTTTGGTCTGCCGGGACTGGCTGGATGACTCTTTTTTTCTAGGAAATGGCATACCTCTATTGTTGCTTGTCCCCTGTGACTGGGTGGAATGTCCGGGATTTTTTTGATGGGAAGGGGCTGGGTGGAGAACGGTATGAAATACCCTCTGGAAATGATACTTTGCACCCAAATGTCATTTATTATATCTAGCCATGCTTCTGGGTACAATGACAAGCAACCCACAACTGCCCCCAGAGTAGGACAGCCGGGCCTCCCTTCAGAAGCACTGGTAGGACTGACCAGAGAAGTGATCCGTCACCCTGTTGTTGCAGACCCCCTCTGCCACGAGGGTGGCGTCTTCCATTGTAACCTCCTCCTCTGCCTCTGGAGGGGGCTCTCGACATGTGTCTTGAAAGGCTCCTTGGGCTTTCCGGAACCACATCTTTCCTCCCTTCTGACCTTTATGAAAGGGTTGAGTGGGGGTGGAAAAATGGACTCCGACGGCAGACAGAGTCTTTCCCTCTTGCTCACACCTGGTCAAAGTCTCCTTCACCTTTGGCCCAAACAAGGATGAGCAGTCAAACGGGGTATTCATAAAGGAGGACTTGAAGTGTTCTGCGAAGGAACAGTCGCATCCAGGCGTGCCTATGAAGAGCATTTCCTGTACCTGCAGCTCTACTCGAACCATCAGCTGCATAAGATACGAGAAGAATGGACGAGTTAACTATCGAATTAAGGGTAGCGAGCTGGGTGGCAACTTTGTCGGATACACTCGTGGCTACAGCACCCTGAATAGTACCTCCCAACTCCTTAAGGAGATCTCTCTGCAGTCTAGTAAAATGGGTCAAGTAGTTCAGTGATCTGAGTGAGAAAGTCACTGAACTAAAGAAGTTATGTACCTACCATAACGTTCCAGGTTAGTTGTCTTCATCTCGCCTTCTTTCTTGCTTGTTGGGATCAGAGCCGACCCTCGGCTCCGACTCTGCCATCTTCTATAGCTCGAGAGCTGTGTACTTGCTTGAGGCTAGCCTTATCCCATGATGCCTAGCACTAGCTACCCAGATCTCATTTGTAATAGCTAACCCCAGACATAGAATAACCTTACCAAACTAACAGGTTGGGCATACCTGTCATACTCTCCAAGTCAGTAGAAGAAACAAACCAGAGAATACTCAGCTGCTGAAGCCTAAACTACTCTCATTCCAACAGGACAGGGGGATTGAGGGGAGGACGCAAGAAAGAAGGTGAGATGAAGACAACTAACATGGAACGTTATAGTAGGTACATAAATTCTTTATGTTAAGTTGTCTATCTCGCCTTTGTTTCTTGCTTGTTGGGACAGCGTCCCTAGCACCTACGATCCTGGGTGGCTCATTGGAACAGACTCTTCAGAACAGTGGAACCAAAGTTAGCTCTATTCCTGGAGACCATGGCTAACTTGTAATGAGAAATAAAGGTATGAGTATTTGCCCACGTGGCAGAGGCACAAATAGAGTCCATGGGCAGCCTAGACTGGAAGGCTACAGAAGTGGCCAAAGCCCTAATAGAATGACCTTTTGGTTTGGTAGACAATTCTTTGTTTCTTAGTTGATAGATGAAGGTAATAATGTGAGACAACCACCTGGACAGGGTCACTTTGGAGACTGGGAGACCCTGTTTGCCCTTAGCATAGGAAAGGAACAGTTGATCCGACTTTCTTATATCCTTCGTTCTATGCAGGTAAAAACGCAATTGTCTATGAACATCCAAAAGGTGTAACTTGTATTCTGCCTTGTTGGTGTAGTTAGGGAAAAACACTGGAAGGTCTATGGATTGGTTTAGATTATTTTCTGAGCAGACTTAAGGAAGGAGGTATTAGTTCTCAGAGCAACCCTGTCCTTGTGAAAAACTAAGTATGGAGAACGAACGCTTAGTGCTTGAAGTTCCGAGATGTGTCTGGCTGAGGTAATAGCTACCAGAAAGAGAGTTTTCCATGATAGAAACTTAAGGAAGCATGATGCTGCTGGTTCAAAAGGGGGCATAATCAAGGAGGTTAGTACCAAATTAAGGTCCCAAGGAGGAGGGGGATCTCTCACTGGGGGCCTAAGGAGAGTAGTCCATCTGAGAAAAGCTTTACACAGCTTATGAGACATAATATTTAGATTAGAAAAACCAACATGAAAGTTAGAGATGGCTGCTAGTTGAACCCTGATTGTGGCAGAAGCGGACCCAGAGTGAAAAAGCTCTGTTAGAAACTCCAAGATCTCGTGAACTGGGGCTGAAAAGGGATCTATGTTCCTAGCCTCTGCCGAATAAGAGAAACTTTTCCATTTGCTAGCATACGTCTTCCAAGTAGCCGATTTGTGAGAGGAGACAATAATTTCACGCACAGCCGGGGAAATGCTGGGAAGCCTGGCTAGGGTTGGAATTGGATCAACCAAGCTGTCAGCTGAAGTGTTTGGAGGGATCGATGCAGCTTTCCTGATTGATGAATCAGCAGGTCTGGAATAGGCTCCAGGGTCCAGGGCTGCTTGAGGAGGTAACGGTGCAGAAACGGAAACCAAATCTGTAGAGGCCAGTAAGGAGCAATGAGGATCATTTTGCAACCCAATGATATCGCTTTCTGTATGGGTTTGGGTATAAGAGGAAATGGCAGGAAGGTATAAAGAAGTCCCTGAGGCCAATCGTGGACTATAGCATCTCTGGGAGGGTGACAGGGAAGCGGTAAAAGGGAGAAGTAGTTGCTGCATTTGGTGCTGAAGGGGGTTGCAAACAGATCGCAGCAAGGCTGTCCCCATTTGCGGAAGATCAGATCCGCAACTACCTGATTCAGAGACCACTCGTGAGGCATGAAAATAGCTCTGCTGAGCCTGTCCGCTATGACGTTGGACTTCCCAGGGATGTGCGTCGCAATCAGAAATCGTTGGGAGGAAATCGCCCACTGCAAGAGTCTGAGTGCTTCTCAACATAGGGGGTAGGACCTGGTTCCGCCCTGCTTGTTGATGTACCACACTACTGACATGTTGTCCGTTTGAATTGCAATGGTCCCAGGAGGGAGGGAGTCCTGAAGTGCTTGCAACGCTAGTAGCACGGCTCTCATCTCCAAGACATTTATGTGCAGATGGTACTCATGAGGCTGCCAAGTGCCTTGGACTGTCCTGCCCTGATAATGCCCCCCCCCACCCTATCAGTGAGGCATCCGTGGTCACTGTGGCAACGGGAGGGGGCTGGATGAATGGTCTGCCCTGAGACACTAGTGGGGAGACCATCCACCATGAAAAGTGTCTTTTGCATGTTTCTGTAATCATGATCATGTGAGACATGGGGAGCTGTTGAAAGGACCACTGTGTGAAGAGAAGCCACTGAAGGATTCTCATGTGAAAACGGACCAGAGGTATCAGAAGAATTGCCGCTGCCATAGAACCCAGAGTTTGAAGGAACAACCTGACTTGTACCCTTTTGCATTGCATGAGGATATGAATTTGCTGCCAAATCAAGGTCACCCTGTCTGGCGGTAGCCTTGCTGACATACTTCTTGTATCTAAATCTGCTCCTATATAAGATCAAGGTCACCCTGTCTGGCGGTAGCCTTGCTGATATACTTCTTGTATCTAAATCTGCTCCTATATAGGTAACAGAATGACAGGGCAACAAGGCAGATTTTTCGAAATTTCTAGTAATGCCTAGCTGGACACAAATTGCGATTGTATAGTCCCTGGCTTGAAGGAGTTGATGCCTGGTAGTAGCAGTAAGGAGCCAGTCGTCGAGATAAGGAAACACCTGGAATCCTTGACGCCTCAGGTGAGCCATGACCACTGCCATACATTTGGTAAACACTCTGGGGGCTGTGGTGAGACCAAAGGGCAGAGCTCTGAACTGATAATGACTGGCTCCCAGCCGGAAGCGAAGGAATCTCCTGGAGCACCTGTCCATCTTGATGTGATAATATGCATCCTGGAGATCTATTGAGCACATCCAATTGTCCTGACCCAAAAAGGGTAGAATGGACTGTAGTGTGACCATCCGAAACCTTGTTCTTTGAACAGACTTGTTTAGTCTGCTGAGATCCAATACTGGTCTCCAGTCCCCTGTCTTTTTTGGCACCAAAAAGAACCTTGAATAAGTTCCGGATCTGAGTTGGTCTGCCGTGACTTCCTGGATGACTCTTATTTTCCTAGCAGTCTTGAAATTTCTATGACTGCTTGGGCCCTCAGATTGGGTGGAACATCTGGAAGGGATTTGCTTGACGGTAGGGGAGGTTGGAAGAAGGGAATTACATAGCCTCCGGATATGATTGAGTGTACCCATTTGTCTCGCGTAATGTCTTGCCAGGCTTTTGGGTACAGTGAAAGTCTTCTCCCGACTGCCTCCAGAAGCGGGCAGCTGGGCAACCCTTCAGGGATGCTGGAAGGGCTTGTCAGAGAAGGATTCTCTGCTGCCCTGGATCTGTGGACCCCTCTGCCCCAAGGGCGGCGTCTGTTGTTATTTCCTCCTCTGCCCCTGGAGGAAAAATCACTACGTGTATCAGGCGAGGCTCCCTGGGATTTCCGAAACCACATTTTTCCACTCTTCCGACCTTTGGGATATGGTCTGGAAGGAGTGGAAAAATGGACTCCCACGGCAGAGAGAGTCTTGCCTTCCTGTTCACACCTAGTGAGAGTGTCCTTCACCTGTGGTCCAAAGAGGAATGAACCGTCAAAGGGAGTGTTGGTGAACGACGCTCTAAAGGGCTCCACAAAATTACATAGCTGCATCCATGCGTGTCTCCTGAGGGCCACGCCTGTACCTGTGGCTTTACTCGCACCATCGGCTGCATAGGAAATGAGCCTCATGGAGGAGTTAACTACCGAATTAAGGGTCGCCAGCTGAGAAGCCACTTTAGCTTGAGCCCCTTCAGCTGATGGATCCTGGAGGGTATCTCCAAGCTCTTTCAGGAAATCCCTCTGAAGCCTGGTAAAATGGCATAAGTAATTCAGTGACCTCATGGAAAAGGTCGCTGAAGCAAACATATGCTTCCTGTATCTATCCATGGTCCTAGACACCTTGTTAGGAGGATGGACAGAGGAAGAAGTTTCCGCTAAGTCCTTTTTAGTGGCCGCTGCTACTACCATGGCATCTACGGGAACACCCTTGGTAAAGAACTGTTTATCAGGGGGTGCAGTGATAAACTTGCCAGGCCTCCTCGGGGTTGGATCCACTGTATCCGGGGCTGACCAAGCCCTTCGAGCCACCACTGACATTAGTGGATCAAAGGGAGGAGACACCCAGGAGGTGGAAGGGCGGGAACCGAACGCATCCAGGAATTCGGATTCGTCCTCAGTAGGGGCTAGGGCAGTCCAGTTCCCCCTCTGCCTAAGCATTTCTAGGATGTCTGAAAAGGAAACATCTTCAGAGAGGGATCTCGGGGACCCTTCCGATTCATCGAAATCCGTATCTGAAGTGACAGACTCAGGAGAGTCAATGTGCTTCCTCTTGCACTTCCTCTTCCGAGGGACCTCCTCTGAATGATCAGGGGAGGCTTCAGAAGAAGAGGAAACACCCAGTGGGGTGCTCTGGAGGTTCCCCACACTTGGGGTCTGGAGGGGGGACAGAGGTCGACGCAGGCACTACAGGGGACGGAGCCAGTGGGGTCGAACGTGGTGCTGACTCAGGGGCCAGTACACTCCTCATGACATCGAAGGCATCCCTGCCATGATGCAAAGAAGGCTCCAGTTCCGAGGAAACCGGAATCCTCCTCCGCACCGAGGGGGACGGCTCCGAGGCCGATGTTGGAGCAGAGTTCATCTGCGCCGAAGCTCTGAGAGGGAGAACGGGGTCAGACAAGGGTCCGATGCAACTCGCCCCCTCGATGCCGATGAAGGTGTCACGGTGCCCAGATCCCTCAACAGAAGGCACCATTGAGGGGATCGGAGCCGAAGACAGAACCGAAGGGAAAACTGTTATCGGTGCCGACAGTTCCACGATTCAAACCCAAACAAACTCTGGCTCCGAGCTCAAAGGAGTCGCAGGAGGAACATCGATGGAAGCGGATGGAGCAGACACCTGTTGAGGAGGGCTGGATAACATTTTGGCCAGTGCCTGCGACTTCAACAACCTACTTACCACTCTCTCCACATCGTGATCCGAGAGTCTAGAGGACCGAGAGGAGTGGGAGGATCTGTGACTGCGGTCACTCTAACAGGAGAGACCGGGGAGCCGAATGTATAGACTCTAGAGAAGGGGACCTCGGTCTCTTGTGGGTCCGAGATGGCTCCGAAGATACTGGTGGAGCCGACTGGGAGGCAGCCTCCTCGGTTCCAGCTGGAACCGAAGTAGTAGGTAATGCCTGGGCCAATGACGGCTCCGAGCTGGGAGCCAACGATTTGGTCGGTTTAGGAGATTTCATCGGCTGAGCCTTGGCCGGTGAATCCTGGGGCTTAAGAAGACCCCTTAAGATAAGCTTATTTTTGCGCTCCTGCAGAACCCTTGGGCTGAATGCGTGGCATACAGAACAAGAGTCCTGCAGGTGCACTGCGCCTAAGCAATAGACGCTAGAAGTGTGCCCATCTGTCAGAGACATTTTCTGACAGCATGAGTCACACTTCTTGAATCCAGACACCTTGGATTCTTTAGACATATCCAGTAGAGAAATGCTACCTTACACTGAAAAGTTTTTGGCCAAAGGCCCTAACAGCAAAAAACTACAGACACTAACCAAAAACACGATAACTACAGTCAAGAAGTTTTTTTTTTTTTTTTTTTTTACTAGGAAGCCTCTAACTTAAACGGCTACCTATGAAGTAAAAGAGAAAGGCTTAAACTAAAAACTGCTACTTATAAGTAGTGATAGGAAAAAAAGGAGGGGGGAGGGGAAGAACTTTCTAATTTAAATGAGTTCTAAGGGAAAATTATAACACTAAAACTACAACAAACTAATTAATGACTATGTCGAAAACTCTAAACCATCAAAAAAGGAACCCTAATCTGCTAGAAAAGTATTATAATAAACTTACATGAGCCTGAGCCAGTAACAACGAACCTCGCAGCTGAAGCGGCAAATGAGATCTGGGTAGCTAGTGCTAGGCATCATGGGATAAGGGAAAGCCTCGAGCCAGTACACAGCTCCCGAGCTATAGAAGATGGCCGAGTCGGAGCCGAAGGTCGGCTCCGATCCCAACAAGCAGGAAACGAAGGCGAGATAGACAACTTGACATCATGCGTTTCCCATATCTATCCATGATCCTAGATTCTCTGTTAGGAGAATGGATAGATGAGGAAGTCTCAGACATTTCCTTTTTGGTGGCTGCCGCCACCACCATAGCATCAACAGGGACTCCCTTGGTCAAAAAGGACTTATCCATGGGGGCAGAAATAAACTTATTAGGCCTCCTAGGAACAGGTTCCATAGATTCTGGTGACTCCCACACCCTATGAGAGACCAGATCCATAAGCTCATCGTAGGGCAGAGATACCCAAGAGGTGGAAGGTTGAGACCCAAACGGCTTCAGGAGAACAGACTCGTCCTCAGTAGGGATCTTGGACTGCCAATCACCCCTCTGCCTAAGAATTTCAAGAATCTCCGCAAAGGAGATGTCCTCAGAGGGGGATCTAGGGGACCCTTCTGATTCATCCAAGTCAGTATCTGATGTGAGAGACTCCTGTGGGGAGTCCAAATGCCTCCTATTGCATAATTTCTTCCTGGGGACTTCTTCAGGGGGAACTTCTGGAGAGGTCTCAGAAGAGCAGGGAGCGCCCTGAGGGGCTACCTGAGGCTCTGGGTCTCTACGCTTGGGATGACCGGAGGAAACAGAAACTGACACAGGAACTTTACGGGAAGAAGAGGCCAGACCTTGAGATGAGGAAGTCTTAGGAGACCACACTCGCCTCATGGCTTCAAATGCACCACGGCTCAGATGAGAAGGAGTAGACTGATCCGAAGGAGCCGTGATCCCCTCCCACACTGAAGCCGTGGGCTCTAAGCCCGACGTAGGAGCCAAGCTCACCTGAGCCGAAGCCCCGAAAGAAAGAGTCGGCACCAACAAGTCGGTGCGACTATCCTCCCTGGACCCGACCGGAGAGTGTCGGCTCCTAGAGTCCCTGGTCGGTGCCGAGAACGTCCGAGCAGATTGAGCCAATGACAATGGAGCAGGTGTCAGCTCCAAGGGATCCACAATCATCAGATCGGCCTCCTCCGGCTCCAAAGGTCCAGTATGGCTCAGACAATTCAGGAGTAATGGTGCTCGGCTCCGACGGTTGGGTCTGAGCCGACAGCAAGCTAGGCCTGGTGCCTTTAAGAGTTTCTGAGTCAGCAGGTCCATATCCAGATCGGACAGGCTGACAGAAGACCTGGATGAGTGAACAGATGGAGCCGATTGGAGCAGTATAGATTGAGGTTTATCGGCAAACGGTTCCAGAGCAGTGCCCCGGTTCCGAAAAGAACAGACTGTTGGCTCCAAAGTCAGTGGAGCCGAAGTCACAACACTTTCTGACTTTTTTCCTTTCTTTGTCCTGGATTCTGAGGAAGATTAGGATGATTTGCTGGCCCCATCCTGGTCAGACAATGCCTCTGAAAATGGGTGTTTGATAATACCCCTAGAAATTAACTTCCTCTTCCTTTCTGCAAGCACTCTAGTAGAAAAGGAGTGGCAGATACTGCATGACTCTTGCAGGTGCACCTCACCCAAACAGCAAACACACTGCCCATGGGCATCCGTAACGGACATCTTCTGTTCGCAGTCTGAGCATTTTTTAAAACCAGACTTTGGATGTTTTTCCTTCTCTTCAGACATAGTACTATTCACAAAATCCAATGTAAAAGAAACACACTATTTAACTCTAAGATAGTTAAAGAGGAATCTAACTAACTACACACAGTACACACAGCCCAAAAAGGCAACTAGTAACCAACTATTTAGCTATATAACGTTAAATAGGATTAAGGCAATCCAATATCAAAAATCCCAAAAGAGTAACTCTAACTAAAAACTGTAAGAAAGGGCCTAAGGCCAAAAGGCCGAAGGCAATCAAAGATTTTACTGGGAAAGGGGAAAAAACAGAAAACAACTGCTAACTAGAAAGTATTTTATATATATATATATATATATATATATATATATATATATATATTAGAGTAGTAAAAAATATAAAATTGAAATATAAAACTTGCTGAAAGTTGAAAACTCCCAATAATAGTCTCGAGCAACGGTGGAAGCCAAGAGATCAGTGCCGCAGCAACCTAGATCTGGGGTAATTCCAGCAGTGCATTGTGGGATAAGGGGTTGGGTCTCGAGCTACTGGAGAACTTTGAGCTTGCTAGCCGGCCATGTCGGAGCCAAGGATTGGCTCCGAACCGATCAGTGGAGAATGAACAACTTCACTTTCTCTTATTTTACTTAATACACATATTCCAACTTGTGTCACGAAAATAAAATACCCTTTTTTATGGAGTATCTGAACATTAGCAAGAAAAGTCATCACCAAGAACTGGAAGAATCAGACTAATCCTACTATGAAGGAATTTGTACACTTGGCAACTGAAGTCTTGTCATCTTGAACTTATCAGGATCAAGACAAGAACACCTAGAGTCACCTCTTTATATAATATATTGGTAAAATTGAAAGAACTCCTGCATAAAAAGACTTTAATAATTAACTAACAACTACTGTTATCACATTTCTTTTTCTGTTTAAAAAGTTTTGTTTTATAGTAGACACCATTGTAAACAGTTATCTTAGTTACTGTTTATTATTGCTCTTTTAGATGTACATATTTGTTTTATAATATTTCTATCATATATTAATGTTTTGTTGTCAAAATTTTCAGTAAAAACAATTGAGGAAAATAATTCTCAAAATTACATGCAAATAAAGTCTGTCTTGAATTGTAGACCTGCAGAAAGCAAACAGCTGTCTTCCCCCAACATATGATATGGGAGATGTTGTAGAATTATAAAGTGACAGCATGACTTACAACTGTGTCTGTATTCTCAGTATTAACTTTAGACCATTCCGGTAAGCTCTAGAATAAACAGCTATTTATAATGCCTACAGAAGTGAACAAATCACAGAAGAAAATGTGTGCTAAATTCTACTGTTCCTAACAGGACCTCTGTAGACCTCCAGCACCTCTCTACACAGTTTAGACAGTTAGCTGCACGTCCATTTCAGCCTAAGTAAAGAAGCTGCTTGAAGCTGTATTCTCCAAGCAGGAGCTCATTGCAAACACCAGCATACCACCACTGCGCAAACACCAGCATACCACTACTGCGCTCCCTCAGAATTTTGGAAAAAATGCAAGGAAGTACCTTCCACACAGGTAGCCCTGTGCTGGAGGTCTCAACTCACTAACTTACCTTTGGCCATATAAATTTACTTGCTGCCTAGTCACCTTAGGCTTACTCCATACGGTAGCACTTTGGTGCTCCCCAGGCTTTCTGCAAACTAGAATAAATTTCCAATTGCATTTTCTGTAGTCATTCCTTGTAATCTTTGTCCTGCTTATGCACGTTTCTGCTCACATTTATTTTAGAGCTACAGCCTCATTCTTTATTTCAAAAGTCTTATTCCTACAGCCAGGGCATCAGGGAAACTCCTCTACTCCTTTTGATAGGTACCATGGGAACTTTTACATCCACCTGAGCTATCACCACCTCAAGCAGATGGGATCTTGGTTTAACATCTCATCCAAAGGACGAGACACTCAGGACTGCAGCACTCCCTAATACTACATTGCATTGTCAGTAATCCAATCATCTGGAGAGGAATAGAACCCACAGCACTCAGGTCATCCAGCATCAAAGAAGAGAATGCTATCTACTGCGTCACTTTCAGTGCACATATCACTGCTCTCGTCCTATGCATAACCTTTTGTCTTAACCTCATCTCCCTTTCCTGCTGCTGTTACTAGATCTCTTTCTATCTGCCTATTAAACTGGATTTATCAGCTGCTCTGTGCATCTGACTGTTAAAGCCATCTGGAGAACACTACTCCCATCATTCTTCTCATTTTTTTTATGTCCACTGGACTGGCTGTTGTTAAAACAATTAGGCAGCCATGACGTCTTTCATTAATGTGGTCCTATAATTCAGTCTCAGCTTTGTTCCTAATGCTGTGTATGCTCTCGCAGCCTACTAGGCTATCCAGCAAGCCTACCACTAAAACTGTCCTCTAACTCTGTATTTACACTTTTACTTTTCCAAATTATAAACCCCTTCCAATTCTGTTCTTTATCCTAGCTGGTCACCACTGCTCATCCTGCAGCTGCTATCCTCTACTGCCCTTGTAGCAGACTACGCCTCTTTTCCCCTTGGTGTTTCGTCTATTTTCCACCATACTTTATCATCCTTATTTTCCACTCACTGCTTAGTCCTCCTTACAGCAAATGTCATTAGTCTTGAGCGCTATAACTGCTTCTAGTGGCATCATGTTTCTTTTATTCCATAAGCTACAATTCACTCTCAAACTAGATCTGCAGCCAGTACATTGTTAACTGCTGAATACAAGTAAAATAAAAATAAACAAAATAAAACTTTTCAGGATTATTTTTGACCATTAGCTTCTGCCAGCATTTGTGTGCCTACATGTCTCATCCCTTTCCCAACATCATGATGCCATTGTGGATATCAGTAATTTCAATGGTCCCTCCATGAGTGGCTTGGAAGGCAAGGTAGACCTGAATATCACTCCCCCCCCCCACTCTTAATACTGTACTAACCATGTACTTTACAAGTGTAGCTTTACATTAACCTGCCCTTTTCTTCCATCTCTAGTAGACACAGACCACAATGCATTACCAATTCAGTCCAAGTAAATAACTTGATTGAAGCTATATCCCCCAGGTGTGAGCACCTTACAAGAAAAACATTGACATACTTCCACTGACTCCATCAACCTTTTGGAATTAATGCAAGCAAATGATTTTTCATAAAGGCATTTGTAAAAGTCACTATTAGTGCTGTGCTGGAGGTCTCCTCTCACTAATTCAGTACTAGCAATGAATTTGTTGTTTAGTAACCTCAAGGTGTTACTCCCGACAGTAGCATTTTGGTGCTCCCCTAGGCCTTCTGCACACTAGAATCAACTTTTGCTTCTAACTTCTACACACTGTCCTTACAATCTTAGCCATGCTCATGCATAGGCTTTACTTCACATTTATTTTACAGCTACAACCTCACAACCTCTATCTTTTGTCAGTATTCCTATAACTGTCAACTCCTGTTACACAGTATGAAAAAATAGGGTGCTATTTCCCACAGACTTTCCATTGCACCTGATTATTTTCTTTAATTTCTTCACTGCTCAAGATCCTTCTACAGACTGTAAAAAATAAATAACTAAACTTTCCATTCTGGATGGATAAAACTCACCCCACTCATCTACCCTAACCCCAGTCCCAGACATCTGGATGGATAAAACTCACCCCACTCATCTACCTACCCTAACCCCAGTCCCAGACACCTGCACTCTTCTCTACATTTATACCACATAGGCTCCACACATACATAATCTCTACCAATAATCTCACACTTCCATTCAACCAACATCATTCTTCTATTTTATGTAGTCTCACTATAGTATACTGATAACCCCTCTACTGCAGTCTTCTCGTTATGCTATTATTTGCAACTCACAACTACCACCTTTAACCTCTCCTACTTTTGCTAACCACTCTGTCATCCCAGATTCCCACCTGCCATACACTTATTCAACCACAAATAGCTTTGCATTTCCTTTTTCCAAACCATTAACATTCTTCCTACCCAGCTTCATAGTATTTCACTGGCTGCCCCTCAGCTGCACTCTGCTATCCTCTTTTCTCCACCACTATCCTTGTACCTCTAACTCTTACATCTGTCTAATACCTTCCTCCTAAACCCCACCTTCCATACCTTCGTTCAAATATACATCCATTCCCATCCATTCACTGTCTTGTCACAGTAACACCTCTCCTCTTAGACACAGAGTATACCTTTTACAATAATCCTAATCAATAAATAAAACCCTTAATGAGTATTATGCATACCCAACATTTCTTCATCATCTATATGTAATTCCATTAAAGAAATATTTCCTTCTATACCCTACTTTTAAACACTTGCAGCTCACCTGTCCTCTCTTATCCCCCTTCCTGTCTCCTCACTGCTCCTCTACAATGTTTACTTGTTTCTTCCTCTTTGTTATACTCCTGACTCTATCAGACCTTACCACATACCACTCCACTTCCTTATATGGAATCCCTATCCCTTATTCCAGGATAATTAATACTTACTCACACAACCTTCTCTTTCAATTAGGCCACACTCTCCTCACCATCTCTCCTCATCTCTTACCTCATCATACTTCCTATTACCCAGCATTTGTGTGCCTACCTGTCTCATCCCTTTCCCAACATCATGATGCCGTTGTGGATATCAGTAATTTCAATGGTCCCTCCACGAGTGGCTTGGAATCCCACTTTACTAAAACTTGCTATCAAAACACAGACACAAAGAAAAATATCTTCTCCGCTACCCACTACCCAACAACTAACCCTCTCTGGTAACATACACCTAAACCCTAGCCCCTCTACAAATCCCTCTAACACCTCCCAGCAGTCAAGCAGCAATAACCTAAACTATCATAACACTCTTGGACAACTCTTTCACCTTATGAACTGCTACAGCATACGTAATGAAGTTCATGCACTGGTGGCTCTTCACACTCCTGGTGTTTCACTTCTAAATGAAACTTGGCTAAACCAGATGTTAAAAAATAAATAAAATCTCCCTCAGGCTATAATGCCACAAAACTAGACAGACCACATAAAATAGGAGGGGGCTTAGCTATACTATATAAAAAAGCGACTGTACTGTCACCATACAAACTCTGTCCACCCTCCACCAACAGTTCTGAACTACATAATTTCCCACCAAGGTGATCACAAAAGCACCTCCCTAGTTGCTATTTATATTTCTCCAGATAATACCAATGTAACTACTGAGAATCTTTTGCCCTGGCTTTCTACCATCACAATCATTTTAGGCAACTTGAACACAGACTGGCTTCAAATTTCTGACACCAAATCCACCTCAGCCATTGACCTGTACAACTTTACACAACTAATCAACACTACATGATATAACACATCCTCCAATAGATCTTCCACCCTTGATTAGGCAATCACATCTGATCTTATCAAAATCATCTCCTCCAGGACCCTCTCCAACTTTATTAGTTATCACCTACCAACCTTTGATAGAAGGCTATCCTTTTACTCTCCCATAATTCACAACTGAAACACAGTCTGCAACCTATCTAGTTTTAACAAATCAACTTTCACTAGCTCACTAAAATTTTGTAGTTGGTATTAATTAAAAACTCTCCTCTAGACGACACATTTATAAACTTCAGTGAAACCTTCCTAAGCATTCTAAACCAAGTATTCCCAACCAGACACAAAAGAGTAAGATACAACACTGCCTGATGGCTATCCAGAACCATTAAACAACTAATGAAATCCAGAGATAAAGCCTGGAAAATAGGGCTCCAAAACACTATCCAACTTTCAAAACTTTAGAGACCTATGCAACTGCACCAAAAAAAATCTCATTAGATCAGATAAAAAGCCTACTATACCACACTCCAAGACACCCACATCAAGAATCCAAGGCAGATTTGGTCTTCCATACACAATCTACTGAACCTAGCCAGCCCAGCCCAACCACCGCCTACCACTTCCAGCCATATTGATCCTATTCCCGAAAAATTTAACTCACTCTTTATACAATCAATCAAATCCCTCACTAACAACCATCTGCCTAATTCACTCTTCATCCCCTCAAAACAGCATCAACTCCCTTTTCCCATTTTGTACATGAGGTAATTCTGTCACATCCACCTCTCAACAACACTCACAAATCCCTGAATTCTAATTCAAGCCTGTTCCCACTGCTACCACCAAAAATCTGTTTCTGACCTGACATCCTGGCCTACAGAATCTCTATCTTCATAAACTGGTCCATGCAAGATATACCCAGTGTCTAGAAAACATCTCTTATCAAACCTCTACACAAGGGAGGAGACTCCACTGAACTGAATAACAACTGCCCCATATCTATTCTTTCCCCTTCATTAAAATAGTTAAAAAATGTATTCAGTCTCAACTCCTTAAACATTTAAAAGATAACCTCATCTCCTCAATCCAGCATGGCTTCAAACCACGCTATAGCATTACATCACTAATCACTCACACTAGCCATGTCAAGGCCCACAAGAGCTCTGGAAATCTTGCCTCCTCCCACTCTTCTTAGACATAATGAAAGCAACTAATACTGTATCCCACCAGATGCTGCTTCTTCCTCTATCCTTCCTTGGTCACTACTACTCCTCCATATCCTGGGTCCACATCTTGCTCAAAGAGACTACAGGCATTTAAGTGATTGAAAGATCTATCCATATTTCTGCCCATCCCAAAAGACATCCCACAAGGATAAATATTAGGTTTCACCCTTTTAAACATTGTTATTAATGATCTACACATACCAACCAATGACATCTCACCCATTCAATATGCAGACAATGCCACACATCTGCATGTCTAAATCCCTTCCAAAGCTTCAGGAAAAGACTCAAAGTCTTCTACTCCATTGAGTCTTGTCTCAATAAATCCTATCTTCTGTTAAATGCAAAAAAAAACAAGCATTTAAAATCAAAATTCCTCAGTATCTGTCTCAGCCTCCCTACACTGAAGTGTCTCCAAACCTCAGCTTTTGCTGCATTTTCATCTTCTACTTAACCAACAGGCACCTTTCAGACCACCCCAAGCCTACAAAAGATCCGCACGCTGACAATATAAACACCAACCATTACTTTCTTTCCCACTCTGTCCTAAAATCCCAAACAGAATCTAACATTAAAAATCTCTAACTGGCTTCAAAAAACTGCTTATGTCTAAACCTGAATAATACCAAAGTAATGATATTTGTAAGAAATCAAAACTTCATCCCTGGTTTGGCACCTATGTCTCTAATGGACACAGGCAATCTGTAAATGGTTCATCTCCCAGGCCCGAGCTTGTAAATGTTTTATCTCCCAAGCCCCTGCTTACACTTATCAAGGGTATCAGAACTTGTCAGGGATTTAGAATGCATGGTTAGGCTTAAAAAGGCCTTTGTGGTCATTAGACTAGAAATACCTTTCAACTAAAGAATTCAAATCATCTCCCCACCTATGAATCATTTATGATCTTAATGGTGCCCTTTTACTAACCACATCCTATTTTAAATATTATGGGCTTTGGTTTAACCAGCATTTTACTTTCAAGCACCAAGTTAGACTAGGTAAAGCAAAAATCATGAATCTTCCTTTATGAGACTGGAAGACATCATGTTCAACATCCCTTAAAGATAGAAGTGCTATTAGAAAAGGTATATTAGTGTCACAACTAGACTACTGCCTACCAATTGTCCCTGCTGTGTTAAAAAAACAGTATCACTCCAAACAACCAAAAGAATCTGTAAATTCACAACCATTGTCACCCTCCCATAACACACACACTGCACAGTCATCAAAAAGAAATACAATTAAGCTGGCCTCCTGTTAAAAATAAACACATCTCTTGCTTTGATCACTCCTATCTAAATTCCTTACATCTGAAGCCTTGCTTTCTCTAGCAAGAAGTGCAAATAAATCCTCAAATTAATATAATCTTGGATATCAAACAGATGGCAACCCCACTCTTGTCTTGGTGTTAGTGTTGGTGGCTCTGGAATTGTCCGCCCCTCCTGTAAGTCTGTATTTGAACACTCCTCCTAGGTCCATCTCATTTGCTCACTTAACCGAGTACAGTGAGATCATATTCAGAGTCTAGTGTTCACTCTACTTAATACAGAGAGAAGATTTGAGAAGGCCAACCCACTTAAGTTCTTCCTTCCTCTCTCCTTGCACTTTACTAACAAAAAAAATGCACTTTATTCATCTGCTCTGTTTGTGTTTCCTCCTACTTTATTTTGCTTTTACCTTTTCTTAAAAGTATTCAGTTTTATTTATTCTGCTGCATTTATTACTGCTTGCTAGTAGCCTGATTAAATTGCAACTGTTATTCTAAGTCTTTTGGTTTAAGCACTTGGGCTTCATACCAGTTGTTTTACATTAAGAAGGTTTGTGGTCTGCACTGTTGTGGCAGGACAGGTAGCTTACATTCTTCTAAGCTGAGAATTGCTGATTGAAGGCTCAGTGTCTGCTATTCTAAAAAGTGTATTAGTTCTGGTTTAAGCACTTGGGCTTCAGGTTAGTTATACTACATTAAGAAGGTTTGTGGTCTGCACTCTTGTGGGAGGAGAGGCTGGATTCTGCCTTTCTGAGCTGGGAATTTCTGGACACAGGCTTATTGTACCTGCTTATTTGAACTGTTTCTTTCTGAAATTGGTGTGCCTTGTTGCTGTAGCATAGACTAGATTCAGGTCTGCTGAATCTAGCTTTGTTTGTATAACTTGAGCACTGATCCAGGCCATCCTTTTTTGGAGAAGGTTCCCCTGCACCCTAGTGGCAGGAGTGTGCAGTTGGAACTTGTCTAATTGAAGACTGCTGGAACAGGGCTCAGTTTTGAGCTTCTTTCTGGTCAATTGGGTAACTTGCTTAAATCAGTTGGTTCGTTTTCTATTGTTTTATATATAAAAAATTGCACTTTATTCATCTGCTTTTACTGTATTTGTGTTACTTCCTACGTTATTACTAGGGGCATTGACAACAACTCTGATCTGAGATATATAACAATAAGTATCCTTTTCTGTGCATTTAAAGTGTTTTTTTATTGTATCTGCTTTATTTTCTGAAAAATAAATACTTGTTTCCCACCTTTCTAAGCTAGTATAGTCCAGTTTTCAGGTTAGTGCTGAATTCAGGGCTGTGTTACAATTCTCTGTGTTTGCCCATACCTTACTTGGATAGAAGGAAGTTTCTCTGTTCACCTGAGAGAGAGGGGAGCGTTGAGCAGCCTGTCCCTGGAGGAGTGGTTTCAGCCCAGAAATTAGTAGTTTATTGGCCATTTTGGGTTAATTTGTCTCTCTCTCATTTCCCTGCTATAAAAACCGCATTTGCCCAGTGCGAGCTGGGTAGCGCCAGTTAGCTTGGGTATAACTACTCCCGGCTCCACAAAGTCTCCTCTTCAATTTTTCCCTTGAAACTAGACAAACTTTCAACTTAAGCACTCAAGCCATTCATTTCTCAGCCCGGCACTTGCTCAAAACTAATAGCAAGCACTTATAAACCCTAGCACTAGACCCCCCCTATACTGTAGAGAAGGACAAAGCTCTCTATTCAACCTTACCAGCCAATCAGTAAAACAGTTCACGGTACCTATCCAGGCATGTCCAAAGGGCAGTTTCAGGTGTACTCTCCAGTCCAACTGGTGAATCTGGGCATTTTGAGGCAATGCTACAACTGCCTCATGTACACAGACAACCCCCTCCTCCTACCACCAACGACTAATATACGCAAGAGATGTAATTATACAGCCAAACTGGAGGCTAAGCTCTCTCAACCCAAGACTGGATCAGACAGTCAAGAGAAGAAGAGAAATACTTGCATCACACCACCCAGTCCCACATAGACCCATTGAACCAGCACCAGCAAAAAACATACAAATACACGAAAACATACTCGGAGGCTCTAAATAAAAATTTGCAAAAGCAACAGAGACATCCAAAGCAGACATCCAAGCAACCTCCACCCCCCCCCAACACAAACCATGAAACACACACTTCAGAAAACCAGTGTGCCACGCAATCACAGCCCCTAAGGCAAAATAACATACCCAACACACTAGTAATAGGTATCTCTATAGTCAGGCACACTGACGTCCCACTCACTAGGCAGAATAAGGAGAAGGTTACTGTTAGCTGCCTGCCGGGTGCCAGGATCCATCACATAACAATACAACTCTTGTCATTGTCCATGTTGGTGTGAATAACCTGAGCCGTACCTCCCTGGACTACATGAAAAGCGACAAGGAATAGCTCTCTGATCACTTAGCCCAGGCCAGTATGACCCTGACCCTGAGTAGCATCCTGCCCTCACCAAGAATGATACCACGGTATAAAGAAAAAATTATCAATTTCAACAAATGGCTAAGTTTTTGGTGTAATTCAAAGGGGATCCAGTGTCTGTCCGCCTGGGATGACATGCTCGACAAGCCACGCTGCTTCACTACAGATGGCTTGCACCTGTCACCCTTAGGCTTTCGAATACTGGCCAAGGCTCTTGCCACCCCCATAGTGCCTTTTTTAGGCAAGGCTAAAAAGACAAATCCACCGCCATAAATAGCACAAGTAACAAAAAACTGACGGTAATGCTACTCAATGCCAGAAGATTAAACCTCAGAATGCACACACTCGAGGCACTCCTTAGTATGGAGAAAATCGATATATGTGCAGTAACAAAAATCTGGTTTAAGGCTCCAGAGAGCACCCCAGCACTACCAAGCTAAAACTCATACCAAACATTTCGGCCACAGAACCCGGACCAAAATACAAAAGGCAGGGGAATATCCATATTCATCAAGGATACCCACACCTCCAGGTTACTGGCACAGCACGATGCTTCAGAGATCATCCACGTGCAACTAACAACGGGCGAAACTGCAATTCAAATTCAAACCATATCAAAAGAATGTAGAGCCCCTGAAATCACAGACACTCAGATTAAAAAAACCCTCTCAAAAGCAAAAAACAGAGCATCAATGGGACCAGATGGTGTCCCAGGCTGCATCCTACACGAGCTCAAAGATGAACTAACCCCTCACCTAAACACACTGTTCAAACTCAGCCTCTCCACAGGCTATGTACCCATAGAGTGGCGCACAGCAACGGTTATTCCACTCCAAAAAGGTGAAGCCACAACAGGCCCCGGGAACTATTGCCCTATAAGCCTGACTAGTTTGGTCTGCAAGGCTATGGAGCGCATCATCATGGAACTCATTAACAGAGACATAGGGAACCTCCAAACACTGGACCCTACCCAGTTCGGCTTTAAGGGCAGATCATGCCTCCAAAACCCGGTGGACTTCTTTGAGACAGTTGCCAAGGTTATAGAGGAGGGAAAGGTGGTACACACAGCCTACCTAGACCTCGCAAAGGGCCTATGACACCATTCCCCATTCTGGTATTATAGACAACCTCACCAGCCTGAACATAAACCCCTATGTCACAAGATGGGTTGCCAACTGGCTCACGGACAGAACCCACATGGTGAGAGTTGTGGGAGCTAGGTCCGACTCTAAACTGGTTACAAGTGGCATTGCCCAGGGCTCAGTCCTAGGAACCCTCCTGTTTGGCATAAACTCAGAGTTACAGGCAAGCACAGGAGGACTATGGCTGACCAAGTTCGCAGACGACTGCAAACTAGGGGCTATAACTGACTCTCCAGCTGACACAGACATCCTCCAAAAGGGCCTCACTGAGACGGATAGCTGGTGTCAAAATCATGGCCACAAGCTAAATGCCAAAAAATGCATAGTGATCCCCTTTAGAAAAAACACAGTACCCACAAACTACCACATAGGTGGTAGTCCACTAAATACAGAAGACGTAACAAGGGATCTAGGGACCCAAGTAGATAGTAATCTTTCCTTTGATAATCACATTGCCAAAGTGGTTAGAAAATCCTTCTATCTGGCCCACCTAATCACAAAAGGGTTCGCATCCAGATCAAAAGAGAGCATTGTGCCCCTCTACTCATCACATCATAGGAGTACAATGCCCTATTTAGGATGTACCTTACAAGCACCTGCAACAGCTGGAAAGACCACAGAAGTACCTCACCAAGAGGATCACTGGCCTCAAACAGATGCCCTAGGCAGCTCGACTGAAGAAACTCCAGCTGTACTCGGTTGCATACCGCCTACTCAGCGGTGATCTCTGCCTGACATACAAGGCCATGTCTAACCCAGAATTGATGGACATGCTCCACCTAAAGAAAACCATATCACCTCGAGCCACACACTCTAGGGATCTAAACCTCACCACAACAATACACAGGATGTGCTGGAGGGATAGATTCCCGTCCCAGAGACTTCCCATGCTTTGGAACAAGATTCCAATCTACATTAGACAGAGATCCGTGCTAACACTCTTCAAGAGAAACCTTGACGAGTGGATGGGAAAAGTACAGTTTTGTACCTACCATAAATGTAGATGTTCGAGTGCTCATACAGCTGCAGTCATTACAGATGGGTTATCCTGCCATCAGGCGGGTCCTCGGTCGGCCATATTCCAAAGTCTAGGTCCGGCGTCGGTTGTCGTCGCTTCTTCCCTGACGTCAGTGCGGCAGGGGTATAAAAGAGGCAGCCGATG
This sequence comes from Protopterus annectens, assembly GCF_019279795.1. Lineage (NCBI taxonomy): Eukaryota > Metazoa > Chordata > Ceratodontiformes > Protopteridae > Protopterus > Protopterus annectens. The sequence continues at coordinate 313,791,767 of NC_056735.1, forward strand.
CCATTTTCTTCAGTTTTTCTTGCCCCAGATGTCAGGTGCCCCCAGAAGGAAGGCAAAACATAATGTTATGCAAACATGCAATTTAGATAAATCAAAAACAATAGTTGCAAGCAAATACACCATAAAAGAATACCCCAAATAGGTTGTATGATAAAGATGTTTGTCATAAGGCCTGTCCTAAGAGGGGAGGGTAACCTGGACTGCAGCTGTATGAGCACTCGAACATCTACATTTATGGTAGGTACAAAACTGTACTATGTTCATCGTGCATACAGCTGCAGTCATTACAGATGGGTAGAATCCCAAAGCTAAGTAAGGGTGGTAGGCACTAAGTGGAACTAGGAGGGGCGAGGATGCCCTGCAGGACTGCTGTGGCAAAGCCCACTCTAGATTTTGAGTATAGTGGAAGGTGGTAGTGCTTGGAGAAAGTGTGCACTGAACTCCAAGTAGCTGCTTCCAAAATGTCCTTGGTAGGGACACCCCTGAGGAATGCTGCAGAGGTAGCTGTAGCCCTGGTGGAGTGGGATCTGATGTATACAGGCACAGATTTTCCATAAAATGAATAACAAAAGCGTATGTTGTGGGCTATCCATTTTGAAATTGTCTGTTTGGAAATAGCCTTTCCTTGAGCACCTGCAGCATAGGACACAAAGAGCTGCTCAGATTTCCTGAATGGCTTTGTTCTGTCCAAGTAATAACAAAGTTGTCTGTGAATGTTCAAGGAATGTAGTAGTCTCTCCCCTTTGTTCTGTGGATTTGGATAAAAGGTAGGTAAATGAATAGTCTGATTCAAAGCTACACTGGATACTACCTTTGGCATGAAGGTAGGGTTGGTTCGTAAGGAAACTCTGTCCTGATGGAAAATGATGAATGGTTGCACAGCCATGAGGGCCTGTAGTTCTGAAACCCTGCATGCGGAGGTAATAGCCAGAAGGAAGGCTGTTTTCCACGACAAGTATTGTAGCTCTGTTGAAGAAGCCGGCTCAAAGGGAGGCAGGGTCAGCTTTTCCAATACGAAGTTGAGGTCCCAAGCTGGGACTGGTGGTTTCCGTGGGGGGTTTATATTTTTTGCCCCTCTGAGGAACTGCCTTAATAGAGGATGTGAGAATAAAGGAGGATCTGTATTGTATTGTGCAGAAATGGCTGAAGCGTGGATCTTGATGGAGGAAAAGGAAAGGCCACTGTTTAACATCTCAGCTAGGTACTGTAAAATTTGAGGTATATTTATTACCCAAGGATTCTGGCCTTTTTCTTGATTCCAGGAACAATATCGTATCCATTTGGTGGAGTAGGCTTTTCTAGTAGAGGGTCTTCTGGCCTCCAAGATGACATCCTGCACCTCCTTGGAGAGGAGAGTCTGTTGGGAAATTAAGGTATTCTCCATGCAGCTAGATTTAGGGTTTTGAGCTGGCTGTGAAGGGTTTTGTAGTTGTGCTGGGACAACACAAGAGGGACTAGAGGTAGGATTCATGGTGGTGAGTGTGTCAGGCTCTTTAGGAGAGGATACCAGTGCTGTTGTGGCCAGTCTGGAGCAATGAGAATCATTTGTGGCCTCTCTGCTTTGGCTTTTAATAGAACTTTGGTCAGTAGAGGAAGAGGCGGGAAGGCATAAACTGTCAATGTTGTCCAATTGAAAGAGAGTACGTCCACTTTCCAGGCCTGTGGATGATAGGTCCTTGAACAAAATTTTTCCAACGGGTAATTTCTGTGGGTAGCAAATAGATCTATGTCTGGCTGTCCCCATGCCTGAGTTATCTTTGAGAAGACTTGAGGATGCAACTTCCATTCGTGTGGGTCTGTCATATTTCTGCTTAAGTTGTCTGCCAGTGTGTTTTCCTTCCCTGGCAGGAATTGTGCCTGTAATTGAATTTATAATTCCGGTGCTGTGTTCCATAGGGTCATAGCTTGCCTGCACAGGGGGTATGAATGAGTTCCCCCCTGTCTGTTTATGTACCACATGACTGTGGTGTTGTCTGTCCTTATCAATAGCTGGCCTGGATGCAGTAGGTCTTTGAAGGTCATAAGAGCATTTTGCACAGCTAGCATCTCCTTTTGGTTGATGTGTAGGTGCTTCTCTTTTTGGGACCATTTTCCCTGAATGCACTGATCTGCCATGTGTGCTCCCCAGGCGTAGTCTGAGGCGTCCGTTGTGATGATTTGAGTTGCTTGAGGTAAACAGAAAGGGAGACCTGTGTTTCTTTGGCATGCTTGAGCCCACCACAAAAATTCCTTTTGAAGGCATGGAATGAGTGGTATAATTGTTTCCAAGCTGTGGCTGTGTTGAGACCATAAGTTTTTTAGGTACCACTGAAGTTTCCTCATATGCAGCTTTGCACATGGTATTAGTAGGATGCAAGATGCCATGAATCCCAGAGCATGCAGGACTTTCCTTGCAGTTAGTCTGGTGAAAGTTGCCATTTTGTTGAAGTATTGAGACAGTTGCCCTTGTTTGTCTGGCATGAGGTAGGCCATCTGGGTGGTTGCATTTAAGCTGGCACCCAGGAAAATTATCTGTTGAGAAGGTATTAGTTTTGATTTCTTTTTGTTCACTGTGCATCCCAGGTAGTTTAACAGTTTTATTACAAACGCCAGATGCTGCAATAGAATGTCCTTGCTGTACGCTTGGATCAGGCAGTCGTCCAGATATGGGTAGATTTGTATTCCTTGTTGTCTGCAGAAGGCAATTACTGATGTCAGGCATTTCGTAAACACTCTGGGCGCAGTAGATAAGCCAAAGGGCAATGCAGAGAATTGGTAATGGGTTGAACCTGCAAGAAATCTGAGGTATCTTCTGCAATCTTGTCTGATAGGGACATGCAGGTATGCCTCCTTGAGGTCCAATGTTACCAGCCAAGACTCCTTGCCCAGCATGGGAAGAAGCTGCTGTAATGTGAGCATCTTAAATTTTGGCACCTTCAGATATGTGTTTAGGATGGATAGGTCTAAGATGGGTCTCCAATCTTTGTCCTTCCTTGGTACCAGGAACAGTCTGGAATAAAAACCTTGACCTTGTTCTTTTGCAGGTACCTCTTGAATCGCTTTCATATCCATGAGAGCGGAAATTAGTCTTTGTGCCTCTGCCCTTTGATTTTGTGGCAGGTTTGGCAAGCCTCTCATTTTTGGAAGGGTGTGAAAGTGGAACCTGTAGCCTCTGTCTATAATGTCCAGAATCCATTTGTCTTTTGTAACAATGTGCCAGTTTTATGAAAATAATGCCAGTTTTCCACCCAAAGGTGCTGCCATTATAGCTTTGTTTGGCAGGCATAGGGGGAAGTCATTGTGTCTGTTTTCTAAGTGACTGTGATCTATCTTCTCCACCTCTTGGGGTTGGTGCTTGCCACTGTCTAGCTCTGTAAGATCCTTGAGGTTGTCCTCTACCCCATTGGGCGTCTGTATCTGCCCCTTTGAGGTCTGTCCGTGGCTGGAAAGGACCAATTTTTTGAAGGCCAGTTTCTGCTGAAGCGTGGAGGTTGCACCTGCAAGAAATCTTTCACTGTTTGCATAGATTTCGCTTTTTCCTCCATTTTCTTTAGTACCTCCTCAGCTTTAACACCAAACAATACATCTTTTTGAAGTGGTGCATCTAATAACTTTGCTTTGACATGATCTAGTAAGGTTTACTCTTTGAGCCAAGCATGTCTACGTATAACAGACCCCGTGACAGCAGCTCTACATGAGGCCTCTAAAGCATCAAAACCACACTGCAAGGTATGTTTACCCACTTGCTCTGCTCCATGCAACAAATTCTGCAACTCTTTCAAATCTGGTTGTTCTGTTTGTGTCATTTTGCTTTTCAGCTGAGATAACAAAAACTGTTGGTACTTTAACATATGAAATTGACAGTTTAATGCCCTCATGGTTAAAGTGGCAGATGTATACACCTTTTTCCCCCACCTTTCTAATGCTCTGGAATCTCTCTCTGAAGGTAAAGGCTTTTTAGCAGTAGAGGCCTTTATTCCCTTGGGACCCTGTGAAATTGTTTCTGGGTCAGCAGTATGGCTTTTATAAAGGAACTGGTGAGAATCAGGAACCCGGTAATACCTGTCTGGTTTAACAGGGGCTGGAGGTAAAGAATCTGGATTAAGACTGGCTTCTGTGTACACATCATCCAAAATATCTCAAACAGGAGGGATAGCCAGGGGCCTATGCTGGGGGAGCAGTAGAAATTCCCTGAGCCTTTTCTTGGAATCGGAGTAATCTTGGCCTTCCCAGTGGAAGTGCTCCCTCAATGTATGCAAGGTTTCCCCAAAAGAGTAGTCCTCAGGGGGGGGGAGACCCGAGGGAATAGACTCCTCAGCATCAGAGTCTTCAAAAGGGGAATAGGCATAATCCTGGCCCTCAGAATGGTCTGAGGTAATAGAAGCCTGGTCTGAGGAAGGGTAGTCTTCTTCCAATCTGGGTCTTTTGTCAGAGGGGGACTGAGAACCCCTGATGAGAGTTATCAAATCCTCAGCCATTTTAAGCATCTGCTTTTTAGGCATGGGGCCTTGAGAGGAGGTCTGAGGACCCTGTTTTTTAGTTTTCATGGCAGCTTTAGATTTAGTAAAGGATTTAATAGAGAAGGTGGAAGGCCTGAAGATGCCTTCAGAAATGGCAGGCCTCACTAAATTTTCAGTTTCCCCGCCAAGAGTGGCTTCTGCAGTGGGAATGGAGACAGAGGAGCCTGCGACCTCGGGTACTGAAGTCACCGGTAAAATAATTTCATCGGTAGTCAGGGGCTGCATAGGCACCTCGCTGAGAACCGGAGAACCGGTAGTCGGCCTAAGCGTGGTCTCAGTACTCAGTGCAGACCTCGTATGTCGGTCCTTGTCTTTGCATCTTTTGCTTAAAACTGGTGTCGGTGTATCTGACGACATGATATAATTAAATTTTTTGCCAAAATAATGAAGGGCGAACTCCACCCGGCGCTTAATAGTGCGCTTGTTGAACCTTGCACAAAAACGGCAGGCCGAGACGTCGTGGTCTGGCCCTAAGCAAGGTATACAGAAAGAGTGAAAATCCTTATGCGGTATTTGCTTCCCACAAGAAATGCAATTATTAACTTTGTCTGACATCGGTCTGAGGCAAGAAAATTTTCCCCAATGGGGTACTTAGCTTTAAAGAAGACTTCGGCTGAAATACTTTCGTAAATCTCAGGAGCTGGCCAACCGGCACTTGCGAACTGCTTCTGCTTCGGGCACTACGCGGGGCAAGAAAGACTGAAGAAAATGGCGTCGGCTGCCTCTTTTATACCCCTGCCGCACTGACGTCAGGGAAGAAGCGACGACAACCGACGCCGGACCTAGACTTTGGAATTCGGCCGACCGAGGACCCGCCTGACGGCAGGATAACCCATCTGTAATGACTGCAGCTGTATGCACGATGAACATCAAAGTTTACCCCGGTGATCACTTCAGTGGCTCTGCTGGACAGAGGCACAGGGAACTAATCTAAGGGGGCAGCGAATGCCAACACATTCTGGCGAGGCTTATAAATGCCTTCGGGCAGACAGCCTAATACCTACCTATGAACATATATATATGTTCACAGGTAGGTACTAGGCTATCTGCCCAATGGCATTTATATATATATATATATATATATATATATATATATATATATATATATATATATATATATATATATGTTCATAGGTAGGTACTAGGCTATATATATATCTACTGAATCTACCTAAACCACAAAGGCTTCCCACATGTAACCTAAGAAACAAATACCCTCAGCAATACCACAGACAGACAACACAGACAGCATCCACCATGAAACATACATATAAAAGAGTCATACTGACTCAGTACAAAATCCCATAAAGCATCTGCACACAATCCAAGGTCCCTGACATGGGTGATTCCATAGTGAGGTATATTGATTCACCACTTACCATTCTGTGAAAGGAGAGGATCAGAGTCAGCTGCCTATTAAGTCCCAGATTCACCACATCACACATGCAATCAAGTCCTTGCACACAGTAATAGTACATGTGGTAGTAAATCACTTGAGACATACCTCTCTGGACTACATGGAGAGTGGCATGATGGGTGTTCTCAGAATATGTGTTTGAAACTGGTACGAACCTAGCCTTGTGCAGCATTCCACTATCACCAAGAATGGTGCCACAATATTAGCAAAAGGTTACTGACTTTAACAACTGGCTTAGCTTCTGGTGTCATTCTAAGGGGGACACAACATATATAAGTACTGCTACTCAGTTCTAGGATATTTAATAAAAAACTCCACTCTTTAACCTGGAAAACATTGATACATGCATCATTACAGAAACCTGATTCAAGACTAATGAGACCAGAGTTTCGATGTCTACCACACTTTCAGGCCCACCATATTAGATTGAGGCACTAAAGGGGGCAGAGTCTGCATATTTTTAAAAAATTCACCTCCAGAATTGTTAGACCAGATAATGACCTGGAACTCCTCCACATCCAATGAACTATAATGTCTTCCCTGGTCAAATAACACCACAAATCAGTCACAATCACCTCAAGACTGAAGCCAGAAGCATCCTCCAATACCTCAGCATCCAGATATTATGTTACGGCTAATCTACTAAAACTGAATGATGACCTGCTAAATTCAAATGCCCATTCCGTTTTGACTTCCCAGTGTTTATACAGAATCCTTTTACCACCAAATTCTATGCACATGCAAATAGCTATACAGTTGTAGCTATTATCCTCAGAAATCTACAACCTCAAATTTTAAACTAAATCCCTGTTGTGGAACCCTAATATAAACTGGCTTTATAATAAAAGAAAAAAAACTCATTGTATGCAATATAACTCAACAAGGAACTCTGGACCCTGATCAAATCAGCCAATACCAAATATGAGGTACAAATAGCCACCTAAGTGAAAGCTGACCACAAAGCTTCCTTTAACTATGCTAGAAAGCCATGAAACAATTCTTAGTACTGTACAGGGCTAATAGTAATTATATATCACATGCTCAGACCCAGAGGACATAGCCAATCTACTAATGAACAAATTTAGTTCAAACTTCTCCCCCCTCTCCCCTCCTATTTTCCCAAACCGTATCCCTGCATCTACACCTCCCCCCAAATATCCCAAGAAAAAGTCCTCAAGGCACTATCCAAGGCCAAGAACACTACTTCTATGGAGCTAGATAACATATGAGGTTATTTACTGATCAGCCAGTAACAGGACTTGTCAGACCCTCTACAGAGATTATTCAATATCAGCCTCCAAAAAAGGCTTGTGCCAGATGAATTGACAATAGCAACAGCTGTACCCTTGCACAAAGATGGGGCATCAATGGACTTAGATAATTACAGACACACAAGCTTCACCACCCTCATCTGTAAGGCCACAGAAAGGATCACTATGAAATTAATAAATATGAATATACAGTAGGTAACCCACAAACTCTCATCCCAAGCCAGTTCAGATTCTTCAACAGTGGATCCTGCCTACTTAACCTTGTAGACTTTTTAGAATACTGGAGCAATGGTGGGTATGGGCAAATCGGTATACACTATATATCTAGACCTCAAAAAGGCATTCAACACCATCCTACACACTTATGTTATAAATAAATTCGCCCAGCTAAATATAAGTCCCTATGTAACTCATTAGGAAGCAAACTGGCAGACAGAACCTAAGAAGTTAGGGTAGGCAGCTCTATCTCTTCTAAAAGACCCTTCACTAGCAGTGTACCCCGTGGTTAGGTCCTTGGATCACACTTCTTTGGCATTTACTTCTTGGAGGTCAAAGCAGGTATGAAGGGTTTATGGCTTCCCAAGTTTGCAGATTACTGTAAAATTGGTGCCATCATAAACTCACCAAACGACAACAAAATCTTCCAAAATGCCCTTTCCCAAACAAATAGCAAGTGAAAAAAATAATGGAAAAAAGCTAAACGCCAAGAAATGTATAGTTGTATCATTTGGCAAGTATGACTTCTCTTGTAACCATCGCACTAACAACACATCTCTGAATGTTGATCAAACAGTTAGGAATCTAGGAACTTATATTGAGAATAAACTGTCCTTTGATCACCACAAATAAACTATTGTAAGGAATTCCTTTTTCATCACACAGCTTATATCTAAATGTATGGCATCCAGGTCCAGGAATGTAATCACTCCACTGTACCCTGCTCTCATAAGGCCGATCACTGAATATAATGCCCCTTCCGTTGAATATAATGTACCCATTCAAACACTTGTCACAATGCTTTCTCACTAAAAGAATCAAGGGCCTAAATTACAAAATCTATGCAGACCAACTCAAAGCCTTGAACCACTTATTTATTTATTTACCAAAATGGTTCATTGGGCCATAGTAAGACCTTTTTCAGTGCAAGCCTGCGGAGAAAATCTCCACACTAAAATACACAGTACATATAATATACAACATACAGTATACATATGATATACAACGTTCAGTACAACATACAGTAAGTCAATACAACATGATAATACATACTATGCAAGTGGTGCGGTTTCTAATAAAAAGGCATGGTGAAAAATCTGAGCATGATGATAGGTTAGACTATCTGGGATAAATGTATATACAGTTAGAATAATTGCAAGTTGGAATATAACAAATTAGGATAATTAAGTTACCCATGTGAGTAGCTTAGGTTCTTGTTACACAGTCTAAATAATTAAACACAAGTCTTAAGCTCAAGTATGATTGATCAGATATAGCAGAAAGTACTGGCACAGTAGTTACATCAATGTATAGAGATATATAGAGCAATACAGAGGAGTAATTAGGGAAGGTGGGAGTAGTAGTAGAAGGGGGATTTAGGTTATAGGAAGTGCAGTTTTTGCACATGTGCACTGCCACAGAGGGGAAATATCTTAAAGAGAGCAGCACCACTGGTAGAACGGATGGATGGTGGGAGTGTGTTCCATAGTTTTGCAACAGTAAAGGAGTACAGCATCTGACCGGCTGAAAGGTTTGTTTTTTCTACATTCAGGAGCAGTTGATTGTTGGATCTGAGAGGTCTGTTAGGATAATGCAGTGTGAGTAAATAAGAAAGTGCAGGGCAGTTTGATGGCTTAAACATAAATGTGTGTGCAGTGGTTAATTCAACAGATGTTAGATAATGTGGGAGTTCCAACCAATTTAATGGGTTTAATGATGAGAAACGATGAGATGAATATTTTGTATTGGTTACAAACTTAGCAATTTTATTGTAGCATGAGTCAAGTTTGGATTTTAGAGAGGACTGGATATTGGTAAGGAGAAGGGGACCGTAAAGAAGAGATGTAGAAAAAAGGAAGAGGCAAGGTATAGTTTGTGTAATGGCTAAGGAAGTGTGTGTGTTGATAGAGAGTACCCAGCTTTTGATGTTTTTTTTTTTTTTTTTGGTCTGAATATGCAGGTCAAATGTTAGGTTTTCATCTATGATGCCTAGAAGTTTTGTATTTGGTACAATCTGAATGATAATGTTATTTTGAGCATAAATATTTTAGTGAATTTCTCCTTGTTTAGTGAAGTGTTTTTTGGGGGTACAAAAAGTACAAGTTTAGGTTTGTTGGGGTTTAGGGCGAGAGGATTATTGGTCATCCATATTTCGGTTGAAGTGAGAGCACTTTCAGTGACTTGTGTAGTTCAGATGAAGAGCTGTCAGCATATATGATGGTAAAGTCATCTGCATATTGGGTGACAGTACCTTGAGTAGGAGTGGTGTGGAAGTTGTTGATAAAAATGCTAAACAGAAGGGGCCCTAGTATGGATCTTATTAGTATCATATAGGCTATTAAGAAGTTACCTCTGACTCTCATACAGATCCCATCCTGATAGGCCTATTACACTTTTGCAAGTCCAGTAGTACAGTGGACACCTGCTCAGGACCTTAATCTCTTTTGCAACTTAAATAGAACATGTTGAGGGGATGGGTATGTACTACAAAGAACACTTCTCCTATGAAACCATTTTCCACTCCACATAAAGCAAAGACCTTCCTCTTACACTATTCAAACATAATTTGGACAAAAATATTTAGGAAACCAGTTAGTCAACCCTGCTTTAGCACCCATGGATAAGGGCAGAAAGTAAATGTCCCAACATATCCTTGTTCTGCCTGCCTCTGGATTATTTATACACAAAATATAAGAACTAAAAACTACAATGGGAATGTGAGGCTAGACTTCTTCAGATCCTCACAGATCAACAGCTTAGTAAGTGCTAACAAACCTAGGAGTGCTACTTTCTTTCAACAATTTTGTAAGGCAGTAAACACTTCACCCTTCTACACTTTTTTTTCAGTAACAGGTAACACATGGAACACAGAAAGGTTCATGTCCTACAAAGAATTCTGATTTGGTCTCACAATCATAATTCTTACAAAATATTCTTAACACATATGCTAAGATTCATCTCTTGAGGTTTGGTCTCAAAGTAAATTTCTAGGCATCCACACTCACATAATAAGTTGGTTGTGACCGGAGATGCTATCACAACTCTCTCTATAATATACAAGTACGAAACAATTATAAACACATGATCAGCCAAAAACAAATTATGCAAAGGAAGAAAAGAACAAAAAATGCAAGGCATTAAAATATCACATTAGAGAATACACTTAAAAACAGACTATAAGTTACCAAATTTGTGCGGAGGAAGTATGGAAATGTAATGACATGCATAGCCCACTTCATATGCAAGACAGGAACATGACATCTATTTTCTAACAGCATATAAAGTAAGCACTAAGCAACATTTGTAAATGTAAAAGTATGGAGGCTCGAAGCAGGTTTATAAAGGGAAATTTTATTAAACAAAAAAATTGGAGAAATGGATTAAAAGCAGTAGAAAACGTTGACTTACAGCATTACTTGTATACGTATATATGAGAAACTGCATACTCATTAACTCGCTAAGTAAAAAACTGAGCCGTTTTTTTTTTTTTTTTTTTTTTTTACTTTTGGGCGTACAAAAAGCACTAAATCAGGCTAATTTATATCAAAGGAAGAATGAATTTTCCTCTTAAAAGAAGAAGCCCTGCTTAATGAACTAGAAACGGTTGTCATTTGATAAAGGGAGAGAAAGATGTAATAACATCTCTGAAAATGTTAACTGTCATACTTGTGACTATTCAGGAGAAAATATGACCACTGAAAGAAAGGAGAATATAGCAATAACCCACGCCTGGGTGTGGGTAATGCGGGATTTACCCACGGTTGGCGTGCTTCGCCCTCGGGACCAAACAAAGACAACCGTGGGTAAATCCCGCATTACCCACACCCAAAAGTGGGTTATTGCTATTATACTATGACATTATTTAAGAAAAGAAATAATTACTTTTCTTAAATAATGGCATTGTATAATGCCTCTTTGCTGCCCTTCCGCAGCTGTCTGGTATCCGGCAGTTCTGATGTACTGCATGCCTACGCAGTACATCAGAGCTGTGGCCAAAAGCAGGAGAAAGCAAGATCTCCATTGCTTTTTACTGTTCGCTATGTTAAATGGGTTTAACATAGCGAGACAGCTTTAAAATAAGCAACGGAGATGTCCGTTGCTTATTTTAAAGCTGTCTCGCTATGTTAAACTCTTTTAACATAGCAGTAAAAAGCAATGGAGATCTTGCTTTCTCTGTTTAAACCTGTCTCGCTATGTTAAATGGGTTTAACATAGAGAGACAGCTTTAAAATAAGCAACGTAGATCTCCGTTGCTTATTTTAAAGCTGTCTCGCTATGTTAAACCCATTTAACATAGCGAGACAGGTTTAAAAAAAAGCAACGGAGAAAGCAAGATCTCCATTGCTTTTTACACACTGTGTCGCTATGTTAAAGGAGTTTAACATAGCGAGACAGCTTTAAAAAAAGCAACGGAGATCTCCGTTGCTTTTTTTAAACCTATGTCGCTATGTTAAACTCTTTTAACATAGCGAGAGAGTGTTTTAAAAGAGACTTGTACTAATGGAAAAAATCCGGGTGACCGGACCTTTTTCCATTAGTATAAGTCGATTTACAACGTGCACGCTGGCCAATCAGCGTGCACGTTTTGGAATATTAATGGGGGGTCATGGTATAATGACAGATAAACAACACTCTCTACACAATTCATTAAATATAATGCTAAATAACCAGAGATAAAGCCTAAAAAACACAGGATATCCTAGGATTTACCCCATTAAGGTCTTGTTCTCCAGTTTTAGAGGGTCTTACACAGTAGCCAAGAAGCCTGCTAAGTCAATCCATCTTGAGAGCAATCAGATAATACTAGGAAGTCATTAATTCATTTATTCTTTCTTTCTCCAATATCAGCTTTAACCTATCTACAGTCACCGTGCAACCAGAACCTATTCTGACAGGTAATTGGTATAAATTATAGAAAATGTCTTGGATAGGATAATGGCCCATTGCACGACACACACACACACACACACACACACACACTGCATATTCTACTATGTGAAAGTCAAGGACCACAAATTCACCTAAATGAGTGCCTCTGGGAGTTAGGAAAGTGGAAGTGATGTCAACCCTTATACACATACGAGGACGGAATACAGACTCCATAAAAACGGCACCACAGCCCAGAAACAACAGCTTTAAGACAGCAATGGTAACAGCTGCAACACTGTGCTGGAAAGTCATCCAGGCTTATTCTAAAGGCCTATCAAAGATCTGTTGAGAGTTTTACACACACAAATACCTATGGAAAAACTATCAAACCCTGATTCCCACTTGGATAATGACATCTCCTGTTCTCAAATGTTTAGGAGCTTTGTGTGGTGTGGATATAGTCACCAGCTGTGTGTCCCTAGTTCTCAGAAAATGGCTCCTGTTATCATCTTACATTCTACTTCAGCTCAGTCAAGGTAAAAATAGTCTTTAAACTGCCAAGTGAAACTCATGCTTCTTATTAGCTAAACACAAGCAGTGATTTTTATTGTGCTGTCCATCACTCCTTTCTGAAAATGGCTGCCCATATTGCTGTAAAGTCTCTAATGAGAGCCATTAATCTCACTCACACATGAGGAACTGTTCCTCCTTCTCCAAAACATGCTATTTTTTTCTCCTTATCTAAGGTTCTAAAGCTGCTTTATCTGCTTGATATTATTAATTTCTGACCCATCCCCAGCCTGTGTTCTCTTGATAAGATACTGGACAGAAGAATCCATTTACAGCCTCTTGATTACAGTATCAGGTATGGCCTTCTTGCCTGTCTAAATACAGTTTCAGAAAAGTTACAGCATTCTAACTGATGTAATCTATAGCATAACTAATCCCATTTATACTAATAAGGGAAGGAAAAGTATGACTGGATGATTTTATTCACCTGAAAAGGGCCACAGAATCCACAGATCACATTTTGCTACTGACACAGAGTGAAAAAAAAGGTCTGAGTTAGGGTCAGTGTAGATGGCTCCAGAGCCATCTTACAAGTTAGTGCCTTCTGGTGGGTGCAAGCAAAGCAATCTTCTATAGTGGGTCTGCTTGTTGTGCTGACTTAAACACAATACTGAACTAAGGTATCTGCACTTCAGATGATACACATGTTGATAATCTCCTCCTATTAAAAGCTGTGAAAACAGCGGAATTGGTGCAGCTCATGTAAAAGGGGTAACAAAATGAGTTACATATGGACTGGACTTGCCTTCTAATTAATATGCTAATGGTCAGTACAGCTAAATATTGTTTTTGGTACCCCTGTGAAAATTACTAAATCTCTTGCTCTACTAGGAATATGGATGGACTTCATTGTTTCATTTAGACTCCATATGAAATTCTTGTCCAACAGGGTGCTGAGGCAATTTAACGTTACCTACAAAGTCATAGTCGTGCTGAGGCAGGAAGGGACATCAAGACAAATCTAATTCCATCAGTGAAACATACCTTAACAGAGGCAATCCTAAAATTCTACTGCAACACCAGTTTGCAACAACCTGCTCTGAACAAAACTTATTTTATTTTTTACTGCACTATCTAAGCTAGGAGCACAACTGCAAAACCCATACAGAAAGCAGACTGGCTTCTAATAACCACCGTGTGGTTAACTACCATAACCTTTAAATGATTGCACCTAGAATACTGTCCTCCACTGGAACACAGATTGAAAATAAACTACCACTACTACCCAAGAGATGCTTGAAAGGAAAGCAATCTTGCCTTAAAGCAAATGCCCTTAGACTTTTTTAAAGAAAATTTTTTTCAACAAGGTTATTCCTGCTTGCTGGAATCTCCTTCCAGTGAATGAGAAAAACATATGTCCAGTTTTGTGGAATATTTAACTTCCTATCATAAATGTTAGTGTCATAGTGATAACTCATAAGAAATACTAAATAATATGGAACTCCACAGATACATTAATCAAACCAGGATGACCATCTCATTCCAATCCCCAACATAATGACCAGGATTTTACAAATGTATGGAAGATTAATGAACCGTTGACTTGACTTCTTCCTTCCTCATTTCCAAAGGTACAAGATCACTGAAGCCCAAGAGACAATATCATCCCAAAGTTTTCTATCGTGTGCTGTTGCACTTCAATCAAACATTCCATCTTTTCTTTAATGTTCTCTGTCCGCCTTCATTTCTACTGCCCTCTTGATCATTTTCCTGTCACTTTTCCTTACAACAAGCAAAGTCGATAATTTTCCTTCTCTCATTTTGTAACCAAAATGTCTTAGACTCTGTCACTCAATCTTATTTACAAGTTAGCATCTTGTCTGAAATTCTCTTAGGATCGAGTAATTCAACCAATGCTGTGTCTACCTATCCCTAAATATGTTGCAATAAAAATGAATCTCAAAGGCTCCTAGCTCTCTGATGTCCTATTTCCTGAGTGTCCTAGACTTACACCCATATGCTAGAATTGGCCAGATTAATATTTTAAGCAGGTTCACCTTGGCAGCTTTCTTTAAACTGTGATCTTTCCACAGCTGAGCGAGTGATCGGATGTTTGACCTGTATGCACCTATCCTAGCCCAAATTTCTTTGCTGCAATCAGTGTCTTGATTTATGTTAATCCCAAATATTTAAATGTACTCATTCACTGAAGACATGTTTCAAGGCAAAATTTGTTGAAAGCTTTATTTGTCATGTTACTGCTGTATTATTTTGTTTGTTTGTTTGGTTTCTTGACAATTATTTCAAGGGAAGCACTCCTGAGACTTCATCGTGTTTATTCTACAGCTGTTGTAAATTCTCTGGTGATGTTCCAGTGAGGACAATATCATCTGTACAGCATAAATTAGTACTATTCCTACCATTTATTTGAAAACCAATCATGGCTAATTCACTCATAGAATTCTGCATCATTTCCTTTCTCTGAACACTGAAATGCATAGCGGAAACTAATCATCATTGCTGCATCCCTTTTATTCACTTGATAGGTTTCTGAAAGAACACACACTTTTTTCTGGCATCTATACAGGTTTCTGATCACTCAAATGAAACAGTTATTAATACGCATATGCTTTAATACATTTCACAACTTGCAGTAATTCAGAGTCGATAGCTTTCTTGCAATGAACAAATGCCATACGGAGAGGTTAACTAAATTATCTTATAGGTTCGTATGTATATACCATTATTTGGTAATATGAAAGAAAGATGTAATGACATCCCTGAAAATGCTAATGACCACTATGGCCTTTATAAGCCTAGCTATGCACTCCAACCCAACTGTGTCCCTATGTATCATGGGCATTTAATGAGGAGGGGGGTTGTTAGTTAGGAAGTTTCTAGAGGTTATGTGGGATGAGGTGTGTTAGTTTGGGCGTTACTCTATGTCTATCAGAGAGATGGGGGCCAGACCCAAAGTGAATTTCCTTTTTCCCATCCAGTAGTCAAGGTTACTCTTAAATAAGGTTAGGGATGGGCTCTGCTTCCCATGTTCCAAAACATAGGAATCCTAAGAGACACATATTTGTCTGGCCAACACATCTTAATTGTGTCACAAGTAAAATTTAAATCTTTGGATGTAGTGGTTCTGATGTTGTTCATTTTGCCAATGTACAAAAATGGTCCATCAGAGATTAATCCAAGGATGCCTTGTATGCCAGGCATAGATTGCCTCTCAGTAACCTGTTGGAGACAGAGACTAGAGATAGGGTTTTAAGGTGATCTGTATAGGTCAGTGTGTTTATACCCTGGATTACCATGGTAAGGAACCTTTGTGAGTGTCCCAGCTGTTGCACATGTCTGGTCAGGTACATGCTGAAGGGGGCATTATACTCAATAATGCATCTTGCTTTTTCTAAGATCATTTGAAGGTTAACCACTTGGTCTCTAGTGCCAGCATCCTTCCTGAACCCTATCTGTTCTTCAGCTAGCTCTCATTCTTCTACTAGTATAATGAACTTGTACTCGCAACAGCATTCTGCTGGCATGACTAATACGTGATAATGTGTGGCTGTTGGCACAGTCTGTCGCTCCCTGTCTTTTTTGGATTAGTACAAACACCGAGTAAAGCCAGTCCTTTGACCGTTGTCATGTCTGCAGAATCTTACTGCAGAGGTTTGTTAAGAAATCCTCTGTGTTGTCATCTCTGGCCTTAATCAGCTCAGCAAGATGGTAATCAATGCTAGCTATCTTTCGATTGGGAAGGTGTCTAATGTCATCAGTAACTTCACTGTTCAGTATCATAGGTTCTAATTATTTAAAAAGATCAAATGAGTCATCCTCTTCATTAGTGTGATATAACTTTTATGTATACTCCTTCCAGCATCCAAGGATACTCAGTCATCTTCCATTTCCATGTGTGGGGTTTCTCTGTCTTCACTTAAAACCATACCTTAACCTTTTGACAATACCACAGGCTTTACATGCACTGCCTTTCATCAATCAAGCTGCAGCATTTGCACATTGCTGCTCTAGCTACGGTGCTTTGTATTCACATGCTTGCCTTTGCAATTTAGCATCAATATTTCATTATCGTTCTTCTCACTCTTGTAATTACTTTTACATTTCGTCAAGCTCCTTTTTACCTCCATCAGTATTAGTGCCTCCTCCAAAATCCAGATTTTGTTGATGCACAGTCTACTTTCCAACAGGTTTTCTGGCAGCATACTCCATAACTCTCTTGCAATATCTCCTCTGTACTTCAACTTCTTTTCATTCATCTCCCAACAATCTTCCTGTTGCCATTCTATTATAAATTCTACCATAAATGCATGTTTACTCATGTCAAGTTCTAATTTCCCCAAGTTAAGTGTGAATTTGTGTAGAGAGTTTTTTTGGTGACATTTACTTAAAAAGAAAGCAATGCTCACCATATTCTTAGATGCACCTAAATCACAATTAAACAACAAGTCTAGGCATACCCACAATAACAGAATGTTGGACCCATGCTGCTTCTTTATCCTCTCTTTAATTCCTATACACTGTATAAAAAGACTAATATAAAAACTAAAATCTACAGTATTTGCTCCTGATAAACATCCACCTGAATACTTAAAAATGGCAGGACAGGAGATCTCTTATTCCTCTTAGAAATAAATGTCCCTTATCTGTGAGAATTGTATTACTCCACTCCAAGAAAGAGGGCACTCTGCCGACCTCTTTAACTAACTACAACCTATAGCTAACCCATCACCTCTAAGTGCTAGAAAAGGCAATTTATCAACAAATAAACATTTGAACAACAATAACTTACTTACACCAATCCAATAAGGTTTTAGACCTGGACACAACACAGGTACAGCTCTACTATCATTTACTAACACTGCAAACCAAATGATAGCCAAGTTGTTGCATCCCTGTTCTTCAACCTGTCCAAAGCCTTTCATCTTTCACCTCTGTCTCATGCCAAATAATTCTACATAAATTAGCTCAAGTTGCAATGAATCTTAGTATTCCCAGTTGATTCAAAAACTACCTTGGTGGACCATCCCACAGCATTCATTGGCATAATTATTAACTCTCCTCTTTTACTTAATTCAAACAGAGTCCCTCAAGGCTAAGTTCTAGACCTCCTTCTATTTACTATTTTAGTCAGGGCCATGTCAGGCATTATTAAAGGGGTCAACAGTTCAATATGTAGATGATACAACACTTCTTATCTCAGCCAACGATCTGGGTGATCACATGACACAAGAATCTTCTAACACAACAAAAACATGGTTAAATAAGACTCAGCTACCCCTTAATACTAAAAAAAGCAAAACTGAGTCTCTTCTTTTCTCCTTATTCAATCTTAACCAAACAGGATACCACTAGTATAATGCCACTTCCTATTTTCATTGAACAAACCTCACATACTACATTATTAAGAATTATTATACATCAACATGTAAACTTTGATCATATAGACAACAGATCAACTACTGACAACTTTGATCATATAGACAATGTAATAAACAAAACAAACCAAAAAGCTTGGAACGTTACATAAGGCTAAACTTCATTACCCACTATAGATCAAATTATCCACTATTTAATCTTTGTTATACATCCTCCACCGCAACTGATATCAAAAAAGCTAAACACTCTCTAAATGGGAACAACCTTACCAATAAAATAGGTAAATCTGACTCTAATCAACTATAAGGAAATCATCACTGTGTAGCCTTGGAGAAGACTGACTGGCTTGAATAACACAATACTCAAACTACAAAATAACAAGTGTTGAAAATGACATCCATAAATCTGATAAGTACATATCACTTACAAATCTTTTCCAAGTGTTTACCCCATCAAGACCACTTACACCCCAAAACAGAAATATGATAAAATCATTGAGGACATACAAGTGTTTCAGTGATTCCTTGTACTCTGCCTTCATCTTGAAAATCTGTAATAATATTCCCAGAGAAATATAAATCAAGCCTAGCCAAAAAGTGTTTCTTACTAAACTTAATAAATACTTGCATTACTTGTCCTTGCTCAGGTACTACGGAATGGCCCTCTTATATGTTTCTCTTACCTGACTACCTCAACTGCACAGGTTCTTAACTGAGGTAACTGATTTTAAGCCTCTTTCACAACTTTATTTTTCTCTCTACTTCATTACCTTTCTCATCCCATTATTTTATCTACAGCTGTTCCTTTCTTCTGTTTTCTATTAGACGGATTTTCTTCTCTTTACATGCAAATTCTAATTTACTAAGAATTTCAAACATCATTCCTTAGTTAACTTTTTACGTCTTGAGCCACAGACTGAGCACTTTTTCCTTTACAGCATATTGCTTATCACTTTTCTGGATGAATTTTACACTTCCCAGATGTCCTTTTAATGATTTTCAAAACACAATATTTACTTTCACTTTTAATTTGAAATATAACTACCTGCCTGACTTTGCTATTATGCAATTGTTATATTATCAGACATGCATCTTTACGGCTTTTCTAGCCAGGTGTCTCCTGAAAAGGGTCTTTTCCTCAGTTGGACTATCCTGGTTAATAAATGTAAAATAAATAAATAAAATAACTGGTACATTTTACTACCTGACTGTTTTAATATTCAACTGTCATAACTGTCTTTGGTATAACTCTTCATGGATGCTATACACTAAAGTGTATAGTCTGTTACTTTTGTGTGCATTGCTTTGCTGTCATTGTATAAACTACTGAAAATAAAATGTTTGATATCATATGCAAGTGATTACAGTGCCTTTTGGCCTGGGTCATGGCTAAAAAATGTCTATGGAAGAGTCCACAAGTCAGTTAACATATAAATAAATACATACATAAAATTCATGAATATCCACTCATTACCCTGTGCATAGCTGCCATGAGTTATTCTTTCTCCAAGATATGTCACGTGCTGCTGAGAGACCTCAATGTTCCACAGTCTAACCACATTTTTAGAGTTAACAATCCTTCTGTATGCATGACCACAGCTCATTACATCATCCTACATAACAAATGGTCACTTGAATACTGTAATACAGTCATGCATGCGTATCTCCCAGGCATACTATTTTTTACTAAACACTGCTACTGACACACAGTCTTAACTATTTTCAACATTCTGCTTTACATGATGTCTCTTCAACATTATGCTTCTTGATTTACCTTATTATTTGACATGCCATAATGTTGCAAGCATAGCTTTGTGTACATCAGCAGTAAATAATTCATAATTATTCAAAATTTTCTCGGTTTATTTTTTAATTTATTTTTATGCAGCATTGTACAACTTTTGCATACCTCAATGTGTTTTTTTTTTAATTCTGTTAACATTATCTGATGCCCATCTCTCATACCCTGCACTGAATAATGTTGCTGTATGCGCTATATATAGTATACACTACTTTACCTTGATTAAATAACAATGCAGCTTCCCAGTACATCCTAATGCTGCTTTTTATTTGCATATCTGTAGCACGATACCATTTCACTAATTTTTTTCCTGAATTCTAGCCTTCAACATCTTTTTGGAAAGGGTAAATGCTACTGCCCCCTCCCTGCCTGACCTC
The DNA here is from genome assembly GCF_019279795.1 of Protopterus annectens. Taxonomy (NCBI): domain Eukaryota; kingdom Metazoa; phylum Chordata; order Ceratodontiformes; family Protopteridae; genus Protopterus; species Protopterus annectens. Next base: position 313,812,123 of record NC_056735.1, read on the forward strand.
TGCAGCTTTGGCAGCTAAACAATTCTTTTTCTTTTCAAAGTAATGCAATTCTCACTTTTCCACCCTGTTTATATTTCTCATATTTTCACTGTATGATGACAATTCTTCCCCACTTTTCTCCTATTTAATGCAGACCTCGCCCGTTTCAACAAACCAGACTCTCCTAAAATATGTTACTTTCCTTCAGTATGAATTTACTTTCTTGATCCTTTATTTTCTCAGGCGTGCCTGCACCAAATAGGATATTTTTTCTACATGCTTTTTCTTTTTCCCCCAGCCTTCCTCCAATTATTCGTATTCACTCATTCTCTGTCAGCCTTCCATCAGTCACAACATGGTTACTGACGCAGGCAAAAGCCAGCTGCAGGGAGCTATCATCCAGGCAGATATAAAGGTTGCTTTACTCCAGTCATCTATAGAGCATCAGCCTTCTTTGCAGCCTACTGCTCATCAAATGTCTCACCAAATCATTGCAACAGAATGTCTTAATTGCCAGACTGAGGACTCAGGGGTGAGACTTAATTTCATCAGCAAGCTTTCCCTGCAGCCTCAAGGCCCACTAAAGGTCACACAGTATCCCTCATCACTGACAATCCCCCAACCTCAAGGCCCAGTAAAGGTCACACAATACCCCCCATCACTGACAATCTCCTAAACTGTCTGCAGACTTAAAGGCGTTTTAAACTGTAAACCCTCTCCTGGATATTTGATCAGAATGCTGCTATCTCTTCCCTGGATGAATGCATGTTTCAGTGCAGCAGTAATGAAGGTTACTGCCAATCAATGGCTTGGTGAACCACACACCCACCTCCAGGTCACATATGAATGTACCAACTCTCCTCAGAGAAAACTTGACAACCTGAGACTTGGTTTGTCCCTTCTCCAACAGGACAGGCATGCTCATTCTCCCACACCAACTCCAACATTCGCCTAAGCTACTAATCAAAGCCAGGGCACCTAAGTTACAGTCTGGGTTTTATTTCGCTATGTCAATGGAGGTAGCCAAATGCAATAATACTTCACAGTTCTAATCCTGTCTCCATCCTAGTTAGGGATAATATCGTCTTAAACTGTTCTTCCCTAACTCTGTACCAGTTTGAGGTCCTGCCCTCTGCTGGATCAGAGGAATGATCCTACCCCTGGAGTGGGTGGCTATATCATATATCAGTTAACAGCAGATTTAAAAGTCTTCTTAATTCTACAGAAGCATCTTCAGAAAAAAATGCAGTGTTAGGGTGTACAGTGTGTGCTTCCCTAATGTCAAATTTATTTTACAAGTAAGTTTCAGAAATGTTGGGTCAGTTTTGTACCACATAGCCCTGACTTTGACCCAGGTGATCAAGGAATCATTAGCAGTCCCAACACTGGAACAGCCAGCTGTAGGTGGGAAAAAATAAGGGGTCCAGCCCACTTATTTCTCTCATGGTGGAAGGGGAAAGATACATTGCTAGGAATGAATAAACAACAGACCTGTGATTCCTGGGGGGACAAATGGGTCAAATGAAAGTGACCACAGGAAGCTCAATGGTCACACAGGGGGTAGCGACAAAAAACGAAATGTGATTAGCTTGTTCGTTGTGTGGTATTTTCTAGCTTCTTGCAAAACAATTGGTGGACAATGAGTGTAATTTTGAAGATGCTGACATTTGGACAGTTTCTGATGTAATGGCACAGAATTCCATTTTGCAAGTGCAACTTTTAAAAAAGTGTTTTTCTCAGAATTAATGGGAAAGGTAATCTTACTAGGGTACGTGAACCTTCACTGGGGGATCTAAGGGAAAAGCTGTTGATAGATGCTTTTCGATTTTGTGTTAGTGGTGGACAGAAGTTTTTAGGATTTTATTAGAACAAGTACCAGCCCTGTAGAACTCCTGCAGTAGTGGTATCCAAGTGAAAAAGTTGAATTCCCATTTTCAGTATTAAATGTCCAGTGTGAAAGATATTTGTTGATCCAGCTGAGAAAAATCAGGAATGAAACCTGGATTTTTAAGATTCTATAGGAAAAGAAGAATGATTTCATGGTCAAATGCTCAACCTACATCTATAAATATGCCTTCAGCGAGTGATCCTTTATTCATGTTTGCACATATCTTGTCTGTAACTTTCCAGATGACAGCAAAGATGCTTTGGCCTGCTCTGAACCATGCTGAGAGTCCACAAGAAACCCATATTTACTTATATGCTCAAATAAGTGGCTGCAGGCAACTTAATGAAAATATTTTTGTGTAGTCAAATAACTCGGATTGGTCTGAAGTCCTGTGGAGAAGATGAGGAGGTGATTTTAGATATGGATCTTATTAGAAAATGTTTAGACATAGGAAACAATGCCTGTGGTTAGGGAGACAATAAGGATGTTGGTACCACATTTGGTTATAAAGAGTGCTGTCAAATGGAAAAAGAATGTATGGACCGAGTTAAAATTAGTAGAGGACTTTGCAGTTTTTCTAGAAGTTCTTACATAGTCTTAAATGAAATTGCTTGAAATCAAAATGCTGGTGTACTACACTGTGAGTTGGATGATAGAGGCTGGTTAACAGAGAAATGTGTACAAGGATGTGTACTACAGCAATAACATTATTAAAGTTCTCTAGACTCCATGGATGTGAAACTTTTACCGAAGGTGGTGCTGTCAAAGTACACTATATCCCAGATAATTTGCCAAAAACATTTAGTCTAAGATGATATATATTTCTGTTTTATATGAACACAGAAACTTGGCTTTTAAAGTCAAGTTAACACTACTATTTTAAAATTAGAAAGGTTTGGTGATCAGAACTAAAATGGAGACTTCTGTTGGTGCCATGCTTGTCTCTCTGTCTCGATACGATATTCAGTGTTTGGTTTAACCATCAACATATTTTACCATGTATTCCCTTATATGCTGTTATGAATAGTTTGGCTACCACCGGTTTTAGTAGCCAATTTAATATTTTCAAGGCTTCAGAAGGGTATACTTCTTTCTGAAACTTGACCGGTTTAAGCTATGTAATTCTAATATTAGTTGCAATCCCTTTGATTCTGAGAAAGTTCTTGCTGATATAACCATGGGTGCTGTTTTTAGGTACAGTGAATAACACTTTGGCACTTACTGGGCTGTGGATATCTGATGAGATCTAAGTGGGACATTTCTTATAACAAAATCCAGGAGAGTGTTTTGTTAAAGATAGTGTCAGGTCTTACAGGGATAGTGACTACGTTTATGTTCATTTGCAGTACAATAGTGACTTGCTTAGAATTTATTTTGGGGCATGGAAATCTATGATAAAATCACCAACTATGATATTTCATTTAGGTAAAATATTTGGAATTTCATCAACAGAACTAGCCAGCAGGAGTGGGCTTGATGAAACAAGGGTAATATCCTGTCAATATGTATAATTTTTTACTGTCACTTCTATGGATTTGAGTCAAGAGTTAGGTAAATCTTCAAGAGGGGTGTTGTGGCCGATTAGGGCAGTGTTAAATTGTGGGTTCTATAGTGCTCCCCAATTTTTATTCCAGGTCTGTTGTCCCAGTTCAGGTCAAAGTTTGGAGATAAAAGAATGGGGAAGTATATTGTTTTTGCATGTTTTAGAGATCCCTAGTATCTCATGGTTGTGGTCGTGGACATAAGTGTCAAAATTATCCTATTTATTGCCTAAGCTTTGGGAAAATACCAGCAAGGATTAGGCTTGAAGAAATGGTGGGTGTATGCTTTGTCTAAGTCTTTACATGTACTTGTATGGAGTTGGGTAAAGAGTTAATTAGGTGAATCTTCATGACAGGAAGTATTCAGGCCGATTAAGTCAGTTTTATATATGGGTTATTTTTAATGAGTACAGTCCGCCCACTGATTTTTATTCAATGTCTGTTTGTTTGTTGCTCCAGTATAGGGAAAAGTTTGACATACATGGGTATGTATTTTGATTTAGCCAAGTTTCAGAAATCCCCAGATCATCACTGTTGGTGACTTGGAATCCTGGAAGCAGGCTTTAAGAACATCCCATCTGTTATCTATTCTTTGGAGATCCAGGTAATAGATGTGTAATCCATTTTGGATTCTACAAGTTGAGAAAAGTTGTGAAGAGTGGACATGGAGGGGTGCAGATTAGAAGAGGTAGTGCTGTTTTGCCTACAGTTGGTAGTATTAACTGGTGTTTCTTTATATAAACTTTAGTCTCAGACTTGGGATGAGTAACTTGTGTGTGAATGCTGAGGATTGTTCTGGGGCAGTACAGTCCCTGGTTTGGGGATACATGTCTCGAGATGACTATTGCCATTCTAGACAGGTAAAAAGAGCATTTTCCACTTTTTCTGTGTAGTTCTGGACTAGTTTGGGTTAGGTGGTGAGTTAGGCAGGAAATAGATTTCTGCATGAGTGATCACACTTTACTTGAGCTTATTTTAACATGATTTGGTGAGGTAGTTGGAGTGTGCACATTTGCAGTAGGTAATGAGTTACCTTCATTTACCATGCATCTACTAAGTAAACTTGGGTAGTTATTAGCAATGGGGCTATTACTATTATGGCAGCAATCTATATTGCCAAATTACATAAGGATTTGTCATTTTTTTGATGTTTGAAAGTTGGCAATGGGTGATAATGCATGCAAGCTGTAGAACCTCACACTGGTAGCAGTTGAGAGCATAATCTGTCATACAGCATCACTAAAGGTAAAGATGGCAAAAAGGAAAATAAGAGTTGCTGAGAAAATTTTCAGATACATACAACTGCTGTCTAGTATTAGTGAGATGTCACTTAAGAAGTAGATAGTGAGATTACCAGTAACAAGTTTTTAAAAGGGAGGTAGTTGAGATGTAAGGCAGTTGAGGCAGCCTCTGCTCTCATGAAAGGCTCAAGAGTCATAAGAAGGGAGAACTATGCTACCACCAACGTAAATAAAAATGAGGAACTTGAATAGATTAACAGACTGTGTGCTACCAACAAGATCTCAGAAAACAGGATGGAAAATGGTAATGACAGTAGGATATGTGCGGGGAGGGATAGTAGGATACATGTGGGAAGAGGCTTTTTCTGACACTTTATTCAGCTGCTTTTATTGTAATTGTGTTCTTCCAACTTTATCACCTTATTTTTGCTGTGCGCTCTTAAGTGTTCAAGTGCTTTTATTCTGCTGCATTTATTACTTTTTGGTAGAAGCTTGATTAAATGTATCTGTTAATCTAAGCATCTTAGTTTTGGTTTTAGCACTTGTGCTTTAGGACACTTTACATTTAAGAAGGTTTTTGTGGTCTACACTCTCGTGGGCAAACCCTTATCAAAACCCTCTCTCCATAAGTCTACCTAAGTATTCTGATCACTATGTCTGGACAATTCCCATCAGCTTCTCCTGCCAGCCTGGTCGACATGGGCATACTGACAGTGTAGCAACTGCCTCATGTGTACTGATAGCCCTCTTCTCCTAGCACATAATTCTTCTTCTTGCCAGAAATGCATCTACATCAGTAACGTGGAATCCATGCTCTCTCATGCCACAGTCAGTACTCCTGACAAAGAGGAGATTGCCAGCACAAACACCACACCACTCGCATCACATAGCCAAGCACAACACACACCTACCTATGCAGAGGTCCTCAATAAAAACTTACCTAAAGAAGAAACCTCCAAAACACACTCTCAAACATTCTACACACAACACCAAATACATCACACAGAGCAGACAACATGCCAGTGTCTTACAAACACATCCCATACGGCAAAACAATAAACTATCACAGCCCACAAGGCATAACAATAAACCAAACATACTAGTCATTGGCCACGCAGTTGAGATACACTGATGTCCCCCTCACCAGGCTCGACAAGAAGAAGGTCACAGTCAGTTGTCTGTCTGGTGCTAGAATCCGCTACATCAAGCAAGCACTGAAGTCTCTCCACAACAAGTACAAGTATGACTCTGTCATTGTCCATGTTGGTGTGCCTGACTTGAGATGTACCTCCCTGGACTATATGAAGAGAGACATGACTGTGCTCTCAGAGTGTGTCCCAGGCAGGTATGAACTTAGTCCTAAGCTGCATCCTACCCTCACCATGAATGTTACCACAATACCAACAAAAAATAACTGACTTCAACAATTGGCTTAGTTTCTGTCTGCCTGGAATGACATGGTTGACAGGCCTCGATGCTTTGCCAAAGATGGCTTCCATCTGTCACCACTGAGATTCTGGATCATGGCCAAGGATCTCGCCTCGCCCACTGTGCCTTTTTTAGGCAATCTCCCAAAGACAAATCTTCCAACATAAAAGATCTGTCGAAAAGCAAATTGAAGGTCATGCCGGTTAATGCTAGGAGCTTTAATCTGAAAATGCACTCACTGGAGGCTCTCCTTCCACTGGAAGATGCCAATGTCTGTGCGGTCACAGAAATGTGGTTCAGGGCTGCAGAGAGCACCCTGCCTTACCAGGTTACACCTCATTCCACACATTCCGACACCAAAATGAGGTCAGGAAGGCAAGGGTCGTGGAGTCTCTATCTTCATCAAGGAGAGGCACACCTCCAGACTGGTTTGCCAGTCTGACCCACTGGAACTACTCCAGGTTCAACTGACAGTTAGCAACACACCCATCCAAGTTATAGCCAGCTATAGACCCCCCTCCATGACTCAGAACACCCACTCCTATTACCTGGATCTACTTGACTCCATCAAGGTACCCCTTAATGCCCTGATCCTTGGTGACTTCAACTTCCCCACCATAGACTGGGTGAACTATTCATGCACTAATGCACTCATTGAATGATTCCTTGATTTCATCAATTTTAATGCACTACAATACCTCGTCTCATCCCCCACAAAGGGAGATAACATTCTGGACTATGTTCTCACCAACATGGGCGACCGCTGCACCACTCCCATAGTATATTTTTCCCTGGTGAGATCAGATTATTGGACTGTCTCGTTCAAAGTTTCTATTACACAATCCCCGCCCCCCAGCAGAAATCAAGCTAAATAACTTCTCAAAAGCGGACTACAACATCCTAAAGGAGGGTATCTGTAGCTTCACACCACCATCCCTCTCAGAGAACATAGACAACTATGCTGAACAGTATAAAGCAGCTGTACAACTACATGGACTCAGCCATACCCAACAAAACTAAAACCTGCTCCTCAAGGAAACACAAACCTGTTTGGTGGGCATCCTCTATCAATAAGCTTTACAAAAAAAAGGAAGAAACTGTTGTCCAAGGATAAAAAGGAACAAATTCCAAATTGGAAAAACTCCCTCCTTAGCCTCAACGAGAAAATTAGATCACTAGTGAAAACCTCCAAAACCAATTATGAATCAACACTAGCCCCCAAAACAAATGCAAACCACAAAAACCTTCTTCAGTTATGTCAGGAACCTCCACGGCAAAGCCAGGGTTTGTTACAAATTAGTACTTAACATTATCACTTACACTGATCCTGTTGACTTAGCCAACCAGCTAGCAGATAAGTTCAGCACAGACTTCACTCCCCCGTCCCCCCCCCCCAAGGCCCTTTCGACATCTCTGATACTTGTCCTACACCTCATATCTCCATAGATCAAGTGTTAAAGGCCCTATCCAAGGCAAAGAACACAGCTTCCATAGGACTTGAAAGTATCCCAGGCTGTATTCTGCACCATCTCCACCAAGAAGTGGCTTCGCCATTGAGCGCCCTATTCAACCACAGCCTAAGTACAGGCTTCATTCCAGCAAAGTAGAGAACTGCCATGGTCACCCCCTTGCACAAAGGTGGTGCCACTACTGACCCTGGAATATCGCCCCATTAGCTTGACAAGTCTGATCTGTAAAGCTATGGAGTGTATTATTATGGATCTCATAAACAAAGACATAGGCAATCTCCAAACACTTGACCCCACCCAGTTCGGATTAGACAAGGGCAAATCCTGCCTGTTGAACCTGGTTGACTTCTTTGAGGCTGTCACCAAGGCCTTGAATGAGGGAAAGTCAGTACATATAGCTTACCTTGACTTAGCCAAGGCCTTTGACACAATCTTCCACGTGGGCATCATCAAAAAGCTAACACAACTTGACATAAATCCCTATCTCATCAGGTGGGTGGCCCACTGGCTCACCGACAGGACCCTCTAAGGTCAAAATAGGCACCTCCACCTCCGACAGCAGACCTGTCACTAGTGGTGTTCCCCAAGGATCTGTCCTGGGACCCCTACTGTTTGGCATCTACTTCTCAGAGGTCCAGGCAAAGACAAAAGGCCTGTGGCTGACCAAGTTTGCGGACGACTGTAAGTTGGGTGCTGTCACTGACTCTCCAAATGATGTTAACATACTCCAACAGCATCTCACAGCAACTAATGACTGGTGCCAAAGTCAAGGCCTCAAGCTAAAAGCAAAAAAAATGTATCATCATAACATTCGGCAAAAACACGGCCCCTACTGATTACCACATCAATGGCAACCCCCTAAATATACAATCTGTGGTGAGAGACCTAGGTACTCAGGTTGATAATCTCACATTCGACCATCATGTAGCGGCAGTAGTCAGAAAAGCCTTTTACTTGGTTCACCTCATAAGAAATTATTACCTCTCTATACTCCTCCCTCATTAGACCAATAATTGAGTAGAACGCCCCATTTGGTATGTACCTCTCCAAACATCTGCACCAACTGGAAAGGCCGTAGAGATACCTCACAAAGATGATCCATGGCATCCAACACCTGTCCTATGCAGACATGCTCAAATCACTATCATTCTACTTGGTATCGTACAGATTGCTTAGAGGTGATCTGTGCCTCACTTACAAGGCAATCTCGGATCTTGCCCTACTAGAGATGCTCCATATCCGTAAGTCTAACTCCTCACACATTACCCGCTCAAAAGGCCTGAATCTAATATGTGACATCAACAAAACCTGCTGGAGAGACAGGTTTGTCTCCCAGAGGATGCCCCGTCTCTGGAATAGACTTCCCATACATGTCAAACAGAGTATCTCACTGACCCTCTTCAAGCGCAACCTTGATGAGTGGATGGGAAACCACAAATTTGTCCCAGGGGTTCCACCTGTGTCCCTCAGTGACAGGGGTGACAGGTGCTGACAGAGGTTGTTTTTGGGATAAACTCTTGCCTAGGCTTCTAAGATCCCCAGGGCCATTAGCCTAGTAACCTCCTATGATATTAATGAATATGACAAAAGAGTGAAAGAAAAGCCTAAAGGTCTCAGGCAGTAAGATAACAGTACAAGAACTTTTGAGTATGTAAGATAAAAATGCAGCTATAAAAATGTGTGTGGGTATGTTCGGGGAGGGGCTTTTACGGACATAAATATGAATAGCTCTGCAGTGGTACGAAAGAAAACTTTTTTCAATCTCATTTCACTGTCAAAGTGGAAATTCAGTGCTGCTGTGGCAGATTACTGTCCCCTGTGAGACCCTTACCTCAGCCTGCATATGTACATATGCAGTGTTAATTCAACTTACCCCCCCTCCCCCTCAGCTGGGGTTGCCAGCCCAACTCATAAAGCTGATAAATGATATATACAGAAGTTAGGAGGGTACAAAGCCACATTACCTGCATGTAGAGATACTAGTTATATTTGATACAGGGGACCAAGCATTTTTATGTACTGATGTTTTAGGACACCTCTATACAATAACATTTGCATTTAAGGAGTGCTGCATTCTCCTCCAATCTACACCAGGTGACTACCAACACCTCCTGTAAGAACAGCCCAAAAGTCACTCCATGTCCAAGTCTCTATCCAAATAACAAGAATGTTCCACACATTTCAGCACTTTCCCCCTCCCTACCCTAAAGTGAGGTGAGCAAGCAAAGCCTCCTCATTGCTCTTTTCTCCCATGCCAGCTCCAACAGTTTAGAGCTGCTAAACAAATCTGGGATGCCTAGGTTACAGTCAAAGCTTTATCCTTCTATTCCCCAACAAAGATGGCTCAAGGGAAGGAAGATTTTAGATGCCAACAAAGTCAAAGAAAGAGAGGAATTTGAGTGAATTAACAGACTTTGCTCCCACCAAAGTCTGTGGAAAGAGAGTGGTAGACAGTGTTGATAGCAAACAGCATGATGAAGAGCTGAAATGAAAAATTCACAAGACAGAATCTGTACCACTAAGTCAGAAAGGATGTTAGAGAGCTAAGAGGGAAAGATGAGAGGGCAGAATAATTTGATTGAATAAGCCGAGACTGTCGGGCTGAAACTGCAGGATGGCCTTAGCTCTCAACACTGTTTAAAAGTTGTTGAAAGTGAGGAACATGATTGAATTAACAAGCTTTGCAGCTGTAAAGGGATATTGTTTTGTGGAACTAGTTAGAAGGAGATAGTACTTTTAATATTCTTACCAACTCCTATGTCTGGGTGGTGGTAGTGTTATGGAGCCAGTCAGCAGCTTACAGTTGGTCTAGGAGTTTAAGTGGTGGGGTTTTGTACTTGTATTTTACAAGCTGAATTTAGAGGTAGGGTATTGTACTTGTATGTATTTTGCGCAAGAATAGCAATTTCACAGAAAGTACAAATAAATGTAAGCACAAGTTAACTTTATTTTGTTAATAGGACCCAATGTAGGAAGTGAGGTGATATTAGAGGTGACCTAATAGGAAGTGATGTTACTTGTGTAGGGAAATTCAGACAGAATTCTGTAACTTTCTCTGATACTTGTAAACAGTCAGAATATGTAAAAAACAATTAAAGCAACTCCGCACGGCTAATCAGGACCCGAAACCTGCAGCAATGATAATCCACTTGGAACAAATGCCACAATAATTCAATATGTCCAAAAACAGCAGCCTTTATTAAAACACACACAATAACCAAGTGCTTTCACCCGGATATTACCAGGCTTTTTCAAGGATCAAGTGTATATGCATTCAATGTGAATCTTTAAATAGTTAAAATCCTGTCACCTGACTAAATAAAATCAATCAATTAATTTAATTAACCATTCTGCTTTGCAGTAATTACAGAACAAACTGTTATTATAAAAACTGAACAATTTATGTTCATTGTTTAAATTAAACTGTATATATAAAAAACACTAAAAACATTTTATATATAAAAACTTTCATCTAGTCTACACAAATATAATTGGTGCTGTGTTTTCTACTTAATGTCTGTTATTCTTAGAAGTATTCCTGAAGAGACATTGTATTAAAATGATCCTATCATATTTCAAGGTGCCTAAACAACTCAAATAGGATGATGAACTCTACTCTCTCGCTAAAATTTCTCCTGTGCATGTCTATAAGACCCAACCTAAATCTAGTGTCTTACCATATGTACTAAGTTGACTAGAGGAAAAATCTTTTCCTCTTAATTTAAGCCTCCCTATGATGTTTCAACCTATTAAGGAAAAGGGGATCCACAGTGTTACAGGCGAGCTTTCCTTAATTTCAATACACTCTTGATATTAATACTATCATTCAAGCCTGGAGACCTGTTAGAATTCAATTTCAATTGCCAATACAACTCCCGATATTCTAATCTGGTTTCCCAACTTCCACCTCTAATGTCCTGTGTTACTTGTTCTAATACCATAAACTTGATGTTCATTTCTTCACATATTAGGGAGTGTTTGTAAAAGGCATTACTCTCTTTCTGCTTGACTACATCGTTAAAATGTTCATAAACCCTTTTCCTCAGGTGACGTTCTGTTTTTCCTATCTAAAAACTATCACAGGTTTTACAGATCCCTAAGTACACTACCCCTTTTGTACCACAATTGTGGTATCTCTTTGAGATATAATTAAATTTCCTGGAAGGGATGTTCACCCTGTCCTTGTTTATCATGGCTTGGCATTGTTTACAATTGCCACAAGAATATGTACCCCATTTCTTTTTGTTTTTATCCATATCCAAAATATGTCTAGTTTCAAAAATTTCCTTGAGATCCTTATTTCTTTTTCTAACAAAGTGTGGTTGGGTCTGTGACAAAACATTTTGTTTCTTCGTGTAAATTCAAAATGGGCCAATATTGAGAAACAATACCCTCAATTTCTTCAGCATTCTTATTAAAGGTGTAAATGAAATAGTTTTTAACCTCCGTTACATTCTGTTGATGTTTCTGTGTAAGATTGGGGGGGACCTACTCCTAAAAGAGGGGGGTAATAAACTTCCCTTTTCCGGTAAATCTCCTGTGCTAAATTGTCAAACAGGACCTCTGGGTAACCTTTCTCCATGAAATAACTTCTTAAATTTTGCACTTCTTCTGTAAAATCTCCTAATGTACTACACATTCGAGAAGCCCGGATCAACTGGCCCTTAATGATACCCTTCTTTTGGAAGTATGGATGTCCGCTGATAAAATGGAGGTAAGAGTTGGAGTATGAGCTTTTCCTATATAGTTTGGATTTAAAACATCTATTATCATAATCCTTCTCAATGGTTACATCCAAATAGTGTAATTCATTCGTGTCAATATTGTAGGTAAATTTCAAGAAAGGTGTAGTGTTGTTAATGTGTTGCCAGAACTCTATAAAACTCTCCTCCTCTCCCCCCCAAAAAATAGAGATATCATCCAAAAACCTTCTATAGTGCAAAATGTCATGCTGCCATCTACTGGAAAAAACAAAGTTCTTTTCCCAAACGTACAGCACTATATTAGCATAGAGGGATGCACATGGGGCCCCCATTGCCACACCTTTCTTCTGACAGTAAAATTCTCCGTTGAAATTAATGAAATTGTTCTCCAGGACAATCTCCATGAATTCTACCAATAGGTTAGTGGTTGTGGCCATTTGGCCCCCCTCCGTTGCTAAAATTTGGCTGAACCATTCTAGACCTGTTTCATGTGGAATACTCGGAAAGAGTTCGACTACATCCACCGTTACCATTAGAACCTGGGAATTAATAAACTTTTGATCAATTTGTCTTAAAAAATCCCAAGAATCCTTACATATGTGGGCAATGGAGGATACAAAAGACTTTAAAGTTATGTCAATGAATTTAGCTAGCGATTCCGTGATACTACCAGACCCCGCTACTATGGGCCTAAATTTAAGTGGTTCTAACGTCTTATGTGTTTTGAGAATACCAAAAATTTGTGCAATTTTTGGTTTATCAACATGTAAGTAATTGTAAAGTTCTTCATTGACAACATTCTGTAGAAGATGACCAAAGAGTTCATAATTAATCTTAGCAAAAGCAATATTAATTTCATTTCTCGAAACTAGTTTGTATTGCTCCGAGTCTTGCAACATGTTGTGTATGTGAGCCTCATATTCTGTTTTATACATCAAAACTGCTCCCCCTCCGTTATCCGGTTTCATAACCCTGCACCCTTCCTGTCTTAAACGGTTGATCAATTCAATCTCCTTCTCACCTAAATTATCAGGGATCATCCTGTTTTCCTGTTGTTCTATTCTCCTGATGTCCCTTTCAACCAATTCTTCAAAAACTTTTAGGATTGGGTGCATGGGAGGGTTAAAGGTACTTTTCCTTGTTAGTTCATTAGCCCTATTTTTCTGCCCTTTAAAAAATATATTCAAATTTAATTGTCTCATAAACAATTTTAAATCCATCAGTATTTCGGGTGTATGCATGGGCCTATAAGGAACAAAATGAAAACCTTTTGAAAATAAGTTAAAGAATTCTTGCGTCAATTCTATCTCAGTGTAATTATAAATGGTAAAGTTGTTCATTCTGTGTATGATCTGATTCCCTTCCATTAATGGTATCTCAAGGGGTTGGGGTGCTACAGTGAAGATGCTTAATTCTGCGAATGGTTCCAATGGTTGCGCTGAAATCTTTACCCTCATCCCTCCCTGGGGAGATACTGAAAATCCCGTGTGGATTGTTTTCTGCCCTTCTCTGTAATTCTCTCACTACGTCTTAAAGTTTCTGGGCATGCATTCATAGTATTGTCTTGTGTACTGCTCTCATGTTCATTAAAAAATACATTCTCATTATTGCTGATGCCCCAACTCCTAGTATTAGGCATAGGAAAGGCTCTACCTTCACGATATTCAATTAAATTGCGTTCTAACTTCTTTATTTTGCAACTCAAGACTCTTCCACAATGTTGATCAACTTCCTCAAATGTTCTTTCATATTGCCTTTTGGTACTGATAAATTTTGCATCATTAATCAATTTGTTGTTCAAGGTGTTTAATTCATTTAGTAGTTTGTCGGCTCTCCTCTCATAATCTACAATCATACAATTCAACATGTTTAGACCTGCTTTATTAAATATCTCACACAATTGATCATGTAACTTAGAGCCAAACTGAACATTATTCGGAAATTTATAAAATCGTAGGCCCTTAGGTACACGCTGCACTTGAATGCATTCCTTCAAGTAGTCAATTTCCATTTGGTTATTTTTATACATGTATAACTTGTTTTTAAAGTCACTAAATAAATGGTAAATATTAATGTCAATGTCTTTGTTAACCATACCTGGTTTAAATAAGAAAGGTTTGGCAGTCCATGCATCAAAATCAAAGCTCTTTGCCTCGACGCTGTTGGAATTAGTGTTAGCAGCATTAATCCTGGATTGGGCCTCCTGCCCATTTAAATAGGAATTGTTCCCCCTCCCGTTAGTACAGGTATTCGAATTAAAAGATGAAGTCTCTGCAACGGCACGTCTCATAGACCTGTCTCGTAACTGCATCTGATTACACGGAATCTCCTTGTCCGTATAACTGTTTCTTTCATTCACAGTGTTTGTTAGTTGTGTTAACATCTTTAAAATCTGGTTGAATTCCTTGCGAGTGACTGGTGACATATCTACGTCATCTCTTAAGAGTGTGGGCGTTTCCGCTAAGCTACTAGGTTCCGCTCCTTCAGCCATGACTCGAAAACACCAGTAAACAGTCAGAATATGTAAAAAACAAATAAAGCAACTCTGCACGGCTAATCAGGACCCGAAACCTGCAGCAATGATAATCCACTTGGAACAAATGCCACGATAGTTCAATACGTCCAAAAACAGAAGCCTTTATTAAAACACACACAATAACCAAGCGCTTTCACCCGGATATTACCAGGCTTTTTCAAGGATCAAGTGTATATACATTCAATGTGAATCTTTAAATAGTTAAAATCCTGTCACCTGACTAAATAAATCAATCAATTAATTTAATTAACCATTCTGCTTTGCAGTAATTACAGAACAAACTGTTATGGTATAAATTTAATAATAAGGATGTGGGAACAGGGACAGGGTGAATGGCAAAGAAAAGCTAAACATAGTAGCCCTTAGTGTATCAGAGCTTGCACTAGCAAGACTCACATTAAACAAACAAATGTTAGCTTTTCTTGTTAGGGACTAGAATCCTTAATAGCACATTGAGTTAAAGGTATGGCCATATCATTTATGAGATTAACTCGAACATCTGAGTCAACTGTTAGTTCGGCAGTGGCAGGGGGTTGCAGGTTTGAACCTGTTTGCTCTACAGTCCCTTGTAACATACTGAGCTTAGGGGGTAGCATATTATTTTACTGCTGTTTAAATGCACAGCACCTCAGGCAGTTATTAGTTTGGTCCCTAGGAGGAAGACTACAGTACTAGATTTTGATATGGAGTTTTTGGTAATACACTTTAGAGAATGGCCATATTATTTTACTACTGTTTAAAAGCACAAGATTTCTCTCTCTCTTTTTTTTTTAAGTTTGGCTGCTGAGATGGGGAATACAAAGCTTAATCATGTTTGTTTTAGAGTCTTTGGCAGCAAAATTATTTTCAGCGGATGACCAAAACACTAGCTATTACATTCTTATACCTGGTGCTTGGATTAATTTTCCAGTACTGACACTGAAGTGCCACATAAGAGGAGTGCTGAGCATGCCATCCTCCATCCAAGGTGTTAAGCCTGCTACTGAGCATGCCATCCTTTGTCCAAGATGTTAAACCTGCTACTGAGCATGCCATCCTCCATCCAAGGTGCAACTAAGCATACCACATTTCTTCCAAGATGCTAAACCTACTCTAAGTATGCATTGCTTTATCAGATATGCTAAACTTCCTACGGAGTATGCCATCCTTCATCCAAGATGATAAACCTCCTAACAGCAAAAAGCCACACTGAAAACACGGAGATAAAAGTGCACACTACCTTCTTTAAGCGTATCAAAACTTTAATAAATCTGCTTTTTGTCCTCAAGGAACTTTATCAGAAAAAACAAACACACATTTTTCATAATCACAATTTAAATACAAGTACTCAAATCAAACAGCGTTTCCAATAAATCAATTTACAATTAAATAAGAAAGTAATTAACACAGTTAAAAACAAACAAAAATCAAAAAAATACAAGATCAACAATCATAAAACATTGGCATAAAAAGTAGAAATGCAACACTAAAGGAATTATTTGACATTATACCATGACCCCCCCAAAACATGCACGCTGATTGGCCAGCGCGCCCGTTGTAAATCGAGTTATACTAATGGAAAAAGGTCCGGTCGCCCGGACTTTTTCCATTAGTATAACTCGTTGTTTTAAAACACTGTCTCGCTATGTTAAATGGGTTTAACATAGCGAGACAGCTTTAAAATAAGCAACGTAGATCTCCGTTGCTTATTTTAAAGCTGTCTCGCTATGTTAAACCCATTTAACATAGCGAGACAGTGTTTTAAAAAAAAGCAACGGAGAAAGCAATATCTCCGTTGCTTTTTTTTAGTGTTTCGCTATGTTAAATGAGTTTAACATAGCGAGACAGTTTTAAAATAAGCAACGGACATCTCCGTTGCTTATTTTAAAACTGTCTCGCTATGTTAAACTCATTTAACATAGCGAAACACTAAAAAAAAAGCAATGGAGTTCTTGCTTTCTCCGTTGCTTTTGCCCACAGCTCTGATGTACTGCGCAGGCACGCAGTACATCAGAACTGCCGCAGATGCCAGTCATCTGCGGAAGGGCAGCAAACAGACATTATACTATGCCATTATTTAAGAAAAGTAATAGTTTCTTTTCTTAAATAATGTCATGGTATAATAGCAATAACCCACTTCTGGGTGTGGGTAATGCTAAATTTACCCACGGTTGGCTTTGTTTGGTCACGAGGGCGACATTACCCACACCCAGGCGTGGGTTATTGCTATACTATTGACCCTCAGTCTTCAATCTTTCAAAAAGCATTTGATATTAATAACTTCATTCAAACCAGAGGGTTGATCGGCTTTTAACCTAATCTGCCATAAAGTTTCTTTTTTCTCAATAGAATTCTTTGAATAGTCTACAACCTTTTTTGTCAACTAACACCTGTTCTAACACAAAGAACAAACATTTTTTTGAAAATTTTACAGACTATACTGTCAGTATCTTTACATTTTATGGCATATAAATGTTCTTTTATTCTCTTATTCAAGGCCCTAGCAGTCATTCCTACATAAAACGTCTCACAACTTATGCACAAACTGACAATAACAACCCCTATGGTGGCAAATGTAAACCTTCCAGTAGCAGTTAAAACTTTATCTATAAGTGGCAATATAATGAATCTACCTTCATGAATGTATCTACACAGAGTACAAAAACCTCACTTGTAGGTACCTTTAGGTTTAACTGAGGCAACAAGTTTAGCTAAAGTGTAATCATGCTGTAACAACGTGTTCAAGCTTGACTTTTTCTTATACACAAACAAAGGTTTATCACCCACAGCTTTAAATAGATCTGCATTCCCTTTTACTATGCACCAATTATCATTTATAATTTTCCTAATGGCACAGTTTTCTACTGACATATCAAGTGCGCATACCAAACTATTACTTCTAATTTTTTTACCATTCTTATCACTAACTATGGGTTTACCCAGTATAGGTGCAAAAGAAGAAGTTTTTTCGTTCTAACCTCAGCAGCACTAATAGCCAATAAGGAATCTTTAAACCCTCTAGCTAAAAAAATGAGGTGATAGATTCTTCCTTGAAAACAATATCATCTGTTATTAACCTAAATGCCCAGATAAACTGCCCCCTAGGCATATTTTTCTTAATAAATTCAGGATGATTGCTGCTGCAATGCAAACAACATTTTGAAAATGTTTATCTTCTATACATGCTACTGTCAAATGATTTTCTTAAAATATCCCATTTCAAGGAGATATCTAAAAAATGTACTGCTAAACCCACATTCGACAATGTAAATTCTAAAAAGTCAGTACTTTTGTATAACTCATCCAGGGATAAATTGCAATCACTTAAATTCCCTTCCATGATAAAAAAAAAACAAATAGTCAAACCAACAGCCTTAGTTGTTAAGTGCTGACATACTTAACTGTGCTCCGCAAGCCTTTAATACGGATGGGGTTATTTTAGATAGTCTCTGAGAAGACCCAAATAAAACAGTTTTAGTTTTGTTAGCATCAACAATGAATTCAGTGAAATGATGCCATTGCCAATGTTTAAAGTTGCTTCACACTACTTTTTGTACTACCATGGAATTTTCATTTTATTTAAGAAGTAAGATATTTCCAAGAATAAAGAATTAAATTCTATAAACGCAGGTCTAAAAGGGAAACTGTATCAAAATTATCTATAAACAGAGTATAAGCATTGAACAAGGCTACAGCCCATTTGTACTCCAAAAATAAAACAATTACTTCAGAACTACATATTTTATAAGATATTTGGACGTTTGCTGTTCTGCTGTAGGAATCATTTTGGAATTATTGTTTTAAACTAAATCTAAAGCAACAGTTTTAGCTTATAAATAAGAAGGGAGTGATCTATACAACCAAGACCATCTAAATTTAATGAGCATTGCTAGTATAAAATAGAGTTTACCACTACTAAAGTACATAGTATCCACCGGGATTAATGATTCAGTAACAGTATTATTATTATTTTCAAAAGCAGCGATTTTTGAAGACTATTAGATCTACCATCAAAATACCGTACTTGTTTGTAAATTAGGTATTAAAAACATTTTAAGAAGTTTTGACTTCATTACCGACTTAAAATTGGCAAGATTAGCAGAATTAGAACATTTATAAAATGGGATAAAGGTGGATGACTTCCAATCACCAGGTATGACACCATAACAATACTAAGAAAAAATACATAACTGAGTGGTTTACGGAAAAAAATATAGTTGTTCTTTTAAGAAAATAGGGGCAAAGTGTATTTCTCATTATGTGTACTTATCAGAAAAGTCATTTGAGTAGTTTATAAACACAAACATTTGATACTTCTGAACTAAAACATTGGTAAGATTATATCCTGTGACATTTGCTAAGCTGTGGTGTAAAAAGGTTCAAAAGAAAGCAATAAGCAGTCAACAGGGCATTATAAGTCGAGCCAATAAACTATATTAAAAAGTCCCAACCAACCTTGAGGAGGCCAACACAAGGCAGACCTTGGGAGAATTTGAGGATGTCCATCCAATTATCAATGTTTACCCTAAAGGTGGTAACTGTGCAACACTGCTTGACCTGTAGTGGAAGTTTGTTCCAGGGATAGATAATACATTGGAATATGAATCTATCATGCCAATGTGTCTTATTTATTTGTGGATGAAGATTTTGGCCCTTTAAACAAGAATTTGAGAAACCATTTATTCTGTAAAGGAACAGGAGGTCAAGGAGAAGTTTTGTGAGTTAGGGTGTTTAATGCAATGCTTTAGTAAGAGAGGGCACCTGTGGGGTGGTTACTGGTGTTTAATGCTGGATTGCTGAAACATATTACAAGGTCATCTTGTGGCATTCATGCAATACAAAAACAAATAAACAAAAATGATGACTTGGCAATATTATAATTGTTAGAGTTTTGAAGTTTAGTGAGGAGAGGATTTTCAGTCAAGACCAATATTTTTATACTTCTTACACAGTAGTGTTTGCTTTTAATCTTTAGTGTGTGCTTCTGCTGTTTTAACTGTGATTTGAGTAGTATGAAAAAACTGTGGGAACTATTATAGTATAATATTATTTTCCAATAACAACCATGCTTTATCTCTAGTGAACTGGAATTTCTTTTGAAGGGTAAACCAAGGAAATGTATGCCAACTTTTTCCCCAATGGGAACGTACTGCTTTCCAAATGTTGCATGGTATTTAAGAAAAGATTAATGTCCAAACATCAATAACACAATCTGTCCATTAGCATTGCAAATCAAACAAAACAACACAATAATACAACAAATAACACAATGATGATACAAGCCTTTAACCCCAAGTTAGACATTTCAGCCCTACACAGCCTTTACTTAAATATACTAAATGCATGGTCAGCCAACAGCAGAGAAAAAGCAAACATCCCAATGATCTGAAGTGCTTCAACCCAAGCACTTTACAATCATTTACATTAAAGAAACAGAATCATGCTTCTGTTCGGTGGTGCTCTGTATGCCAACATCAAAATGAACTACATAAAGAACACGATGCCCCATTATTTTTGGTGAGGAATCTAATGATGCAGAACTGAGAAAAAACACAATATGCAAGTGACAAGGTGCTAAGGAGGAATGCACTGTATGGCAGCAAAGTGCAAAAAGTACATTGCTATACATCAAACACTCCAGTACTGGATCATGAGGGAGGGACAGCACACAACAGCATAGTGTATCTTCTATATAAATATATACAAATAGATGGTCTTGTAGTCATTTAAATTCTACAGGCTGTAATTTCTGGTGCTATTTGGTTAAGTTTATCATCAAAGACAATTTTGATGTATATTAAGTCCTTGGAATTTTGATGTATTAATTCCTTGGTAGATCACCTTGTCTAATGTGTAGTTTATTATAACTAATATTGTTTAGTACTGTCTGTTATGCTGGACTTGCAACTTGTTGGTCTGAATTATAATTTAGATATTTAATATTCTTACAGTCTAAAGACATGCTTCTGGAGCATTTCTCCCTGGGCCTCCGCTGAAAACAGGATCTGTGGAACCTAGTCGGACTTTCCCGGTCAACAAATGTTAAATAAATTAAAAAAAAATAATAATAAGTTTTCAAAAGTGTGTATATATATATATATATATATATATATATATATATATATATATATATATATATATATGTTTCAGACTTCTAGTCCACTTAATGGCATACACCTTGTGGAATGTTGCTTTAAACTGAAAGTGCTTGTTCACATTAGAACAATGTATTGGTTGGTTTTAGTCATATGTCCCAAGAGGGTGTATTTTTAAACCAAGAGCTGTTTTCAAAATGTATGAGACATCTGAAGAAGTGGGGTGACCGACGAAAGCGCTTGTGTCAAATAAAGATTTTTATACTGGATTTTACAGCCATCTCCAAGTCCTGGTGTTTTGCTTCTTATTCTGGATCTGTTTTGTGGAGAACAAGTGAGTTCTAAAGCTTTGGTGGCAGTTTTGTGTATTTTACTTCTGATTTTGTGTGCTACCTTAGCTTTGGATATTACGGCTGAAGGACAAGATGTTATAGAACTGGATTATAATCCAGGTGGACTGCAACAAAGTATTATTCAAGTGAATCTTTTGATGAAGGCAATCAATTATGTTTGTAATCCTTTGCTAGACTGTGCCATTGATGAAGGTGAGAATGATGCAGTTGCTATATATTTGGCTGGTTTTAAAAATAAGTTGCTACTTCTAGAAAAAGACTTGTTTAAGTTGAAATGAGCACAATTTGAATTTCATATGGAGGTTTGCCTCCTAGAAGGCCTTGTTTCAAGAGGCCTTGGAATTTTAAAAATGCCTTCTTATGTGAACTGTGACCAGGAGTTACTTGCTGGCTGGCAGAAAGTGAACTAAGCTGCCAGTACCTCTTATATTAAAATGTTGACTTCAGCAGCAGAGAAACAGATGCGGGTGTATACTCTGTTGGCTGAAACAAAATATGTTGAACTGCTTTCCCTTTTTGAAACTAATCTAGTGGATAAATATTTGCTAGTTGTCCTGGACACTATATCAGCTTATGTGCGTAAGCTGACCAAACAAAAATTGAGGAAAATAGTCTGAGACCGTTGTGCTTTTGAATCTGGGCATATTTTTTCCTGGCCCAGGTTCTCAGAAAGCAGAGGCGCTTCGAATGAGCCAAGAATGGCCTTAGAGGAAGCTTCTGCCCATGGTCTACAAGCTGCAACTGTGATTGACAATGAGGGCATGTCCACGAGTGATGTCACAGCCATTACAACGCTGACTGGCGTTGAAGACAACATCACTAGTTCAACGGCTACTGTTTCTTCAATAAATTTGCATTTTATAACTTCAAATGGAACAAGAGCTAGACAGAAGATATTTGAAGTCAAAGCAATGGTTCATCAGTCAGCTGAGAAGATAACATCTTCCAGAGGAACTGAATTGAACACTAAATTCACTTTGGGGCAACGTCAACTGTCCTTTCCTTTTCCTGTGTGGGATTTAAACAGTGTTAAAGACCAGCACCCGAGAGGAAGGAGCAGAAGTCAACAGAAGAGAAAGACAGATGACCAAATGACAAACCAAGGGAATATAAAGAAGGCCTTCTTCAAGGAAGGCGAGTGTGGAATCTTTCTGACTATGTTTTAAATGAGAATGAACTTAGTGTTTTACAAAAGGAACTCACATACATTCCCACAAGGTACTGTGATTTAACAGGTGCTATTTTTTAACATCAAGTGTTTTACTAGAAATGTCATGTTGAAATTCTTACACAATAAAGCTAAAAATGTTATTAATACCAGTGTCAATACCTTTAGGAAAGACAGTCTGTATGTACCACAGCTAAACCCTCTATTACATGCTTTTGAGTAACTTTGCATAGATGATTTTTACAAGATAGCTGCTGAAAGTTACAGGAATAAACATGGGTTTAATTTAAATAAGCAAGAACATCTTGCTTTGAAAAATCTGCAAAAGAATGAAGACATTGTTATAAGACCTGCCGATAAAGGCAGCCCTATTGTAGTGTTGAATACAGCTGCATACAATAGAATGATGCATGAAATGTGGAATGACAAAAAAGTTTGTGTGAAAATTAAAGTTCATCAAGTTAAACAGATGTTCAGTGAGGTAGTCGCTAAACTAAAGGAGATATGGCAGAATGGGTTGATTACCAAGGATATATTAGATTATTTTATTGTTGAACATCCCACCACCCCAGTCATACAAGGGTTACCTAAAATTCATAAAGGTGTAAGGTGTCCCCCTGTGTGCCTAATAGTATCTGGAAGGAACTGGTGCACAGAACCAGTCTCAATATATTTAGAGAAATTTTTGAGACCTAAGATTAACTTTGAGACCTAAGATTAACAATTTACAGCATATTTTAAGAGATATAGAACATTTTCTGACTGATATGTTTAAGCATACACGAGACTTTGAGGTGATGCAAGAGACATATATGGTAACCCTTAAAGTGGTGTCTTTATTTACAGTGACACCGAATGACGTAGGAATAGAGAGCATCTGCACTTTTTTAAGGGAGATGTTCATGGTTGACTCCCATACTATAGAGCAAGTTCATAGGTTGGTACTAGGCTATCGGCTCTAAGGCCTATGCAAGCCTAGCCATAACAATTCCCTGGATATTTCTTCCCACAATATTTACTTCTCTGGGCCCTTGTCTAGCAGGGCGACTGATATGATCCCCGGGGTGAAATTCCTACCTCCCATCCAATCATCAAGGTTCCTTTTGAAGAGGACCAATGAGGTGCTCTGCTTGACATGTATGGGCAGTCTATTCCAGAGTATGGGGAGTCTCTGGGTCAGGAACCTATCCTTCCAGCATGTTTTATTCATTGTGATGATAAGGTTTAGATCCCTGGAGTGTGTGGCTCTGAGGGATTGGGATTTCTTTAAGTGGAGCATGTCCAACAGCTCAGGGTTTGACATGGCCTTGTATGTTAAGCAGAGATCACCTCTGAGTAGACAATATGCCACAGAGTATAGCTGGAGTTTTTTTAGACAGTCAGCATATGGCATCTGTTTTAGGCCTGTGATTCTTTTAGTGAGGTATTTCTGTGGCCTTTCCAGCTGTTGCAGATGTCTTGTGAGGTACACACCAAACAAGGCATTATACTCTATAATGGGTCTAATGAGGGATGAGTACAGTGGGACAATGACCTCCTTTTTTCTGGATGAAAAGCCCTTAGTGATGAGGTGTGCCACATAGAAGGATTTCCTGACTGTTGTGGCGATGTGGTTATCGAAAGTGAGACCACTGTCCACCTGTGTCCCTAAGTCTCTCATCACACTTTCAATGTTTAGTGTCCTGCCACCTATGTGGTAATTCATGGGTATATGTTTTTTTCCAAAGGGGATAACTATACATTTCTTGGCATTAAGCTTGAGCCTATTGCTCTGGCACCAGGCATCTGTTTCTGTAAGGCCCTTTTGTAGAATATCCACATCATTTGGGGATTCAATAATGACTCCCAGTTTGCAGTCATTTGCAAACTTTGTTAGCCAGAGTCCCTTAGTGTTGGCCTGTACTTCAGAGAAGTAGATGCCAAACAAGAGTGGTCCCAGGACTGAACCCTGAGGTACTCCACTTGTCACTTGTCTGGAGGTGGATTTGGAGTCGGCTACTTTTACAGTCTGGGTTCTGTCAGTAAGCCAGTTGGCAACCCATCGAGTGACATAGGGATTTATGCCCAGCTTAGTAAGTTTATCTATGATTCCAGAGTGGGGGATGGTGTTGAAGGCCTTGATGAGGCCCAGATAGGCTGTGTGGACCGCCTTACCCTCGTCCACAGCTCTGGAGACTGATTCGAAGAAGTCAGTCAGATTCAGGAGACAAGATCAGCCCTTCACAAACCCAAACTGGGTGGGGTCCAGTGTTTGAAGTTTGCCAATGTCTTTGTTTATAAGTTCCATGATAATGCATTCCATGCCCTTGCAGATCAGGCTTGTCAGACTGATGGGACGGTAGTTCCTGGGATCCAAGGCTGATCCTCCCTTGTGGAGCGGGACAATTGTAGCTGTTCGCCACTCAGGGGGCACAAAGCCTGAGGTGAGGCTATGATTAAACATGACACTTAGGTGAGGTGCCAGTTCATTTTGTAGTTCATGTAGTACACAGCCTGGAATGTCATCTGGTCCTATGGGTGCTGTAGTCTTAGCTTTGGAGAGTGCGTTTTCTACCTGTGTGGCCGTGATTATCGGAATTTGGCAATCTTTTGGTATTGAGATGGGCCCTTTAGGGGGTGAGAGGGGGGTGAAGTTGGCACTAAATTGATCTGCCAGGATATTAGCAATATCCTTGGGATCAGTATATTTAATGCCATTCTGTTGTAGCTCAGAGCAGATCTAAGCATTGCCATTTAGATTCTTGACATAACTATAGAATGCCTTGTGGTTGTCTTTGGAATCTTTGGCAATTTTATTTTCGTAACTAGCTTTTGAGGATTTTATGAGGGATCTAAGCTTCTTACTGAGGCTGGTGAGGGGGTTTTTTACATCCTGGTATTTTCCTCTTTTCTGCAACAGTTTCTTCCTTCTGTTGTATAGTTTGTTTATAGCAGGTGACCACCAGATTGGCTTCCTTTTTTGGAGAAGAGCATCTTGGTTCTATTTGGGATGGCAGAATTCATGCACGAGTGGATGTGCTCGTACAGTGCCTTAGTGTAGCATTCTGCAGTCAAACTTCCAGATCCTGTCTGCGTGGGTGTTGTGAAGTTTGTCACTTCTGACTTCAGTAGCATGAAGTTGGCTTTGGAGAAGTCTTTTAAGGAGGTTTTCTTACTGGGGGGTGGGGGTGGGATGTGGATGTCAAGGGTGATTTGCTTATGGTCAGACCTGACCAATGAGAGGGTGACCACTGGTGTGGAGCATATATCTCTCATGTTGGTAATGACCAGGTCAAGGATACTGGAGCCCCTGGTGGGACAATGGATTAGTTGATCCAGGGCATTGGAATTTATGAATTCCAAGAACCGTTGAGAAAATGAGTTGGTACCCGAATAGTTTTCCCAATTAATGGCAGGGTAGTTGAAATCACCCAGTATTAGGGTGTTTGGTCATATCTTAATATTTTACAGTATGTTTAGAAAGGTGTAGTGAGAATCTTGGAGCATGGTGGGGGGATCTGTAGCAAGTTACAATTTGGATTGCAGTCTTACCTAATGTTAGTTGCACCTGGAGAATTTCAGATGCATTGTGTTGGGCAACTAGCCTGGAGGTGTGAATATCCTTGGTGAATATGTACACTCCTCCACCTTTAGTGTTTCGGTCTTGGTTTTGTGGCCAAAACGTGTGGTAAAAATTGTAGCCTGGTAAGTAAGTCAGCTTTTAAGCATTGTGTTAGAGAACAATGTTTTATGGGAGATCATTATTGGCAGTCTAATGGCATAGCTACATGCACCTCGTGTGCCAATAGCTATGCCAATGCCGTAATGGCAGTGTGGGAAACCAAGTTTATATTGAAGGGTCCCTATGCAGACGGAGTGCATTTTTAGGAGGTTTGTGGATGACCTCTTCATTTTATGGAGGGGAAACACTGAAGAACTGGTGGAGTTTGTACAATATATTAATCAAACTAGTGCTGAATCTGCTCTTAGAAAAATTTGCCATTTAAGTTCTCTTTTTCTAAAAAAAATATTAAAGGACCCTACAAATTTATCTGTATTAACTTTTTCTACTACAAAAACAGCTAAACTTTATAAAATTTTCACAATTTAATGAATGCGTAGCTAAAGCATTACTCATGTCCTTTTTCTTAATAGCCAAAATGTGCTCTCTAACCCTGTGATTTAACTTTCTTATGGTTTTACCAATATAGAAATTTTCACAGTTAGAACACACTGCAAGGTACACTAAACCTTCACTTTGACAATCATCGTCCCTTAACTGTCAAAGTGTAATTCAAATGTTTAAAATGATGGCTGTGTACTCACATTATAAACCTACACTGACTACAGCTAGCACAAGGAAATGTCCCTAAATGTGTGGAAACACTATTCTGAGTTTCCTTCTTGGGTCCCCCTTCCAATATTTCCTTCAAATTCCTTGTTTTTTTTACTAATAAAACTTGGTTTAGTCCCTATTACTTTACTCAACTCTTCATTGCCCAAAATAACTTTCCAATTTACATTAATCATGTCTCTAATTACTGGCCCATCAACATTCATAGGTACAGGAAAAGCATATTTTAATACCTCATTCTTACCTACACTTTGTTGCCCTATATTGTTCTTCTGAAACCCTACTTTCAAAATTGGAGAAAATCTTTGATCTCTATTACTTTTAACATACTGTTCAACTTCTTCAAGATCTTCATAGGAACACTCTCTGTCAATAAACAGTTGTTTAAGAATGTCCAGTTGTACATTAAAATTTTATTTTATTTATTTTGCATTTGTTAACCGGGCTAGTCTAGCTGGATATATGTCCATTTTCAGTAGTGGCCCGGGGAGAAAAGCTCAAAGCATGAACAGTGACAAAGTTAACAATGCATAGTAACATAAAGAATCACAGTACAGTGTATGGTGGTCATCACTGACCATCCTACTAAGCCTGATTACTTGCCCTTTAAATACACTGATTTTCATGTGTTTAGGATGATAAATGTCAAAATGCAGATAATTATTCATGAAGGTTTTCTTCCTATACATGTTACTTCAAAATTTTCTACTATTTACATCCATTTTCACTTTAACATCCAAAAACTGTACTTCTGCACCTATATTACTAATAGTGAACTTAAGCCAAGATACTGTTCTATTAATTTCTTGGTAAAAATCATTAAATTGTTCAGCACTTCCTGCCCAAATAAAAAACAGGTCGTCAATGTAACGCCTGTAGTACCTAATACATTTAAACAACTCCAATTTCTCCAAAAACTCAAACTCCCACAAACACATAACCAGACTGGCAAATACGGGTGCCACATGTGCTCCCATTGCTACACCACTTACTTGCTGGTAAATTTCTTTACGAAACCATGAAAAAATTATTATGTAACACTATTTCCATTAATTGACAAGCGACAAAAATATCTTGTTTGAGACTAGACTTAACTTTATCTAAGTAAAGCCTCATAAACTCAATCCCCTCATTCTGTTCTATTGCAGTATACAATGAACAAACATCCAATGTACATAGCAATGTTTCATCCCCTTGAAAATTAAAGAGCTGAAGCTCATTTAGAAACATCCATGAATCTTTTACAAACTACTTACTGCTTTGTACTATAGGGTTGACAATATATTGAGACTAGGCTAGATAAGAGCATTAGTAGTTTCTTCTGCTTCTTTTGGCTGCTCCCATTAGGGGTTGCCACAGCAGATCAACTGTCTCCATTTCTTCCCGTCCTCTGCATCTTGCTCTGTCACACCAACCACCTGCATGTTCTCTCTCACCACATCCATAAACCTTATCTTCGGCCTTCCTCTTTTCCTGTTACCTGGCAGCCTCATCCTTAGCATCTTTTTCCCAATATACTCTGCATCCCTTCTCAGCACATGTCCAAACCAACGTAATCTTGCCAATCTGGCTTTGTCTCCAAACCTTCCAACCTGGACTGACCCTCCAATATACTTATTCCTAATCCTGTCCATCTTCGTCACACCCAGTGCAAATCTTAACATCTTCAACTCTGCCACGTCAAGCTCTGACTCCTGCCTTTTTGTCAATGCCACTGTCTACAACCCGTTTAAAATAGCTGGTCTCACTACCCTCTTGAAGACCTTCCCTTTCACTCTTACTGGTACTCGTCTGTCACAAGTCACTCCTGACACTCTTCTCCACCCACTCCATCCTGCCTGTACTCTCTTCTTCCCCTCTCTTCCACACTCATCATTACTCTGAACTGCTGATCCCAAGTACTTAAACTCATTCACCTTCGCCACCTCTACTCCCTGCATCCTCACCATTCCTCTGTCCTCACTCTCATTCACACACATATATTCTGTCTTAGTCCTGCTGACCTTCATTCCTCTTCTCTCTAGAACATATCTCCACCTCTCCAGGGTCTCCTCCACCTGTTCCCTACTCTCACTACCAATCACAGTGTCATCTGCAAACATCATAGTCCATGGGGACTCCTGTCTGATCTCGTCTGTCAACCTGTCCATCACCATTACAAATAAGAAAGGGCTCAGAGCTGATCCTTGATGTAATCCCACCTCCACCTTAAACGCATCCGTCACTCCCACCGCAGACCTCACCGCTGTCACACTACCCTTGTACATACCATGTACCACTCTTACATACTTCTCTGACACTCCCGACTTCCTCATACAATACCGCAACTCCTCTCTAGGCACCCTGTCATATGCTTTCTCTAAATCCACAAAGACACAATGCAACTCCTTCTGACCTTCTCTGTACTTCTCCATCAACTCTCTCAGAGCAAACATCGCATCTGTAGTGCTCTTTCCTGGCATGAAACCATACTGCTGATCACTAATCATCACCTCCCTTCTTAACCTAGCTTCCACTACTCTTTCCCATAACTTCACGCTGTGACTGATCAGTTTAATCCCTCTGTAGTTACTACAGCTCTGCACATCACCCTTATTCTTAAAAATAGGTATCAAAACACTTTTTCCCCATTCCTCAGGCATCCTCTCACTTTCCAAGATTTCATTAAACAAACTAGTTAAAAACTCCACTGCCATTTCACCTAAACACCTCCATGCTTGAACAGGTATGTCATCTGGACCAACAGCCTTTCCGTTCTTCATCCTCTTCATAGCTATCCTTACTTCCTTCTTGCTAATCCACTGCACTTCATGATTCACTATCCGCACATCATCCAACCTTCTCTCTCTCTCATTCTTTTCATTCATCAGCCCCTCATAGTACTCTTTCCATCTGCTCAACACACTCTCCTTGCTTGTGAGTACATTTCCCTCATTATCCTTTATCATCCTTACCTGCTGCACATCTTTACTAGCTCTGTCCCTCTGTCTAGCCAATCGGTACAGGTCCTTTTCTCCCTCCTTAGTGTCCAACTTTTCATACAACTCTCTATACGCCTTATCCTTAGCCTTTGCCACCTCTCTCTTTGCCATGCACCTCATCTCCTTATACTCCTGTCTACTTTCTTCATCTCTCTGACAATCCCACTTTTTCTTCACCAACCTCTTTCTCTGTATACTTTCCTGTACTTCTTCATTCCACCACCAGGTCTCCTTGTCCTCCTTCCTCATGTCACACCAAGCACCCTTCTAGCCATCTCTCTTACTAGCTCTGCTGTAGTTACCCAGATATTCGGTAACTCTTCACTGCCACCCAGTGCCTGTCTTAACTCTTCCCTGAACATCACCTCACAATTACCCTTTTTCAATTTCCACCATTTGATCCTTGGTGCTGCTCTCACACTCATCCTCCTTTTCTTGATCAACAATGTCATCCTACAAACAACCATCCTATGCTGCCTAACTACACATTCCCCTGCCACCACTTTACAGTCTCCAATCTCCTTCAGATTTGCCCTTCTACATAAGATATAATCCACCTGTGTGCATCTTTCTCCACTCTTGTATGTCACCCTTTGCTCCTCCCTCTTGTTAAAATACGTATTCATCACAGCCATGTCCATCCTTTTCGCAAAATCCACTATCATTTGACCTTCTGCATTCCTTTGCTTAACACCATACCTACCCATCACTTCCCCATCCCCTCTGTTCCCTTCACCAACATGCCCATTGAAATCTGCTCCAAACACCAGTCTCTCACCCTTGGGTACAGTCATCACCACTTCATCCAACTCACTCCAAAAGTTTTTCTTTCTCATCCATCGCACACCCAACTTGTGGAGCATATGCACTAACAATATTCATCATTACTCCATCAATTTCCAGCTTCATAAACATCACTCTATCCGAAACTATTTTCCCCTCCAAAATACTGTTAGCATACTGCTCCTTCAGGATAATGCCTACGCCATTTCTCCACCCATCCACACCATGATAAAACAATTTGAAACCGCCTCCGATACACCTAGCCTTGTTCCCCTTCCATCTGGTCTCTTGCACACACAATATACCAACCGTCCTTCGGTTCATCATATCAGCTAGCTCCCTCCCTATACCAGTCATACTGCCAACATTCAAAGTTCCGACCCTCACTATCACAATCCTAGCCTTTACCTGCATTCAGGCATGCCTTCCGCCTCTTCTCCTCCTTCGGCCAACAGTAGCCCAATTTCCACCAGCACCCTGTTGGCCAAAAGTACTGGTGGCGGTCGTTGTTAACCCGGGCATCGACCGATCCAGTATGAATTTCTGCACAGTTTTCTGCATATATGATGTGGCAAAATCTTACGCCGGATGCCCTTCCTGATGCAACCCCCCCCCCCCATTTATCCGGGCTTGGGACCGGCACAAAGAAATGCACTGGCTTGTGCATCCCCAGTGGTTGGGTTAAGAGCATTAGTAGTTTAATAGATGTGAAACCTAAGTATTCACTGAAGAACTATAAATCTTTGAAGAGACAGTTATGTCAACCTAAGGTCAATGATAGGAAGCATGGCCCTACAAGGCCAGCCATAGAAAAAGGTACAAAAAAATGTGGCAGATGTAATTTCTGCAAGTATATAGACAGTACCTCTAAGTTTGAACATCCAGACCAGTTAAAGATATAGGAGTTTGACATCAATGCTACCTGTGAAACAGAGCACCTAGTCTATTTGGACCATTGCACAGTGTGCTGTAGTTTATATGTAGGGAAGACAGACAGGTCTCTGAAGGAAAGAATATGTGAACACATTTATGCTATTCATAAAAGGAACAAAGTGAATGCTTTGGCTAGACACACTATTAATAATGACATAGACCATGTCTTTAAATTTTTGGTTATAGGGAGAACATATGAGAGTATAAGGGGAGAGACTTATGAAACATCCCTGAAGAGCTTGAAGCTAAGTGGATAGTAAGACTAATGTCTGACAGAGGACATGGATTAAATGAATATATATACCTCTGCGTCCTAAGTTAAAGTCTAAGCAGCTTTTTAGGTAAGTTGTGCTGTGGAATTGTTTGCATAATAAATTACAGACTTCTTGTTACAGGCTTGCATGTGTTTTGGAGAACACAAGTGGAAAATGTAAATACGTGCAGATATATTCTATGCTTGTGATTGTACACTGACATGTTATGCAATTTTGAATTATAATTTAGATATTTAATAATTTTTCAGAAGTTTATATATATGTTTCAGACTTCTAGTCCAGTTAATGGCATATACCTTGTGGAATGTTGCTTTACATGGAAAGTGCTTGTTCACATTAGAACAACGTATTGATTGGTTTTAGTCATGTGTCCCAAGAGGGTGTATTTTTAAACCAAGAGCTGTTTTTAAAATGTATGAGGCATCTGAAGAAGTGGGGTGACCCACGAAAGCACTTGTGTCGAATAAAGATTTTCATACTGGATTTTACAGCTATCTCCAAGTCCTGGTGTTTTGCTTCTTGGTCTGAATAACAAGTTGCATCTTATTGCAAATGTGTATACACACACACATATATATATTTTTTTGTGTGTGTGTGTGTGTATATATATATACATATATATATATATATATATATATACACACCTACATACACAATTTTATTATTATTTCATTTATTTATTTTACATTTGTTTACCGGGATAGTCCGATTGGATACATGTCCATTTTCAGCAGAGGCCCAGGGAGAAAAGCTCCACATAGACAAACTTACATACAGTACAAAGAAGTTAGCAAACAATTATAAAAGCAAAGTGATTCTATACAATGGGTTAGTAGTGTTCCCTAGTAGGGACTCACAATTCTCATGGACAGACAATTAAAAGTAAGAGACATCAGATTGGAAGAAGAGCTTGGTGATGTAGTTACAAGTTATGATAATTGCAGAATATGCTTTTAGTTTATAACTTAATCAGGATTGGTACATGGGCATAGCCAATTCACTTTGAGATACTGTTTAAGGTTTTTTTTTTAAGAGACTTTTGGAGGATTGTAGGGTTATATAGTTTGGCAACGAATTCCAGGTTTTGCCAATGAAGCTGGCAAACAGGGATTTACCAGCAGAGTTATTAGCTTTGTGGGTTTGGACCAGTAGTTTATCGGCTGACCGTAGGGATCTTAGGTTGCTATATGGCTTAATAATATTTTTAAGTGAGGGGTGGTATCCTCAGGGTGGTACAAAATTGTGTGTGCTATTAAGAGTTGATTAAATTGAATTAAGCTGGGCAGTTCTAGCCACTCTAGTTGTTTAAGGTTCTGGCAGTGGTGCGTTCTATAGGTGGAGGCAGTGGCGAATCTGGCAATATGATTGTAGCTATGGGGCAACTTACCTAGTTCGGACTTGTTGAGGTTTGAGAGTACAGGCGAGGCATATAAAAGAGTAGAGAGTAGGTGTGATCGGGCGATTGCAGTCCTAGCCAGTGGGGTTAAAAATGTCTTGTTTCTATACAGTTATCCAAGCTTTTTATTGATGGTCTGTATGGTTTTGTTGACCTGTAGGTCAAATTTGAGATCATTGTCTATGATACCCCTAGCAGTTCGGTGTGATTATCTGGGGAAATAGTGGTACCATTGTTAGATGTGACAGAGAATGAAAGTGTGGTGGATCTAGTAGTGGGAGAGAAGAGTAGAAGTTTAGTTTTATTGAGGTTCAGAAGTAGGCGTTGGTTGGTGAGCCAGTTCTCGATAGTGTTAAATGTATTTTGGGTTAAGATTTGCAAGTCGGATGGGGAGGTGGCTGAGCAGATGACAGTGGAATCATCTGCTTATTGAATGCAGGTGGCTTTAGGGATAGAAGTGTGGAGGTTGTTGATAAAAATAGAGAAGAGTAGTGGACCTAGTGTGGACCCTTGAGGGACACCAAGTGTGAGAGGTAACTGGCTGGAGAGTTTGCCCTACCATAGTACCACCTGCTGTCTACCAATCAGGTACGACTGGGACCACTGGATAGCAGGCTTGTTGAGGGAAATAGATTTTAGTGAAAGAATGAGAAGTTCATGGTTGACCATGTCAAAGACTTTTGACAGGTCAAGAAAGAGAGCAGAGGTTAGCCTATTGCCATTCCTGTTTTGGTTTATGCAGTAGTAAAGGAAAGGAGGGCTGAGGTGGTGCTGTGGTATGGCCTGAAACCATGCTGGGAGTCGGATAGTAAGTTATTCTGTGAAACGTATTGCATTAGTTGCTTTTGTACACATTTCTCCATTATTTTGGCTAGTGGGGAAAGAATGTCAATGGGTCTATAGTTGGATATGTCTGAGGAGCTACCACCTTTATGGAGTGGGATGACGTGAGATATTTTCCAGAGGGAGGGGATAGCATTTTCGGATAAGGTTCTGTTGATGAGGATAGATACGGGATACGCAGTGGCATCTGCAGCTATTTGTAGGTACTCTGCATGGAGGAGGTCAGCAGCGAGGGTGGTAGGTTTTAGTTTTTTTAGAAGTGTTTTGATAAAACTAGTGGATATTGGTTGGAGGCTAAATTCCGGGTGATTATTAGGTAGATTAGGCATGTGGTTTAAGTTAGACGGGGTTAGTTGATTTGCTAGGGATTGGACTGTTTCAGTGAAAAGTTATTAAAGGCGCTAGCTATGGTCTCTGGAGAACTATGGGTGTAGTTAGCCGGGGTTGGGGTGGTGCAGTGAGCTGGACAAAGTAGTTGATTTATGCCTTCCCAGAACTTTTGAGGGTTGTTGTGGTGTTTTTGTAGGAGATTTTGGTAGACGCTTTTTTTATCCAGTAAAATAGGTTTTTTTGTATCATTCCCGAGTTGAAGATATTTTAGATGGTCAAGTGGGGCTTTGGTTGCTCTCCAGCTGGCCCAGTCTCTGTTTCTAGTTTTGATTTTAGCTTTGGTATCTTTTGTGAGCCATGGTGCTGTATTTGATCTAGTTTTTATTGTACATGCTAGAGCATGGGAATCAAGGATACTTAGGAATTTGGTGTTAAAGTGATATATGGCCTCCTCTAATGTTAGAGTTTTTAGTTCTGACCTGTCGACTGCTTTTAATTAATTTTGGAATATAGCAGCATCAAAGTTTTTCCTGTTTCTAAATGTTTTATATTTGGGCTGGTGTGGGTTTCCTGCCTTATGTTTTATGATATAGGTTAGATGATGGTCACTGAGGTCATCAGGGAGAGTACCAGCTGTGTATAGTTGGGGTTGGTTAGTAACTAGGATCCAGTCTAGGATACTTTCCTTGTTGGTTGGTTTGCTTATCCTAGTGGGAGAGGTTATGGTCTGTTTAAACCCAGACAAGTTTATATGAGTGATGGGGGTCGGAGGAGCAGGGGTGCCAGTCGGTCTTAAAATCACCAAGGACTATGGTTTCTGGGGGATAGGTAGTGGATAACCAGTAACGGAGATCTTCTAGGATATTTAGGTTTTTGCCTGGTGGAATGTATGCACAGACGATGTTCAAGTGTTTGTTTTGGTTAATCTATAGCTTGGTTATGAGGAGTTCCACGTTATTGAATTGGGGAGGTTGAATGGTGTTTCTATTAACGGTTAGAGTATTTTTGTAAAGGACTGCTATCCCACCTCCTTTCCTTGTAGCATGGTCTAATGAGTGAATATTGTATCCTGGAGGTAGTATCTCATTGTCAGTAGTACTGGGTTTTAGCCAGGTTTCCATAAGACACAATGTCTGGGGAGTGGGTTGCTAGGAGGGCATGTAGGTTGGGAATCTTATTCTTAATACTTCTAATATTTAGGTGAAATTCTAGGAGGGAACTAGTGGGAGTATTCATGGGTAGCTTGACTGTGGGAGGTTATGGTAGGGGAGTGGAGGTTATTGGGTGTGGGTGGGCCAGGGTTGGGATGAATGTCTCCATGTGGTATAAGTTTATAGTGACAGGATATTCTGAGCTTTAGGAGTTTGTCTATAAGCTTTATATAGTCTTTGTCTTTAGGATGTTTTGTGGCTGTACAGGGGTGGTATTTTATACAGGGTGGTATATTCGGTGTGCTGGGAAAGGTAAAGTGTTTGGTGTTATGTGCAAAGTCGTGGGTGTCTGTTTGATCATTTGGGTAGTGAATACCATGGTCAAGTGTTTGTTCGCAGGCAGTGAGATGGTAAAATAGAAACAGTATAGGCATTTAGGAAAGAAGTGTTTTTTTGCTTGTTTGCATTTTGATGGGGGAGGGCCAAATTTGATGGCTGACTGTGCACACACAAGTAGTGCAACAAGCGTTAGAGCCATTTTAAACAAGTGTTATGGTACTCAGCACAAAAGCACAAACACACACACACACACACACACACACAGGTAAGTAGTGCAACAAGCATTAAAGAGACATTTTAAACAAGTGTTACAGTAATCAACACAAAAGCACTGTGCGTCCTATTTTACAGTACTGCACAAGGTGTACAGGGGAAATTATACAGTATGCTTACAGTAGACAACAGTGTAGCATTACATGCTCTGTGAATAAATACCACACGTCACTCTGGAAAAGTTAGAGAGAGTATACACCTTAAAGTATATAGCAGTATATAAGGGGACTGTGGTGCAAAGTGTAGATCACAATATCTATGCTAATAAGTAAAGGTAGGCAGAGAAATTCATAAAGTTTATGAACTACGTTTTGCTTACTATCAACCCATTGCGGCACACTACTTCTCCTCTGCATTTTATTTCATCTTTATACTCAGAAACTAAAGACAGAGAATGGAGATTTGTGCTGTGTTATGAGCCTATACTGCATAGTACTGATGAGCCCCACCTGTACAAGCTGGCAAATTCATGCAGCCGTTCTACTACAGCAGCAGTGGCAGTGCTTTATTGGAGATATAAAGGCAACAAGATCTATTGTGTGTGTGTGTGTGTGTGTGTGTGTGTGTGTGTGTGTGTCCATGTTTACAAGTGTGGAAGATCTAACTTACCTACACCATGTTACTGCTGTAGAATAATATGGAATGCATTCTTGCAAAGAGGGCTCTTGTGTGTTACTGCACTTCTATAAGTGCAGTGTATTGCATATTCCATCAACAATATTTGTTCAGATTATACCACACTGCTATTACTCATGTTACTTAGCTTGTTTGCATAGGCTCTGTACACCAGCTACTTTTCTGTTTAGCAGTAATATGTCAGTTCTGTAGCCAAGCTGCACAATTCTCACTGAATCAGGAGTTGGTCATTTCCCTGCATTAAAGCACAACTGCCCTAACCAATGCAGGCTATGCCTATGAATTCCATCCCATATCTCACAAATTTAAAAATAAAGCAAACAGCTGCATCAGTTACTGCTTATCGTGGGGATGTGGGCAGTATTTTCCTACTAGCATAAATTCATTAGTA
The DNA here is from genome assembly GCF_019279795.1 of Protopterus annectens. Classification (NCBI taxonomy): domain Eukaryota; kingdom Metazoa; phylum Chordata; order Ceratodontiformes; family Protopteridae; genus Protopterus; species Protopterus annectens. Next base: position 313,849,167 of record NC_056735.1, read on the forward strand.
ATCTTGTAGTAAACTTATTTTCATTTCGACAAACACAGTGTGCAAATAGTAGCTCTGTCTTTAATTAATACAAGAAAAAAGTACTTCATTACACATTAAAGCCCTGATAAACACAGAGCTAAGCCACTCATAATGCCAACATCAGAATCCTCCAATAACTAACGAGCAGCAGCTTGTATATCTAACTGCCACAGAATTGTGAACATGTATACGTCTATAGATATATATATATATATATATATATATATATGTGTGTGTGTGTGTGTGTGTGTGTGTGTGTATATAATTCTTAGAACTAAGTTCAGAGTTATTTTACAGGGACCAAGGTAATGTTTACAACAGCCATATTTCAATAATATCTACTGAAAATACTTCCTAGTTACATACCAAAACACGTGAAAGGAATACAATTCGTAAATCTATTGACACCTCGCAAATCAAAAGGTAAGTCAACAATTCTATCACCAACAAAAGGCACAGTTCGGTACAGAACTAACGGCAGCCTTCATAGCTGCTCTTAAAATGGTCAGTAAACTAATCTGCATATGCACAATTCGTGATGTTACAGTCAGTGAATGTGCATTTCCATTGAGCACTGCAGTCAGAAAATAAATACTAATAATTCAGTTGCAGAAACACTCCATTTCGAAACACAAAAATGGCATCCATGACCTTCTTCACAATTCCCTGCATCACGCATTAGAGAATAGTAACTTTTTCAGTGAGTGAGAAACTCAAAAAGTATGTACCTCCTTACTAAAGGTCAACTGGGACTAAACACATTGGAATAAAAACATAAGTTTCAGCAAGGCTAAACATTGCTTCCGATGCAATAATACAACGACCAAAATGACCAGGAAGATAATAACTGGACCAAATCATATTTCACTTTTGATAAATTAAATGTTAACTCAAACAAGGATTGTGATGTTTCTATTCTCACCTTGTACATTACTGAAAGCTCTTGACAGCAGATTGAAACTAAGTACGGAAGCCGGTGAGGAAAACACTTAATTCGAAAACGGCAAACCAAGGCAGTAAAAGGTGACGTGATAGTATGGGACTAAACTTTTTTTCGGGTGCCTGTCTAGCCGCGATTCTTTGTCAATAGAAGTATTTTTATTTTGTGAAAAGGGTTGTTTGTTTATTCCAAGAACGACAGAACGCTCTGAACAACAAAGCTCGTGTGAAGTCACTCCTTTGTGGTTACTTTATTTTTAAACAGATTTCCGACTACATTTGCGATAATGAGGACAGTGTGGGCGCCTTGCGCCTTTTAAAGCCCAGTCATCCATCCTCATTCCTCAACCTTTTTCTCGTTTTCTACGTGGGGTTTGGGGTGTCAGTGACACCGTGTCATCTTAGTAATGACAACATCTAGATACCAGAGTTCACTCCACCGAGTGGTTAGCCCTGATGCGTCTGTTCTTCTATAGAAATCGAACGCAGAGCCCTCGTAGGGTTACCAACTTTTCAAATGCCCAAAGTGGGGCAATTGTACAAACATCAGATTTTGCAGGCCAAAACATACCCACGGCCAGTACAAAGGACAGAACTTCAGTTTTTTACCTAAAATAAAAGCTTATTCGTGTAGCATTTTAGCTGCTTACTCTATTTTTGATAACATTTAGGTGTTTCAGATACAGTCAGAATAACTGTTTTAAGCAACTATTACATAAAATAAAGGAAATGGTACGTATTATCGCAACCAATTTTCGTGGTTGCGAAAATAGCATACCTCAAGTCAAAGGAGCCCATGTAACACTGTACAGTGTTATTGAAAGTCCTTATTGCTCAGTACAAACTGTGGATTACCTTCAGGAAGACCAGAAAATTATGTATGTGAACCGTTACTGTTGTAAGACCCCTAATGACATTTCATCATTCAGCGATGGCAGCTATTTGAATCAGCCATGACCTCTGAAGTTCATGACAACAGTTAGGCACATTGACCTTTCTGTTCAGATATTTTCAGAGTCCTTAATGAAACATTAAGGGGGAATATGTAATTGATGTAACAAGTACAGCAAATGAACTGTTTTGAAGGGGAATTGAAGATAGGTTCATAGGTAAGTACTAGGCTATCTGCCCATAGGCATTTATAAGCCTAACCACAGAGTGATGGCTTTTGCCTCCCCATTAGATTAGTAACCTGGGCTTCTGTCAACAGGGCACCTGAAGTGATCCCAGGGTAGAACTTACGATTACCCATCCACTCATCAAGATTTCTGTTGAAGAGGGTCAGAGAGGAGCTCTGTCGAATATGGATTGGGATTCTATTCCAGAGTGAGGGGAGTCGCTTGGACAGGAATCTATCCCTCCAACATGTCCTGTTTATTGTTGTACATAGGTTCAAGTCGCTAGAATGAGTGGTTCTGAGGGATCTTGTTTTTTTTGAGGTGAAGCATGTCCATTAGTTCAGGGTTTGACATGGCCCTATAGGTCACCTCTGAGCAGACGTTAAGCGACTGAGAAGAGCTGGAGCTTTTTTAGTCGTGCTTCATAGGGTAATTGTTTAAGGCCCTTAATCCTCTTAGTGTTGTTGCAGGCGACTAGTGAGGTACATCCCAAATGGGGCATTGTACTATATGGGCCTAATGAGTGAGGAGTAAAGGAGCACAGTCACCTCCTTGGATCTGGATGAGAAACCCTTTGTGATCAGGTGTGCCACATAGAAGGATTTCCTGACCGCTTTGGCTATGTGGTTATCAAAGGAGAGCATGCTATCTACTTGGGTACCCAGGTCCCTAATTACTACTTCAGTACTTAGTGGATTCCCATCTATGTGGTAGTTTGTAGGTACTTTGTTTTTCTCAAATGGGATTACTATGCATTTTTTGGCATTTAGCTTGAGGCCGTGACTTTGACACCAGGTGTTTGTCTCTGTGAGACCCTTTTGCAGGATGTCTGTGTCAGCTGGAGAGTCAATTATTGCACCCAATTTACAGTCATCTGCGAACTTGGTTAGCCACAGTCCCTCCGCCTTTGCCTGTACTTTGGAGAAATATATACCAAACAGGAGGGGTCCCAGGACTGAGCCTTGTGGGACTCCGCTTGTGACTGGTTTAGAGTCAAGACATGGCACCTGCCACTCTTACCATGTGGGTTCTGTCTGAGAGCCAATTGGCAACCCATCTCGTAACATGGGGGTTGATATTTAAGCTGGTGAGTTTGTCTATGATTCTTGAGTGTGGGATGGTGTCGAACGCCTTAGCGAGGTCCAGATATGCTGTGTGGACCACCTTCCCTTCATCTATGGCCTTGGTGACTGTTTCAAAGAAGTCGACCAAGTTCAGGAGACAAGATCTGCCTTTAACAAAGCCAAACTGGGTGGGGTCCAGTGTCTGGAGGTTCCCAATGTCCCTGTTAATGATCTCCATGATAATGCGTTCCATGGCTTTGCAGACCAAGCTACTCAAGCTTATAGAGTGATAGATCCCAGGGTCAGTTGTGGCACCACCTTTGTGGAGTGGTACTACTGTTGCTGTATGCCATTCTTTGGGTACCTAGCCTGTAGAGAGGCTGAGTTTGAATAGTGATTTGAGATGGGAGGTTAGTCCATTTTGAAGCTCGTGTAAGACACAACTTGGGATAGCATCTGGTCCCATTGATGCTGTGTTTTTGGCCTTTGCAAGGGCTGTCTTTACTTGTGTGTCTGAGATATCTGGAGCGCCACATTCTTCTGGGATGGGTGCTAGCCCCTTTGGTGGAGGGGGGGTGAAGTTTTCACTGAACTTGTCAGCCAGGATGTTGGCAATGTCGGTTGGTTCAGTGTATTTATGGCCATTATGCACTAGCTCAGAGCATATCTGAGAGTTTGCCCCTAGACTCTTGACATAGTTAATGAAGGCCTTGTGGTTATCCTTAGAGTCATTGGCTATTTTTCTTTCAAAGTTGGCCTTGGATGATTTAATGAGGGAGCGCAGTTTTTTACTGATGTTAATCAAGAGATGCCTTCTTATTTTGGGATTTTGTTCTATCTTGCAGGAGTTTCCTCCTTCTGTTGTAAAGTTTATTTATTGCTGGGGTCCACCAGACTGGCTTCCTCTTTTTTGAGGAGTTGGTCTTGGTTTTACTTGGGATGGCTCGGTCCATGCATTCTTGAAGATGTTCACAGAATGCACTTGTAAAGGATTCTGCCATTGGGTCATCATTTTCCATTTGATTGGGAGCTTTGAAACTTCCCACCTCGGTCTTGAGGAGTGTGAAGTTGGCTTTAGAGATGTTTTTTACCTTGATTTCCTTGACTGGGGGGGAGGGTCAGGATATGGATGTCCAGTGTGATTAGTTTGTGATCTGATCTTACCAATGACGAGTTTACCTCAGGTGTGGAACATAGGTTCCCCATGTTGGTGATAACCAGGTCCAGTATGTTGTCACCTCTTGTGGGAGTGGTGACCAGCTGTTCAAGGGCGTTTGAGTTTATAAACTCAAGGAAGCATTGGGCTAGGGCGTTTGAGCTTGAGTAGTTTTCCCAGTCAATGTTTGGATAGTTGAAGTCACCCAGTAGCATGGTGTTGGGTAGAATCTTCATACTTTTTAATGTTCTCAGGAATGCTACGTGAGGGTCCTGAAACAAGGTGGGAGATCTGTAGCAAGCTATAAATTGAACAGTCAATTTACCTGCTGTCAGTTGTACTTGGATGGTCTCAGATTCCGCGTGCTGTGCTACTAACCTGGAGGTGTGGGTGTTCTTGATGAATATGGACACACCCCCTCCTTTTGTGTTCCGGTCCTGGTTTTGGGACCTAAAGGTATGGTAGGAGTTATAGCCTGGTAGTGCTGGGGTGCTCTCTGGAGCCTTGAACCAGGTTTCTGTCACTGCACATACGTCGATTTCTTCCATACTAAGGAAAGCTGTGAGTGCGTGCATTTTGATGTTTAGACTTCTGGCGTTGAGCAGCATTACCCTCAGTTTTTGTTTATTATTGTTTATGGAAGCGGGTTTGTCTTTTGAGCCTTGCCTAAAAAAGGCAGTATTGGGGCGGCAAGAGTCTTGGCCAGTATTCGAAAGCACAGGGGCGACAGGTGCAAGCCGTATCTGGTGAAGCAACGTGGCTTGTCAAGCATGTCGTCCCAGGCTGACAAGTACTGGATCCCCTTTGAATGACACCAGTAGTTTAACCAATTGTTGAAACTGATAATTTTTTCTTCATATGCTGGCATCATTTTGGGTGAGGGCAGGCTGCTACTCAGAGTTAGAGTCATACCAGCCTGGGCTATATGGTCAGAGAACTCCTCCATGTCTCTTTTCATGTAGTCCAAAGAGGTACGTCTCAAGTCATTTACACCAACATGTACAATGACAGAGTCATATTTGTACTTGTTGTGGAGTGACCTGAGTGCATGTGTTATGTGGCAGATTCTGGCACCTGACAGGCAGCTTACGGTAACCTTCTCCTTGTTCAGTCTAGTGAGTGGGACGTCTGTGTGCCTGATGATAGAATCACTGATTACTAGAGTGTTAGGTGTGTTATTTAGCCTTAGGGGCTGTTTTTGCTTGGCACACTGACATTGTGACGTATGTGTTACCTGGTTTCTGTTGTGGGGTGGGGGTTGCTTGGGTGTATGCTTAGGAGGTCTCTGTTGTTTAGGCAGGTTCTTATTTAGAGCCTCCGAGTATGTTTTTGTAAGTCTGGTAATGTGGTGCTAGTGTTGCCCTTCTCCTTGTGACTGGTTGATCCAGTTGTGGGTTGAGAGAGCTTAGCCTCCAGTTTGGCTGTGTAGCTGCATCTCACATATGTGTGTGTTGGTTGGGAGGAGGAGGGGGTTGTCTGTGTACATGAGGCAATTGTAACAATGCCTCAGGATGACCAGATTCACCAGCTGGACCGGAGAGCACACCTGAAGCTGTCCCTTGAACTTACTTGAATAGATGGTTGGGACTGTATTGCTGATTGGATGAGTAAAGAGCCTTATACTTCCTAAGTATAGGGCTGAAGTGCAAGCTGTAAGCTACTGCTAGTTTTAGTGAGTTTTAGTACGTGCCGGTCTTAAATTGCCTTATTTCTAGTGCTGGGTTAAAGTATTTCAAGTTTCAAGGGAAAAACTGAAGTGCAGACTTCGTGCAGCCTGGAATAGTTTAACCGCAGCTAAACAGCGCTGCGTGGTGCGCAAACCCGTGCAAAACCGCGCTAAGCGGTTTTTATACCAGGGAGATCAAAAAGGATAGAAATTAGCCTAAAATGGCCAATGAGCTACAAGTTGCTGGGCTGGGACCACTCCAACAGGGGCAGATAGGCTGCTCAGAGTTCCCTCTCTCACAGTGAACAAGGAAGCCACCTAATTATCCAAGTATGATATGGCAACACAGGAACCTTTACCACAGTCCTGGATTGAGCAAAGTCTGAAAACTAGACTAGACTAGTTCAGAAAGGTGGGAAAACAAGGAATTTTTTTTTTTCAGAAACAGAAATGCAGAGCTTAAATTAATTTAAATACAGAGAGGAGGCTAGCGCACTTGAATGTGTAGCCTGCGACTGTGTTACCGGTAACTTAAATGCAAAAACGACAAACAGTAACTTTTTTTCAGTGCAACAAAGAAATAAGTACAGTAAGCAATGCAGATATCACTAGGGATCCACAGAAGCGCTGTAAAGCCGCATTTTAGGTGGAATTAGCGTTTCAGGGAAATAACAAGCAAACAAACAACAAGCATACAAACAAAGCTGGATTCAGCAGGCCTGGATCTAGTCTATGCTACAGCAAACAAGGTGCACCAATTTCAGTAAGAAACAGTTCAAATATGAAGGCACTATAAGCCATTAACCAGAAATTCCCAGCTCAGAAGGGCAGAGTCCAGCCTCTCCTCCCACAAGAGTGCAGACCACGGACCTTCTTAATGTAAAATAACTGGCCTGAAGCCCAAGTGCTTAAACCAGAACTAATACTCTTTTAGAATAACAGACACTGAGCCCTCAATCAGCAGTTCCCAACACATGAAATCTGACTTTGTAAACAGCACAACAAACGTCTCAAGCGTGGAGATTTCGCCATCAAGTCTGCTTTTCCCGTTATCTATCTACGGTATTGCACGTAAAAGGTGTGTTGGGGAGAAACAATTCACAAGACATCAGGCAAAGTTAGAGAGGGAAGGGTGATTTAATATTAGCAGCACAGGAATGGCTATGTTTAAATTGATTTTTATTTCACAGTGAAGGTAGTTTTAAGAAGGGTTAGCAAGAACACCAGAAAAAGTTACTGTCGGTGTGGCTGTAAGCACCGTTAATGCACAAATGAGATAACTCCACACATTTTGCCAGTAAAGTGCACATAGCCACAGCGAAACACTAACTTTCCCCCTTGTTCTTGATAACCCTTCTTAAAACAGCCTTTACTGTGAAAGAAAAGACATTTCTTGACATTTTTACAACAAGGGACAGCTTTTAATATCGAGAAGCAAGTGGTATTATCGCTAAATTCTGGTTGTGATAATACATAAGTACCAAGGAAATAATTTTGCCCTAATATCCTAGGATATTTGCCATTTTTATAATTTTTTTGCAGGACACAACTGCCCAAAGAGTGGCTGTCCCTCGCAAAGTGGGACAGGTGGTAACCCTAAGCCCTCTTTGCGTCTAACAATTTCCTGTTTATAAAAGGAATATTTAAAATTTGCCCCATTGTTTTAGCTTTTGTCCAGATGTTGTGCGCATAGAGGTTGTGAGATATAAACCGGAGCACCTGGGAAACGTCTCGCAAACTCAGGGAGGACATGCGGATTCCACACAGAATGCACCCCAGCTGATGCTATCCCTTACACCATTGTGCCGCCTCTTTTAAGTCTAGCCATGAGTCCCAAATGTATCTGTATGATTAGGAGCAGTGCTACTACATTTATTGACCCCATGGTGCTGTAGTGGGAAGTTTCATCACAGAAGCAATTGTATTCCAATTACTCAAGTGTGGGAACTAGAAAGTATGGAGGCACTGGAGGTGTACAGATAGACCATGTTCGAGACAGGACCAGGGCTGGGAGAAGGCAGTGGTTGGGGCTTGCCATGAAATTTGCATTGGAGCACAGTTTTATAGGTTCATATGTAGGTCCTAGGCTATCGGCCTGATGGCCTACATAAGCCTAGCCAACAAGGTTCCCTGGCTTACACCACCCAAGAAAGCTATTTTCCTGTGCCACTGTCGAGCAGAGACACAGAAGTGATCCCCGGGGTATATTTCCTATTTCCCATCCACTCATCAAGATTTTTCTTGAAGAGTGGTAATGAAGAACTTTGCTTGACATAGATGGGTAGCCTGTTCCAGAGTATGAGAAGTCTCTGGGACAAGAATCTATCCCGCCAGCATGTCCTGTTTATTGTGGTGACAAGGTTTAGGTCCCTAGAGCTTGTAGCTCGAAGAGATTGGGATTTCTTTATAGGATTTCTTTAGGTATAGCATGTCCAACAGCTCTGGGTTTGACATAGCTTTATATGTAAGGCAGAGATCACCTCGGAGTAGGCGATATGCTATGGAGTAAAGCTGGAGTTTTTTGAGACAGTCAGTGTAGGGCATCTGTTTGTGGCCAGTAATCCTCTTTGTGAGGTACTTCTGTGGCCTTTCCAGCTGCTGCAGATTTCTTGTGAGGTACATTCCAAAAGGGGCGATGTACTCTATAATGGGTCTAATGAGTGTTGAGTAGAGGGGAACAATGACCTCTTTTTTTCCTGGATGAGAACCCTTTTATGATGAGGTGTGCAAAGTAGAAGGACTATCCTGACTACTGTGGCAATGTGACTATCAAAGGACAGACTACTGTCCACCTGGGTCCCAAGGTCTCTTATCACACATTCGGTGTTAAGTAGACTGCTGTCTATGTAGTAGTTCATTGGTACAGAGTTTTTACCAAAGGGGATGACCATGCACTTTTTGGCATTGAGCTTGAGGCCATGGCTCTGACACCAGGCATCTGTCTCAGCAAGGCCCTTCTTTAGGATTTTCACATCATTTGGGGACTCGACTATGGCTGCTAGTTTGCAGTCATCTGTGAACTTCGTTAGCCAAAGGCCTTCTGTGTTAGCCTGTACTTCAGAGAAGTAGATACCAAACAGGAGATGTCCCAGGACTGAACCCTGTGGTACTCCACTTGTCACTGGTTTGAGGTCAGATTTGGAGTGTGCAACTTTTACAGTGTGGGATCTGTCAGTGAGCCAGTTGGCAACCCATCTTGTGACGTAGGGATTTATACCTAGTTTAGTGGGTTTAGCTATAATTCCAGAATGGGGGATGGTGTCGAAGGCCTTGGCGAGGTCAAGATAGGCTGTGTTAACCACCTTACCCTCATCTACGGCTTTGATGACTGCCTCAAAGAAGTCGATCAGGTTCAGGAGGCATGATCTGCCTTTCACAAACCCGAACTGGGTGGGATACAGACTTTGGAGGTTACCAATGTCTTTGTTTATGAGTTCCATGATGATATGTTCCATGGCCTTGCAGACCAGGCTCGTCAGGCTAATAGGGTGATAGTTCCTGGGATCAGTTGTGGCTCCCCCTTTGTGGAGTGGGATAACTGTTGCTGAATGCCATGCAGTGGGCACAAAGCCTGATGTGAGGCTTTGATTGAACATGGTGCTTAGGTGGGGAGCCAGTTCGTTCTGAAGTTCATGTAAAATGCAGCCTGGGATGTTGTCCGGTCCCATGGATGCTGTTTTTGGCTTTAGAGAGTGCAGCTTTTACCTGCGTAGTTGTGATTACAGGGACTGTGCATTCTTCCTGTATAGATATGGGCCCTTTAGGGGGTGAGGGGGGTAAAGTTAGCACTGAACCTATCTGCCAGGATGCTGGCAATATGAGTTGGTTCTGTAATTTTCGTGCCATTCTGCTGTAACTCAGAGCAGATCTGGTTGTTGCCATTGAGATTCTTGACATAGCTATAGAATGCTTTGTGGTTGTCCTTAGAATCAGTGGTGATTTTGTTTTTGTAGCTAGCTTTGGGGGATCTTCTAAGGGATCTCGGCTTCTTACTGAGGCTGACCAGGGAGCTCCTCCACTCATGGGATTTTACTCTCTTTTTCAACAGTTTCTTCCTTCTGTTATACAGTTTGTTTATTTCAGGGGACCACCAGATTGGCTTTCGTTTGTTTGGAGGATAGTGTCTTGGTTCTGTTTGGGATAGCACGATCCATGCACTCGTGTAAGTTCTAATAGAGTGCATTTGTGTAGGATTCAGCAGTCGTAACTGTATTGTCCATCTGCATGGGTGTCATGAAGTACACCACTTCTGTCTTAAGAAGCATGCAGTTGGCTTTGGAGAAATTTTTTACCGTGGTTCCCTTAATGGGGGAGTGGGGGCAGGATGTGGATATCAAGGATGATTAGCCTATGATCGGATCGGACTAATGAGGAGTTGACTTCAGGTGTGGAACACCGGTCACTCATGTTGGTAATGACTAGGTCTAGGATATTGTTGTCCCTGGTGGGGGTGTGGATAAGTTGATCCAGGGCATTGGAGTTTATGAATTCCAAAAAGCATTATGTGAAGGAGTTTGTACACAAGTAGTTTTCCCAGTTAATGATGGGGTAGTTGAAATCGTCCATTATTAGGGTGTTTCTTTGAACCCTAATATTTTCCAGTACATCAAGAAAAGAGGAGTGGGAATCCTGGGGCATGGTGGGGGATCTGTAGCAAGCTACAATATGGATTGCAGTTTTACCCAGAGTTAGTTGCACTTGGATAACCTCGGATGCATTATGCTGAGCAACTAGCCTGGAGGTGTGGATACCCTTAATGAATATGGACACAACTCCACCTTTGGTGTTCCAGTCCAGGTTACATGGCTGAAAAGTGTAGTATGAGTTATAGCCTGGTAGTGCAGGGCTGCTGTCTGGAGCCTTGAACCTGGTCTCAGTCACTGCACAGATATCGATGTTCTCCATTTTAAGGAGTGCCTCGAGTGAGTGCATTTTGAGATTTAGACTTCTAGCAATGAGTAGCATTACCCTCAGTATTTGTTTGCCTGTTCCTGTTACGGTGGTGAATTTGTCATTTGAACCTTGCCTAAAAAAGGCACTATAGGGGCAGCAAGAGCCTTAGCCAGTATCTGGAATCCCAGGGGTGACAGTTGCAGGCCATCTCTGGCAAAGCATCGTGGTCTGTCGACCGTGTCATCCCAAGCAGACAGATACTGGATCCCCTTAGAATGACACCAGAAGCTTAGCCAATTTTTGAAGCCAATCATTTTGTCCTTGTACTGCGGTATCATTCTGGGCGATGGCAGAATGCTACTCAGGGCTAGGGTCATACCTGCCTGAGCTACAAGATTGGAGAGCTCTTCCATGTCTCTTTTCATGTAGTCCAGGAAGGTAGTCTCAGGTCGTTCACACCAACATGGACAATGACAGAGTCATATTTGTACTTGTTGTGGAGTGACCTGAGTGCGTGGGTTATGTGGCAGATCCTGGCACCCGACAGGCAGCTGACAGTAACCTTCTCCTTGTTTAGCCTGGTGAGTGGCCTTTTGTTTTTATCTCTCATTTTAATGGAAATATTTTATTAATAAACCAATGAATACAGTGAATTTCAATCTTTTAATCATAAGTACATTTTTCAATAATATTCCCAAATTTAATTTCTAAACTATTTACACTGTATACATATTATGTATGTCTAGTAAATGAATATGGTAATCCAGTTTGAATATTTAGATAATGAAAACAACATTATATATTTATATAATAATGGCAATGTCCCGTATCCAGGTCTTACTTTTACATTATGGAGACAGTCTGTTCGATAGCTGAAGAGCCCACTTTCCCTTCAGATGATGAGCTAGCTGATTTGGTGTAATTCCTAAAGTAGTGTATCTGGCCACAACTGAGTGGTAGGTAAGTAGTTATTCCAGTAGATGAGTTGCCATGTTTCTGTGATTGGGCTTTACCAAAGGATTAAGCCAGATATGCTTTGACAAAAACTGAGGAAGAACATAGCTCTGGGGAAGATCATTGGGCCTGTTTTCCATTCTGCTGTTGAGGTGCCTCGGATGCATAAGAATTTTCTAACAGATTTCTATTTCACCGACCACTTACTATATCCCTTTGGGAAGTTAGCCAGTTACTGTATGTGAGGTATAGTCTTTTATAACCTAATGCTTCAGTGATATTGTTCGCATGAATTACAGCAATGGTAAGGACATCTTAATGGCCAAGGATGATACAGTGCTGTTTTTTTCAACAAGTACCAGTTCATCCATCAGACTGTAAGCTGTTGGGCATGCAGTAGTTTGAATGTCAGTATTTCACGGGAGCTGCACAATGGTTTATGCAGTCTTTGAGAAGCTCTTCTTATTTATTTCTGCATTATTTGAAATATTTTGTTTGTGCAGCTCATTTGGATGACATACTGCATATTTTCTGCAGTAGTTTGGGAAAGTTAGTGGCATAGAAATTGGAGGGACCAGCAGTTAGGCTGGCATTATTGGTCGTAAAGGTAGACACAGATTTGCAGATTAGTTAGCAGTGTCAGTGGTGCAACAGACAGTACTCTCCCCTTTAGAGCAGAAGGTTGTGGGCACTATTCCTACAACAGGTAGATGGATTGCTGACACCAGTGCAGCACAAGGGGAAGGCGTTGCACTCCTGAGGGTGTTATCATTCAGAAGAGATATTAAACTAATATCTTATCTGCTTAAGTTGCTGGTAGCGCAGGTGGATGTAAAAGATTCCACAGCACCTTTGGAAAAGAGTAGAAGTTCCCAGATGCTCTGATTAAATTCCCCCCTAATAGTATGAATACCACCTTGGGTCTCCCCTGAAAAGAAGCCACAAGCTTCGTGGGACTAACCTACTCAACAAAAGGATCAACAAATTAAAAAAAAGTTCCCCTAAGCAGAGTGATCAAGTTGTGTGGCAGTATAATGAAGGTTGTGAGGGCACAAAAACTTGATATTGTCATGAAGGAAGTTAAAGTATTTAATGGGGTTGCTAAGGATAACATGTAAAGTGTTGCAAATTTCGTAGTTATTTATGTATCAACAGAAGACAGGAGGACCTGCATGCATTTTGTTGCATCATTGAGTTTTGGTTGCTGCAGATATGTAAGAGTATTTGGCAAAGTAAGACTCATTGCTGGAACTTGTAATGGTATGATGTAATGGCAGGAACAGGTTAATATTGAGAGACAAAGGCCTGGTACCTACATGATTAAGTACTGATATGCAGGACAGTGGTCTTAATCATATGTTCACTTTGTTGTAATTTGGAATATTACTCTAATGGAACCCTTTCCCATTATAGTGGCATTACCCATATAGAGTGGTAGATTGCAGGACTGAATGGTGTTTCTGTTAATGAGGCAGTAGTACTTATTTTTATTTATTATTTACTTTGCTTTTCCTTTTGTTTACCATGGAAGTTCACTTGAATTTTGCAGTCAACCCCTTTTCAACTGAGGCCCAGGGAGAAAAGCTTGATTCATTTCACAGATACTGAAATGAAATGTAGTTTGACAGTATAAGAATAGTATGCAGATGTTATAAAGTGTTTTACAGACACTGACAATTGCACATGGTGTGACGCCTCAACACTGGTCCAGTAATCAAGGAGCCTCAGTCCTCACCACTGGCAACAGTGGGGAACGTATACACAGGGAGGATAAGTACACACACAGTAAAATGCATTTTCCCTTAAGAGCACACAGAGACCACTGTCAGTTTGGGGCTGGTTTCTCCCTCTTTCTCTAGATCCCCAATAAGACTCCCCACTGGCACAGCTATAGGGTTGAGATCTCAGCTGAGTGACCAAGCCAAAACCTCCAGCACCCTTTCTGTCCAACTAGTGCTTCATGTCCCTGACAAGTAGCTAACACGCAGACACTCTTTGAGGTTTGATTTATATACAAACACACACACACTCCTGGGAAAGGCTGGCACATGTATATTAGCTATGACCCCTTCTGCCCAGACTATAAGGTAGTTTCCACTGCCACCAACCACTACTTATCAGCTACTTAAGACCCTTAACAAAGGGTGTCCAATCAAGGGAGCCCGCAGGATTTTTTGCAGGGGGGGTGCAAACCCACTGCCCCACCCCTATGCTGCCCCGCCCACTCACCCCCCCCCACAGCCATTCCAGTGTCCCATTACTTTGCTATTTCTCCCCATTTTATAGAAATTGTTCAAATCTCTGTGTGCATACTTGTTTTATGCTTTACTTCTACAATGACTACAGATATATGGATTTCATTTACAACTTTTATTTCAAATTTTATAGCACAAACACTGACAGACATTTACTAAACCTAAACAAAGCAATAGTCTTACAATGAAAACAGGCTTATCATTAAAACTTCTTTACCTTTGAAACCCACATTCACTGAAACAGCATCAAAACCCACATTTCATGAACATGCATCTGGCCAGTGGCAGGGTAAGTTTACCTTTGGCCCATTTCCAAATCATAGGCTCCTTGCACACATTTTTAGAAACATGCAAGAGTTCTTCGATTCACCTTCCTGACTATTATACTACATAATAATTGAATTATATCCCTTATATAACACAGCACCACTTGTTAGAGTGTGTTTTAAATTTATAGTTCTGAGCATCTTTCCTTTAAGCAATGAAACAAATCATATGAACCAATAATGACAGCCTGCCCAATTCAGAACATTTCAACCATAAAGGAACACTCAAACTTCTGTCATAAAATCCACCAATATCAATCAGTATGCAGAATCTCTGCAAAAGTAAAAGTCATCTGAATAATTCCACATTAAAGAGATCTGAAACCAATGAAGAGGTTGTTGCTAGAAAAAAACTTTATATTTCAGTATTTCATTTAAAAATTCAGTGCCTGTTGCCCTTGAAGAATAAATTGCATGTGCTACATTAAAATAAATGGTAAGTTGATATATTGCAATAGGGAATGGGTGGCAGGCTGAAAAGCAGGTTCATAGTTATTAGGCGTCTCATCCAAAGGAGGACATACTAAGAACTGCAGTACCATACCCCCTTAAAATACAAATGTATATGCTGTATGAATAGAACCTACAGCCCTTTGCATCAAGATGCATGTATGCTACCTGCTGTGCTAACACTGCTTTAAAATTCTATACCACAATAATGATACCATTTGTTAAACAAAACAGTTGCACATAAATTCCACCTGTTAGAGCTAACTAGGGCATTTCTCTCTGTCACACACACACCTCAACTTTAATGCAAGAAATACATAAATAGATTGATTTTTTCAAAGTTACAACAACTGTAAACTCTGTGACCATGGAGTGCATTTGTTTTTGACAGAAAGGTATAAGGGAACTCATGGCTATGTATATAGTTGAATCTCTCTGTACTGAAGTACTCCCTACCACGATTCTGCTTTAATAGTGTGTTTGCATTCAGAAACGTGTTACAACAACTGTAAACTCTGTGTGACCATGGTGTGTGTGTGTTTTTGACAGAAAGGGCTATGTTTATAGTTGAATCTCTCTGTACTGACGTACTCCCTACCATGATGCTGCTTAACTAGTGTGTTTGCATTCAGAAACTTAGTTTTTATACTGAATTTTTATAGCTACATGAATTAGAAAATAACCAATTTCCTTTTCAGAGCCTAAGCTAAAAAGTTCACTCCTAACAAGCACTGCTTCCCCTGGAAAATTCAGGCCTATCACCCGAGATGAAAAGGTGATGGTGTCTACATATTCTTAAACAACATTTCATCTCCAGACTTGCTATGTGAGATAATGACGTGGAATTCCTCTGCATCCAGCTTAGCATTAACAAAACTCCTTACTGTGTCATACCTAACTATAGGTCCCCTTCTATGTACCCCATCAGTCCATATCTCCTACCTAACTAATATGGTGTCCCTATGCATTAAGCCAACACCATTATTCTAGGAGACTTCAATCACATTTTCTTCCAAAATTGCCATTTTGAGGAAGGATTATTAGGGGAGAGCAACATTTTGAGCCAACATTGGGGACAATGGAGAGATTTGGATATTCCTAATTCTACAAAGCAATTTGCACATACCTCTCAACCTCTTAATGCAGGAAATCTGGACAAGGCTAAATATATTGGGAGAACATACAAACACTACTAAAAATTGCTCTTGTATAAACTTGACAGTTGATAGAATAACAGGTCTTGCATTAGCATGCATTTTTCTGAAGGTTATGATGTCTGAAATTCAAATGTCTGTCATTTAGTGAGTTCATTGTATGAGGAACAAAACAAAAATAAGAAGCAAATATCTATTCATTCTGCAAAGATATGGACAACTGAGAAGTATAGTTCAACCAGGGCTGTGAGTTTACTCCAGTATCACATATTCCCAACACATCAGCGAACCAAACACATAAATACACAAAAACATACTCTGAGGCTCTAAATAAAAATCTACCTAAGCAACAGAGACCTCCAAAGCAGACATCCAAGCAAACGCTACCTCAAAACAAAAGATGCACAACACATAGCCCACAAAGTCAGTGTGCCAAGCAGCCACAGCCCTTAAGGCTGAATAACACACCTGATACTCTTGTAATAGGTGACTCTATTGTCAGACACACTGAAGTCCCGCTCACCAGGCTGAATAAAGAGAAGGTCATGGTGATCTGCCTGTCGGGTGCTAGGATCCGCCACATAACGCAAGCACTCAGGTCACTCCAAAGCAAATACAAATATGACTCAGTCATTGTACATGCTGGTGTGAATGACCTGAGACGTATCTCCCTGGACTACATGAAAAGAGACATAGAGGAGCTCTATGATCATGTAGCCCAGGCTGGTATGACCATGACCTTGAGCAGCATCTTACCATCACTGAGAATGATGCCACAGTACAAAGACAAAATGATCGATTTTAACAATTGGCTAAAATTTTGGTGTCATTCAATGGGGATCCAGTGTCTGTCAGCCTTGGATGACATGCTCGACAAGCCACATTGCGTCACTAGGGACAGCTTGCACCTATCACCACTGGGCTTTCGGATATTGGCAAAGGCTCTTGCCACCCCCATAGTGCCTTTTTTAGGCAAGGCTCAAAAGTCAAACCCACCCCCATAGACAGCACAAGGAACAAGAAACTAAGGGTAATGCTGCTAAATGCCAGAAGTCTTAACCTCAAGATGCACGCACTCGAAGCTCTCCTCAGTATGGAGAACATCGATATATGTGCAGTGACAGAAACCTGGTTCAAGGCTCCAGAGAGCACCCCAGCACTACCAGGCTATACCTCATATCATGCTTTTCGGCCCCAAAACCCGGACCGAACCACAAAAGGAGGGGGAGTTTCCATATTTATCAAGGATATCCACACCTCCAGGCTAGTGGCATTGCACGAAGTAGAGACCATCCATGTGCAACTAACAGTGGGCAAGACTGCTTTTCAGTTTATAGCATCCTACAGACCACCCTCTCAAAGTCAGGCATCCCACTCGGCTTTCCTGAAAACATTGGAGAATATGAAGATCTCTCCGAACACCATTATATTGGGCGACTTCAACTACCCAAACATTGACTGGGAGCACTACTCAAGCCCCAGCACCTTAGCCCAAAGGTTCCTGGAAATTATAAACTCAAATGCTATGGAACAACTAGTCAGCACTCCCACAAGAGGGGACAACATACTAGATCTGATAATTACAGTAAACTAAACCTTAAAAAGGGCACAGTATACTCAAATCAAGGGGTGGCGTAAGCCATACAGAATCGGGCTAGGCTTATAATTGCCCCAGGGCAGATAGCCTAGTATGAACCTATGAAACTATGCTACCCCCCTCACAAAATCATGGTCAAATGGAGCCTCCTCCTTGCAGCCATTCCAATGTCCCATTCCTTGGTTATTTTGCCCCATTTACCATAAACACTGTAATGTGCATACTGCTTTACTTCTGATTATTTAGATTTCATTTGAAAGTTTTATTTTGCATTTTACAGCACAAACTCTAATACATATATGTTAAACAAAGCAATGCAGTCTCACAATGAAAATAGACTTAACATTAAAACTTCTCTGCCCTTGAAACTCACATGCATTGAAACAGCTTTGAAACCCACATTCAAAGAAAATACATTTTGCCAGTGGCAGATAAATATTAACTCTGGGCTGTCTTCAAAATCATAGGCCCCTTGAACATAACATACACATGCTCTTTGATACACCTTCCTGACTGTATTACATTACATTCCTTGTACAATACAGTACAGTTGACATTTTAAGCTATTTAATTCACAATAAATTAGTAAGATACCATTGGTGTCACAAGCTGGTAACGGTGGTGAAATATCTTTAACAATAATCTGTGAATCATTTACAGGATGTAGAGATAGTCAAGGATTTGTGCAACTTGGATATTAATTTATTGTCTTTAAAGAGATGGTAGAAGCATGCTGCCTAGTGCAGGGGTTTCTTTGGGAAACCTTTTGATTATTTTAAGGGTATAACATGGCTTTGTGAAGGGCAGTGCTTCATACCTGGATGAATGTAGAGAACATAAATTAGTTTTAATGTTTCTTCTTATTTTAAGTTTTCATACTGTTATGTGTGGACAACACCTGCACATTTTATCATTTTGTTTCTTGTTATAAGACTGCCTACATGTTTGCTGCCTGATGAATCCTGTAAAGGATACCAGAAGTAACAACTGTATACTACATATGTAGGTGTTACACAGCTACAAATAATGTGGTTGGCCAAAACCCTGTGAACACTTTATTGCCTGATTACTGTATTTGTTTTTTCTGGAGGTCAGGCACTGTAATCAGATACAGCTGAAGCAAGTAACTCTTTAAGGAGTCTCGGTATAACTGGAATGAATATCACAATTTAACTATGGCAAACTAAAACTGTACTTTAATAATCCCATAATTAAGCTATAAAAAAAAACATTTAAATAAAACAAAATGTCTTACAGTTGGAACCAATTATTCCCCCTTACAAAAAACAACTACATACAAAACTGTAAAGTACAAATCATTTTATTCAAACAGATTCACAGCATTTTCATCTTATAGCAAGGCTTCCTTAGACTCTGATGAAAAGTCTTGTTACAAAATGAAAGCACTGTGAATTTGTTTCCATAAAGTGGTTTGTTCTTATTTTGGCGTTTTAAATATATTTTCTGTAATAATAAGCCCTCCCCCCTCCAAAAAAAGCAATCTTAACATGGAAAGGAAAATGCCATTTGTCTACCATCAGGTCTGTCCCTTGGCTATGCACATGCAATATAACAGAAACAAACACACAACATTCTTTTGTAAGTTAGAAAATTGACTGGGGTGCTTAGGAAAGGACACTGTGCTGAATGACAGATCCGGATCAGTAAATGACTGAAAAGGCAGATAGAACTGGTAGGTAACATTTCTTCAAACAGAATGTGCCAAGACTGTATTTTGAAAATTAATTTTCATTATTTTGTGTAAGCGTCAACCAACCCTGACACACTGTTGAAATGTTGGACTTTCAAAGGGGGGGGGGTCAACTTGCAGCTTGTGAGAAAGTGACTAGCAGCAATGTCTGTTCCACATTGTATCCATAACTCTGTTCCCTTGACATCCCAATACGGCACAGAATACAACTCCAAATGTCACAACACTTCATCTCCCAAACTCTTGGAACTGTTGACTCAATGACATGCAAACACTTTCTTCCATACTGCAAATGGTAATTGTTGCAGCAGCAGAGAAAGGAAATATTTAAGTGGGGAGAAGGATTTTTTTGTCATGCTGGTTATTTTTGTTTATTTTTGTACTCTTGTCCATTGTATAACTGATAATAAGCATTGTGATAATCCTGGTTGGATGAAATAAAGACACTGGATATTATTACTATACTAGCTTGACTTAACATAAAAATGTGACAATGAGAAACACTGCTAATGTATATTTAAGTGACAGCTCACTCCTTATACCCGCTAACTTGTAGGACTGAGGTTTGGCAATGATCACTACAAGGTTTTGGGTCTGTGACACAACTACACCTCTTATAAAAATGTCTTGTGACAAAGACTGCAGTTATCCTGATTACTGAACAAAGTGCACTTAAAATGGTTGTGTGTCAGCCCTGACTGTCATGTGACATTAGACAGTTCAGCAAAACATGGTACACATTAAAGAAGCCATGGCAGAGCCTCAAGGCCTCGTACTCCTATTCATAGCTGTTACTGACATGGAATTACCCTGAGCAATCTGCTTTGTTCTTCTGGGAAGGTGAGACAAAGAGCTGAAACAAGCACATTAAACATGATACCTTTGCACAGATGCAGTTAAAGCAACCTTTGTCTTACACTGCTGAAATAACCACATGGAGTGCACAAGCTTTAAACAGGGTTTTTTAAGGAAGAAGGTACAATGGATGGTGCTCCCTACTGTTAAACTATATTCTACTGTTATAGTTACAGCGATTGCTTTCTGCTTAGAAAAATAAAAATAAAGACAGAAGAGGGCAATCACCCCATAATGAGTAAGAAACAAACCACCAAAGACTCCAAAGATAAATGGCCAATAACACAGATCCACAGCTCGAACAGGGCAATCACCACCACACCACAATTCACAGAATAACTGTCACGATGCAATAATGTGAAATTGAGTTTATTACCAAAGAAAAAACACTCCAAAAATCGTCAGGTTAAGCGCTTTCATCTGACTACGATCAGACTTCAGTAGTCAGATGAAAGCGCTTAACCTGACGATTTTTGGAGTGTTTTTTCTTTGGTAATAAACTCAATTTCAAATTATTGCATCGTGAAAGTTATTCTGTGAATTGTGGTGTGGTGGTGATTGCCCTGTTCGAGCTGTGGACCCCATAATGAGTGACAGGAGTCAGTAAGCATAGCTATGAAAAAATGCTAAGTACTGTATTTAGCTTACTTTGATGAAACTGCCCTTGTGATTCTTCAGCAACAGGGCCAGCTTCTGAACATGGACACACATCCAACTTCACATCTTTCCCTATTTTCATTCACACACACACACACACACACACACACACACACACACACACACACACACTTACTCTGAAAGTGTCCCATCTTCCGCTCATTTCCTCCCGCTTGCGAATCCGTCCGTTTCAGTTCCCGCTCGTGGTCCCATTTTCCGCTTGCAAACCCCAAAACCGTCTGTCCATGTGAGTTCCCGCTCGCAAAACTTGAAAATATGCACGCGATGATGTCAGCACGACCGCGATCGTTCTTCTTAAAGAAAAACGCATGATGTCAGCACGGACTTCTTTCTTCTTAAAGAAGAATGTCCAAAAAAAACAAATAAACTTTTTTTTTAAATTATAATATTAGTCAGCCGATTCCAGGGGGGTGCAAGTGCACCCCCTTGCACCTGCCTGCGGGCGCCCTTGTGTCCAATCCTACTGTGTAATGTTAGTATTAATCCAAATGGTAGTCTGACCAAGAGCAAGGCTGTTAGGAGTGGCCTGTACAGTGTCACCAAATACATATGCAAGTACTCTCAGAACTTAAGTATGTCTCACAAATATCAGCCACAAAGATAGGTTTAAATATATTTCATAATAAATAATACAAGAACAAGAAAATACTCAATAAATCAACACAGTATCTTCAGAGTTCGAAATCACAGGAAATATTTAAAACAACATTGCAGGACAGTCTCAAATAAATACAGAAAACATCTAAATTAATCTTTACTATATTCCTAACTGTATCTATAAGAAATTACTGTACCTCTTCCTCTTTCTCTAGATCCCCAATAAGACTCCCCACTGGCACAGCTATAGGGTTGAAATCTCAGCTGAGTGACCAAGCCAAAACCTCCAGCACCCTCTCTGTCCAACTAGTGCTTCATGTCCCTGACAAGTAGCTAACACGCAGACACTCTTTGAGGTTTGATTTATATACAAACACACACACACTCCTGGGAAGGGCTGGCACATGTATATTAGCTATGACCCCTTCTGCCCAGACTATAAGGTAGTTTCCACTGCCACCAACCACTACTTATCAGTTACTTAAGACCCTTAACAAAGGGTGTCCAATCCTACTGTGTAATGTTAATATTAATCCAAATGGTAGTCTGACCAAGAGCAAGGCTGTTAGGAGTAGCCTGTACAGTGTCACCAAATACATATGCAAGTACTCTCAGAGCTTAAGTATGTCTCACAAATATCAGCCACAAAGATAGGTTTAAATATATTTCATAATAAATAATACAAGAACAAGAAAATACTCAATAAATCAACACAGTACCTTCAGAGTTCGAAATCACAGGAAATATTTAAAACAACATTGCAGGACAGTCTCAAATAAATACAGAAAACATCTAAATTAATTTTTACTATATTCCTAACTGTATCTATAAGAAATTACTGTACCCTAGACTTACTTACAGCAAGGCAAGTGCAGATGGTGGTGATGAGTGGATGTTCTTGCTAGCTCCAAGAAAAAAATACAAAATGCCCAGCCTCTGTCTGAGAGAGTTCTTAAATTAATAGTAAATATTACTGCTGGGTTAGCTTGGATGACATCACTTTTTGTCACCTGATTTCAGTTTCCAAATTAAACCACTTTTGTCAGAAACTAACAGAATTTAACATCTCTGTGTGAAAAATACATATCTCTCAGATGTTTGCTCAGATCTGCGCAGCTGCTAGGAAGTCATAAAGCAATAAAACACTTCTGCATCTCAAACCCATCAATTCTCTTCCATGAGAATACAAAAACATCTATCTCTAGATATTGTGTCTGCTACACTGAAACTGAGAGACAACTTTTATAGCACAACCATAAAGCAATTTAATTTCAACTTATTTTCTTGAAGTTTTAAAAGTTAACTGTCTGTTTTAGTTTCTACCGTTAAAACACATAACTGATATTACCAACATCCTGGCAGATAGGTTCAGTGCTAACTTTACCCCCCTCACCCCCTAAAGGGCCCATATCTATACAGGAAGAATGCAGAGTCCCTGTAATCGCAGCTACGCAGGTGAAAGCTGCACTCTCTAAAGCCAAAAACACAGCATCCATGGGACCGGACAACATCCCAGGCTGCATTTTACACAAACATCAGAATGAACAGGCTCCCCACTTAAGCACCATGTTCAATAATAGCCTCGCATCAGGCTTTGTGCTCACTGAATGGTGCACAGCAACAGTTATCCCACTCCACAAAGGGGGAGCCACCACTGATCCTGGGAACTATAGACCTATTAGCCTGACGAGCCTGGTCTGCAAAGCCATGGAACGTATCATCATGGAACTCCTAAACAAAGACATTGGTAACCTCCAAACTCTGGATCCCACCCAGTTCGGGTTTGTGAAAGGCAGATCATGACTCCTGAACCTGATCGACTTCTTTGAGGCAGTCACCAAAGCCGTAGATGAGGGTAAAGTGGTTTACACAGCCTATCTTGACCTCACCAAGGCTTTCGACACCATCCCCCATTCTGGAATTATAGCTAAACTCAGTAAATTAGGCATAAATCCCTACGTCACAAGGTGGGTTGCCAACTGGCTCACTGACAGAACCCACACTGTAAAAGTTGCAGACTCCAAATCTGACCTCAAACCAGTGACAAGTGGAGTACCACAGGGTTCTGTCCTTGGACCGCTCCTGTTTGGTATCTACTTCTCTGAAGTTCAGGCTAACACAGAAGGCCTCTGGCTTACGAAGTTTGCAGATGATTGCAAACTAGGAGCCATAGTCAAGTCCCCAAATTATGTGAACATCCTACAGAAGGGCCTGTCTGAGACAGATGCCTATTGTCAGAGCCATGGCCTCAAGCTCAATGCCAAAAAGTGCAGTGTCATCCCCTTTGGTAAAAACTCTGTACCCATGAACTACCACATAGGCAGCAATCTACTTAACACCGAATGTGTGATAAGAGACCTTGGGACCCAGGTGGACAGTAGTCTCTCCTTTGATAGTCACATCGCCACAGTAGTCAGGAAGTCCTTCTACGTGGCACACCTCATCATAAAAGGGTTCTCATCCAGGAAAAAAGAGGTCATCGTTACCCTCTACTCATCACTCATTAGACCCATTATAGAGTACAATGCCCCTTTTGGAATGTACCTCACAAGACATCTGCAGCAGCTGGAAAGGCTACAGAAGTACCTCACAAAGAGGATTACTGGACTCAAACAAATGCCCTACACTGACCACCTCAAAAAACTCCAGCTTTACTCCGTAGCATATCGCCTACTCAGAGGTGATCTCTGCCTAACATATAAAGCTATGTCAAACCCAGAGCTGTTGGACATGCTGCACCTAAAGAAATCCCAATCCCTTTGAGCTACATGCTCTAGGGACCTAAACCATGTCACCACAATAAACAGGACATGCTGGAGGGATAGATTCCTATCCCAGAGACTTCCCATACTCTGGAACAGGCTACCCATCTATGTCAAGCAAAGTTCTTCATTAGCACTCTTCAAGAAAAATCTTGATGAGTGGATGGGAAATAGGAAATACACCCCAGGGATCACTTCTGTGTCTCTGATTGTCAGTGACACAGGAAAATAACTTTCTTGGGTAGCGTAAGCCAGGGAACCTTGTTGGCTAGGCTTGTGTAGGCCCTTGGGCCGATAGCCTAGTACCTACCTATGAACCTATGAACCTATTTCTATTCTAAGCCAGCAGGGCATGCTATGGTTATATTATAGCTCAGTACATAAAATCGGAATGAGACCCACTGTGGGTCTCATTCCGATTTTCTGTGCAGTGGTTTTAAGTTTTGTTTGGCTTTAATAGCTCAGTACATAACATACAGTTCTGTATAAATCATTTCAATATTCATAAATGACATAGAATTATTTACAAAATTCCAGATAGCGGGGCTGGCAATATTTCCTTTTGTGACACATGGTTGTTGTGTCTTTCGTCTTATCCCGGTTAGGGGTCGCCACAGCGGAACTCCGGTCCGCTAATGTTTGGTAGTGGATTTGTAAGTGCCGAGTTACCAGCCCTGACGCACAACCTTCAATGAAGGCATGCCCATTCATGCATGCCTCCACACAGAAGACGCTCTAGCTGAGAATCGAACATGACAACATCTTGCTGTGAGGCGACAATGCTACTGCAGCACCACTACCGTGGGTATGACAGTAAATAAACAAGTATCCAATATGCATGATTAATACAATGTCCGATTGTAAAGTAGAATATTACATTTTTGAAGATGAGATACAGGAATACAGTACAGGTTGAAAGAGACAGTAGTACAATTTGCACCATGGATGTTTGAAAACAAGAGTTCAGAGATGGCAGTTGTCTTTTAAGATGTACTGTTGAAGTGGTATATACTGGGGGCTTATTGCTCAGGAGAATCCATTCACCAGTGAGAAATTCAAGGACAATAAAGTTAGCCCAGTAAGGGAATTCAGTGCACTATAAACACGTATGGTCTTATTTATAAGATTCTGTCATAGAATTATGGCAGAACATTTAGTGTGATATCATACCTCCATAGTGTCCAGAATTGTGCCTCTTATTTTTGGTTGGTTCCTCATAAAATTTGTGGTTTTCTGGCAAATCACTAAGGATTGAAGTCACTGAATAATGACATACATTTGAGTTTCAGACTTCATATCTTTCAGAAAATGTAGGCTAACACAAACTCTGTTGTTCTATCAACTTTCTACATATATAAGAGCAATATTTAAAACCTGTAAATATTTTTGGGTGTTTGTTCCCCCATTATTTTAGGCTTTGTCCAGATTTCATGTCTAAGAGGTTGAAGTGTAGTAGGATATAGATCTGAACTGGAAGGATAATAAAGATATTGTAGGTAATTGGAAGGATAGCAATAAGAGTACAAGTAGGTAGGGATTGAGATGAGAGAGAGAGAGAGAAATTGGTGGAAATAAGAGAGGCATTAATTGTAGGGCATAGGGGTAAGAGTAGTGAAAGTGGCACTGAGAGAAAGTGTAGGTTAGAGGGCATCTAAAATTAGGGTCAAGTACGATAGATCAAAGTCTATGTATATAGAGTTAGACTATTGGTTAGAATACACTGCAGTGAAGTAATAATAAGGTTTGAGGAAAGGGCAAATTTAAATCCATATGTCTTTTGCAGTATAAAAGGTTTGGCTACATTTTCTCTCTCATCCCCTTGATTGGGAAGCATGTGGATGTCCTCCTAGTGCATGTCATTTCATCACATTCCATGTTAAGAAAACATTTATCCTTGTGCCACTCACTTTTCTGCCATTTGCACAGTTTAACTTTCACACTTTGTATTTACCATGGAAATATGCCTACATTTGATGATTACAAACCTTTTAAGTGTTTGTGTTTCCTTCATATAATTAACCGGGATCTACTCAGTATACAGTCTATATTGCCTGTATGAAAAAAGAATAATGCTGCAGTACCAACTCTTCACTCCAACCACCTAAAGATGTAGTAGAGAAAACCCAAAGATCTTCCTGACTTCTTTCAAGATGGCACATATTCAAGTTGTCCAGTGCATGAATTGACAAGATAAACCCTTATGTAGCTCTAGGCTGATACTGGAATATATGGTAAGAGGACAGGTAGGCAGGTAGCTGCAGATTACTCTCTCCTCAAGAAAGTCTGACCCTTGACATGGGCTTATGGGCCTCAAGTGCTGCCAGCACAGACTAATGATCAATTAAGCTGATCCCCATCAACAGACAATGGAAGGCCTGCAATATGTACCCCTGGCAATCACCTTATGAATGCATAACCAGGCATACCTTATACCTTTATTGAGTGGCTTAAACATTACTAGAGTTGTCTGCATCCAGGAAGTAGTTCCTTTTGTCCCCCGACATGGTTCTACTTAGGACCAAGAACACTTTCTGTAGGCATGTCCTTGATTCTATCAAGGACCTGATGGCCCAGGTTTAGGAGGGTCCACAGGGTCCTGCTGTACCATCAGGGTCTGAAGGACATGCATAGGAATTATGCACCAACTCTTTGACATCTGGTGGTGCCTGTCCAGGGTCGGGGGTGTAAGGAACATAGCCTAATGTCAGTGCTAAGCCCTATGCAGGTCTCTGCAACTCTGATGCTTATCAAGCAAGCATTTTCCCTGTAGCTAGAGTCCCATTGCTTGACCTCTTGTTACTTACTCATCACCACCATGACCTCAACTGATTTGAGCAAGCATGGTCCTACCCATTCTATAGCTGGGATTTATAGACATACTTGTCATTCTATTTTCTGGGAAGTGGACTCGGGGATCCAGAGGCCCTTATGTCTGAGAGAGGTTAAAAACAACAAGACATATTGAGTATGTGTGTTCCTTTGTCATGATATATTTTTGTTTTAGTCAGACCTCTAAGCTTGTGGGGTCCACTGTAAACTTACCTTCCTTTCCAAAGTGTTTGAATGAAGAAGGAGTCATGGATTATTCCACCCATGGATCTTATCCTAAGGGATACTGTTTTTTTTAGCCTGAAAGCTTCCAGAGTCTGTTCCTTCTGCTGCCAAGGTGACAGGTTTCCTCTTTAAGTCTCCAACAGAGTGCAGTGAAGTCCGACTCCCACATGATTTTATTGGTCCTACATAGATCTCAGCATAACTAATATCTTTTCACCTTACCATTTGATAAGGAGTCAGGGCTTTGGGCAGGGTTGGTGTGAATGCATTCCCCTGTTTCATACTATTTGCCTCACTTACAAGGTTCCAGTCCTCTACAGTAGACCAAAAAATGGAAAAGTTTATAGTTCTTCATAACTGTGGGATCAAAAAAGTTGTACTTAAGATTCTAACCTCCACTTTCACATTAGGCTTTCAAGCACCCTGCTGTAATTCTGAATGCACTGATGCTGTGGCTTAGCTAGCAGATTCAGATATATTCTTGAACAAGATGGCATAGTTTAAGTTGTCCTCCTTTTGGATGAACTTGGGTCATTCTTAAGTGCCCTTTTCCAAGGGGATGTCCTGTTTGAGCAGGCGTCCCAAGTTAAGCACATAGAGATGAAGCAGTAGACACTGAGCACAGCTGGTTTATGTTATATCTCCCCAATCCCTGTACCTTTTTTCAGGACATCCCAGTTCTCTAGGAAGGAGAATCCCCATGGATAAGGAGGATCACAAAGCATCAGGCAGTCTTACCCTCAAAAGGTGACCCTATAGGCCCAGCAGTTACAGACCTACTATTTCCCAGAACTGTGGTACTCTGAATCAGGCTTTGAAAGCCATCACACAGGGCTAGTGGATATGTGACATCATCACAGACAGCTATATCCTATTACTCTTGTGTCCTCCCTCAGAGCAAGGTGTGTTAAGGGACCAAGCCTGAGGTTTATAGGTAGATATTAGGCTTGCAGTGTAGGGGATCACTGAGGAGCCACCCCAAATTCCCAGTTACCCCCAAGTACTGTCTAGTTAAGTAACTTGCTCAAGGTTACACAGTAGGCAAATGAGGGCAGAGGAAATCAAACCCTGTGCCACAGGGACTGCAGCTCACAGCTTTAATCCTTTGTGCCAGCTACCAGACAAATGTCATGTTCACAGAACGTTTGGACAGGCACAAATTGTACCTATGAAAGGAGATGTGCACGGTCCCTCCTTTGGAACAAGGTTAGGGGATTTTCTCCCACATCTCCTTAGGACAGAGTGTTTTTTCCCCCTTCAGAACTATCTTGGACCTCAGCAATATCTTTGAGCTTATCTTTTGCATCATGTTCTGGATGGCTACTCTTCACAGGGTCTTGATTCTGCTGTAGCAGAGTACCAGGATGATGTTCGTAGACATGATGCATGGTTTTTGGCACATCAGTGTCTGTGATCTGAACTGGGGCTTCCCTCAGTTTGCATTGGGTGAGAACTATTTAAAGTGATGAGTTTTTGTCATGTTTCTGCACCCAAAGTTTTCAGCTTGCTGTAGCAAGACCTCTGCATTTCCTTACCTGAATGAACGGCTTCTGGTGGTCTCATTGAATAACTCTCTCATATGATTCATGTCTTGGGTGTTGCTGTGAATACAAGCTATTGAGGGCTGCTAAACTGGGAGAAGTTCCTTCTCAGACCATCCCAGAGGATTGTCTTTGTCTTGCCAAAACTGGCTCAGACTCTCCTCTACCTCCTGTATTTGATGACAGCCACAATCTTCTTGGTGCCTTTAGCATGGCAGAGGATGCAGGCATTGTTAAGGATAATGATGTGCTAGTGGCTAGACTTGCACTCCTTTATGGATCATGTCCTCATGTCAGATCCATGTTGCTGAGATTTGGAATGGTGGGCTCTTCAGCTTTAGTGTGGGCCTTCTCTTTCAACAGAGAACCTATGAACCTATAACATAAGGGGTGGCGTAAGCCACAAAACTTTGGGCTAGGCTTATAAATGCCTTAGGGCAGATAGCCTAGTATAAACCTATGAACCTATGAACAGCAGAATACATCACATATCCTGATTGAAGCCCAGCTTTACTTGTAACACAGGAAGTTTGGTATTCCCATGACAAGAGGACTCAGTGACTATTTTTGTTTTGTTATTTAACTCTTTATCCACTGGGTAAGTGGACTGGCCTGTTGGGCCCTTTCAGCCATGGCCTTGGCTCAAAGAGTAGAAAATACATCATGGTCTTCCAATCAACAATATTATATACAAAATGACTACATAGCAAAATTCAGAAAATAGTTAAGACTGAATGCAGATAGAGTAACATTAAAAGATCCAGTTAGAGTACATTAAAAAAGAGATATATACAAAATG
This sequence comes from Protopterus annectens, assembly GCF_019279795.1. Lineage (NCBI taxonomy): Eukaryota > Metazoa > Chordata > Ceratodontiformes > Protopteridae > Protopterus > Protopterus annectens. Next base: position 313,878,757 of record NC_056735.1, read on the forward strand.
TAAGCTTGAGATATGCAAAATTGCAGTGCAATCATACATATAATACATAAACTCCTATGTACATGTGAAATATTTGCATATAAGATGCCACATTAAGAGGATGAGAAAAGTTTATTAAATGTATGCTAGTATTCATGATATGGGATGATAATTTACTTCACTATTGTTATGGTAGCAGTTGCAGGTGGATTTTGTAAAAAGATGCTTTTTGAGTGAATTTTTGAAACTTTTAATGGTTTCTAGATTTTTGATGTCTGTAGGCAGGTGGTTCCAGGTAGCAGGTCCCAGTCTAGAGAAGGCTATCTCACCTACAGTAGTTTTAAATGGGGGGCATACTGGAGTGAAACTGTTGTCCTTTGTACATGAGGGTTGTTTTCTAAAGGTATTTTTCACTCTTAAAAGGGCTTAGTGACTGTGTTTTAGCATCTTGTAAATTAGAGTACTTACAAGAAAAGTGTTCCTACGAGGTAGTGAAATCCATGTGGAATTTCTTTGCAAATTACAAAGGTGTATCTCGGGGTCTGCTAACAGAATGAATCCAGAGATTTTATTCTCAGCAGTCTGCACTCTGTGATGGTTGTGGACTGAATGCATAACGAGAAAAGGAAGACCATATTCAAGTCTGGATATTAAAATATTTTTAGGAATGGCCCTGTGAGTGGCAAGTGAAGGGAGGTGACTGATTTTGTATCACAGTTTTAATTGAGCAAGGACTTTATTAGTTGCAAAAGTAAAATCGAGTATTAAGCCCAGGTGCCTTTGTTCAGTGATGTTAGGTATTCTCTTTATATTAAAATCTGTTAAGAGAATAGGAGGAATAATGGGTAATTTCTTAGATGAGGCAAAGACCATGATATTGTTTTTCGGGTCCCTATTATGAGAGCGAAAGTCCTTTTAAGCAAATCTGTGAATGTCGACACGTATTGCATGAACTGGCATTACAGTGAACATCAAAAACTGCGAATTTGGAAATGTCGACTTACCATGGTTGGCCCGTCTGTGGTATAGCTCCATAAGGTAAGTGTGCGATAGTTACGGAACTTAGGGTTAGGGTGTGGGTTAAGGTAAGTGCATAGATAGGTAATGTATGTAAGATTTAGTGTAGGGTTAGAAGTAGAGTTTTGTTAAATGTATGTATGTGGATAAGTTATTTTGTTTGTGTATATTTTCATAGGGGATGTGTGCGGTAGTTACAGACCTTAGGGTTAGGGAGGGGTTAAGGATAGTGCATAGATAGTTGTGTATGTGGGGTTTAGTGTAGGGTTAGAAGTAGGGTTTTGGTGCTTTACTTTAAGGTTAGAAGTAGGGTTTGGTTAGTGTAAGTATGTGGTTTATTTATTTTGTTTGGGTAGGTAGTATGTAGTGGGTGGTGGGATTGGCTGATTATGACAGTTTGAGATTTAAACTTTCGCGGTTTAGTGCGTTCGGTATTCTCACGGTTCACGCAATATGTGTCGGTGTTAAGGTATTCGCTCAAAGGGACTTTCGCTCTGGTAATATAGGCCCTGTTTTTCTTGGGATTGATTGGTAGTTTCTTAGTAGTGAGCCAGGTTCATAACTAAGTGAAATTGTCCTGCAGTTTGATTTGCAGGTTAAAGTGGCTAGTAGTGGATTTCAGGAGCAGCATATAATCTGCAGACATTATTATTTTAAGATTTGGTAATTCTGGGATGAGATCATTAATGAAGAGAGAAAAGAGAAGAGGTCCTAACAGAGATCTTTGTGGTACATCTGTATTAAGTTTACAAGTAGTAGAGGATGAGACATTGCTATGGACTTGGAAGGTTCTTTCTTTTAGATATCTGTAAAACCAGCAGGTAGTATTATAAGCAGAGTCTTTTGAATTTGTTGAGAAACAGGTATAGTTGATCATTTTGAAAGTGTTTGTCATGTCAACAGTAATACATCCCTCATTCAAGAAGCAATAAATGGTGTCAGTGGCCATTAGCAGGGCAGCAAAGGTAATGAAGTCATTGTGAAAGCCATGCTGTGCATCCCATAACCATCCATAGGCATTAATGTGCTTAAGTAGTTGCTCATATGAAAGTTTTTCAAATATTTTGGTAAAGGGCATACGGTAGAAATAGGTCTATAATCTATAAGGAGAAGTGATTTTAGGTAGAGGGATTATAGCTGCATGCTTGAATGCTAGTGGGGCAGTGCTTAAGGTGAGAGGAAGGTTAACGATATGAGTAAGGGGGTTAGTGATTTTTTTTTTCGACTAAAAGCCTTAGGAAGGTGGGATGTCCTCATTAAAGTAGTTAGTAAAAGTCTAATCCTTTGATCTTGGGGGAAGAATCAGACAGTCAAAAGTCCAGGTTATTTCCCCAGCATCACTATCTGCACTGGAAGCACTCGTGATAAATTTGGTGGCTGTCTTGCTATTGCCTCTAGAGCATGAACACAATTAATTCACTGTGACTTTTGAGTTGCAGCTTCCTGACTTGTTTCTTATTGCATATATGGCAGCTGATTTGATAGATTTACTGCAATGCTTTCACTCACTACTGACAGCTTAAAGATTGTTCCTAAAGCCACTCAGATCAGGCGGATATTCCACCATCACTGAAATTGCTTCTAAATGCTGACTTGATTAAAGGTCTCATATATGTGCTCTATTAAGTTGCTATCAGCTGGAATTAAGCAGTATGTGATAAAAGATGTACACTAGTTTTTGAAGTTGCTTTGGTGATTTACATTGATAGTAGTAAATTAAAACTTGTATTTATCAATTCATGGAAATGGTTTAAATAAGCCATCTCTGATCATGGAATACTGTCACACAAATTTAAAAAGAGAAGTAGACTGATGTAGTTTTATCACAAAGTAAAAAAAAATGGATAGCTGCACTGGTCTACCCTCAATAACATACTTAACTAAGGTTGCTATTTTTTCTAAAGTCTTTCTGCTTAAACTGTTTAATTCAGCAGTACTAGGTCAACAGCATCAAACTTCCCAGCCCTTAAATAAGGCTCTTAATGCTAAAAAGTTCCACCAAATGTTACTGTTAAAGGTGCTGTCTGTGTTTAAAAACAGAACATAGATTAGAATTTAAAGCAAGTAAGAAAGCAAGAAAAAAGCCTCTTACTTTAATCCCAGGCTCTGAAGATTCCTCTGGTGTGGTTAAGCCCCGCTCCGCTCGCCCTCTAGGCTCACTTTGTGCCCCTTCCTGCCCCGTATTCCCACCTGCCCTCTGAATTTATAACCCCTCAACCACCCCCTCACCCTCCTTCATCGAAATTCCTTCACAGGAATTCATTTATAACCCACCCCTTCCACTATTTCCCCACCTACTATTACACCTAGGTTGCCTACCTAGCAGGAGTATATTCCCCTCATTATGTCTCTAATACTTACTAGGTCTTCTAAAATACCACCTCTACTCTACACCCGACCTTTACTAATCACCCTTTATTCTCTCACCATTTATGAAAACCAATCCCATATAGGATTCAACCATCCCAAATGCCTTGCTAACACCCCAATCCTCTCAAACCATTCTGCCCACTCATTCATGTCCATTGATGCCAACTCCTTTTCCCCTGCTAACACCTACCCTGTTATACCCAGATATGTTAACACCAAAACTAAATACTACCAAAAACTGATAAATAAATTTCTAAAGCTCATAGCTAGTTTGTCCCACACCCTTACTATTGATGGGGTTATCCACCTCAACCCTGGGCCACCATCCCCAGACAACACTAACTCTAATCATAACAGCCCAAACATATGACAAAGCCTAAATAGACCTCCCCAACTCACTATTGACCTGCCACTTAAACATTAGAAGCATCAACAATAAGGCTCACAACCTCCATCCCCTCCTGACAACCTACTCCCCCGATATACTTTGTCTCACTGAAACATGCTTAAAACCAACTACGCCAGATAATGAAATTCTACCTCCAAGGTATAATATATTCAGGCTAGATCGTACTACCAGGAAAGGGGGAGGGGTTGCTGTTCTCTATAAAACCACCCTAAATGTTACTCTAGACAACCTTCAACCGCCTATATTTAACAAATCAGAAATTTTGATTTCCAAACTACAAATAAATAAAAACAAATGTATAAATATAGTATGTGTCTATATTCCCCCAGGTAATAACTCAGGACCCTAGAACACATCCTGTACTGGCTATCCATTGCCTACCCCCAAGATACCATTGTTCTAGGGGACCTCAATATAGATTGGAACACCTGCACTGCAGAGACCCCAACCACCCACGTAAATCTACATGGTTTTATACAAACTATAACCTCCCCTACTAGGATCAGCAAGCCTAACAATAAAGAAATTATCCTAGACTGAATACTAATTAATAGCCCCCACCACATGTACAAATCAGGTACTCTCCCTGAAGATCTAAGTGATCATGTCTTAACGTATACTATTAGGCATAAAGTTGAATGTCCACATCTACTCATCTATAAAACAATAAGAAATAAAAACTTCAACCTTAGAAAAATTGGTCAGTTCTAAAACAACTACCACTAGATGAGGCAGTAACACACTTTAATAACACATTCCTGGCCATCCTTGACAACCATGCACCTGCACACTCTATTAGAATTGCCCCTGGCTCACTAAAGAAACCAAACTAAAGATAATCCAAAGAAATGCATGGATCATGCGATCCCAAATAAAACCAAGACCCAATCCTCCAAAGGCAGACGTCCTGTCTGGTGGACCCCAGCCATAAACAAACTATACAATAGAAGGAGGAAGCTACTAAATGATAGAGCAAAATCCCAAAAAGGGAAGGCATCACTGATCAGTATTAGCAAAAAACTACGGGCACACATAAAATTGTCTAAGGCCAGCTTCGAGAGAAAAATTGCATAGGACACTAAGGATAATCACAAGGCTTTCTTTAGTTATGTTAGGAACCTGGGTGGTAATTCCAAGATATGCTCAGAATTAGTCCAAAATGACAAAAAATACACCGAACCCACAGACATTGCCAACATCCTAGCTGACAGGTTCAGCGCAAACTCCCCCCCTCCCCACCAAAAGGGCAAATATCTATCCCAGCAGAGTGCTGCCCCCCTGACATATCAGACGCTCAGGTAAGAGCCGCCCTCTCCAAAGCAAAAAACACAGCATCAATGGGACCAGATGGTGTCCCGGGCTGCGTCCTACATGAACTCCAAGAAGAGCTAAACCCAAGCATAAAACTACTGTTCAATCTCAGCCTTACTACAGGATATGTGCCCAAAGAGTGGCGTACAGCAACAGTGGTCTCTCTCCATAAAGGTGGTGCCTCAACGGATCCTGGAAACTATCGCCCCATAAGCCTGACTAGCTTGGTCTGCAAAGCTATGGAAAGGATCATCATGTACCTCATAAATAAAGATATTGGGGACCTACAAACACTGGATCCTACCCAGTTCGGCTTTGTTAAGGGCAGATCCTGCCTCTTAAACCTGGTTGATTTCTTTGAAACAGTCACCAAGGCCATTGACGAGGGGAAGGTGGTCCACACAGCCTACCTGGACCTCGCAAAAGCCTTCGATACAATACTCCACTCGGGCATTATAGATAAGCTCACCAGCTTAAATATAAACCCCTATGTCACTAGATGGATTGCAAACTGGCTCAAGGACAGAACCCACATGGTTAGAATTGCTGGAGCCATGTCAGACTCCAAACCAGTTACAAGTGGTGTCCCACAAGGCTCAGTCCTGGGACCTCTCTTGTTTGGTATATATTTCTCGGAGGTTCAGGCCAACACGGAAGGACTGTGGCTGACCAAGTTCGCAGATGACTGCAAACTGGGCGCCATAATCGACTCTCCAGCCGACACAAGCATCCTCCAAAAGGGCCTCATAGAAACAGACAACTGGTGCCAGATCCATGGCCTCAAGCTAAATGCCAAAAGTGTATAGTCATCCCTTTGGCAAAAACAAAGTGCCCACAAATTACCACATAGGTGGTAATCCATTAAGTACAGAAGAAGTAATTAGGGACCTGGGGACCCAAGTTGATAGCAATCTCTCATTTGACAACCACGTGGCCAAAGTGGTTAGAAAAACATTTTATATAGCCCACCTAATCATGAAGGGATTCACATCTAGATCAGGGAGGTCATCGTGCCTCTTTACTCATCCCTCATCAGGCCCATAATTGAGTACAATGCCCCTTTTGGGATGTACCTTACCAGACACCTGCAGCAACTGGAAAGACCCCAAAAGTACCTCACCAAGAGGATCAAAGGGCTCAAACAGATGCCATATGCTGCCCGGTTAAAGAAACTCCAGCTCTACTCAGTGGCATACTGCCTGTTCAGAGGCAATCTGTGCCTGACGTATAAAGCCATGTCCAACCCGGAATTAATGGACATGCTGCACCTCAGAAAATCCAAATCCCATCGAGCTATGTGCTCGAGAGACTTGAACCTCAGCACTGAAATAAATAGGACATGCTGGAGGGACAGATTCATAACCCAGAGGCTCCCTTCACTCTGGAATAAAATGCCAGTCCAGGTTAGGCAGAGTCCCTCATTGACTCTCTTCAAGAGGAATCTTGATGAGTGGATGGGAGATCGTAGGTTTACCCTGGGTATCACTTCTGTGTCACTGTTAGACAGAGGCACAGTATACTAACCTCGAAAAAGGGCATAGCAAAATAAATTTAAAATGGGTGGCGAAAGCCAAACACATTCTGGCTAGGCTTATAAATACCAGTCCAGCAACAGATGCGCGTAGAACCCTTGCACGGCAAAAATACGAAAATCCACAAAAACGAAGCCAGCAAGTGTGGAAAGTGTAGAAAACAGTTTATTCAACCCAGGAGAAAAATCCCCTGGATAGCATAAGCATGAAATGTCCAAACCGGTTTCGGCTCAGCAGAGCCTTCTTCAGTGGATACAAACAATGAAAACAGTTACAGCCCAGTATATAAATATATATAACTGGTGAATTACATAAGAACCAATCAAAAACAAATAAACAATAAATCAAAATTGGTCATTAAGACCAGGTGGAAACAGGGCTCCAAGTTTTACTATCCATTTCCTTTCTTTAAAATTAAGCAATTCATGCCAATTCTGTTTGTCTCTACAAATGCCCTTGATGTGGTCAATAGTCACAAACTTAAAAGAAGCTGTTTTGTGTTTCAAACTATGTTTGTATAGGGCATTGTTGACACGTTTGTTCTTGATATCACTGAGATGTTCACAGATTCTCAAACGAAAAGATCTAGAAGTATGCCCCACATAAAAGGCAGAGCAAGTGCAGGTCACCAAATAGATGACCCACTTAGTACTACAATTAGCCCAAAATTTGATATCAAAAATCTCAGAGGTATTTTTGCTGGTAAATTCACGGGTATGTAAAACCCGGGTACAATATAAACAATGACCACATGAAATACACCCTAAAACTGGACCCCCTATCAAAGATGTTTGTGTGAAAACTGTGGGGTCACCAAAAGGTTTTTTATAATGACTAAGCCTAGAACCTATAGTTCGTCCCCTTCTAAAAGAGAAAGAACATCTGTCCCTAAGAAAAGGATGAAGTTTCTCTTCAGTCATCAAAACATTCCAATGTCTCTGAATAATGTTAATGAAACCCTTGGTATTACGTCCATAAGTAGTAACCAACCGTAAAGGTTGTTGGACCACATCATTATTTTTGTGTTTGTAACACAATAAATCCTGCCTGTTTAAATTCGAGGCCCATTGTTTAGCCTGATTAACAGTACCTGGACGATAACCTCTCTCTATAAATCTACGGGCAAGGTCATCTCGTGTATTTGCATAGGACTGTTGGCTAGAACAGATCCTTCTGGCTCTTAAAAATTGGGATTTTGGTATATTTTGGATGATATGTTGTGGGTGGAAGCTGGAAGCATGTAATAAAGAGTTATATTCAGGGAATTTCCTAAAAATTGTGGTGGACAATGTATCATCAACATTTCTGTTAATCTCCACATCCAGAAAGAACATCCTGGATCTGTGAAAAGTCATCTTAAATTCAATTCCCCATATGTTGTCATTAAGGTAATCAAGAAACTCTTTAAGATAGTGTTCATCAGCCTTCCACACCAACCAACAATCATCCAAATAACGACGCCAAATGTCCATCTCACACATATAGATGTCGTGGTTGGGGTCATAAATCATGACCTCCTCAATGTATGCCATAAAGAGATCCGCATAGATGGGTGCAAAAGATGCACCCATCGCTGTCCCTTTGGTTTGCCAGAAACACTGATTTTGATAGTAAAAAACATTACTAGTTAGTACATATTCTGTCAAGCATACCAAAAAGGTATTAAATCCGGGTTTATAAAGCCCAGATCTAGCCAACCAATAGTCCAAAGGTTGTAGACCTGCCCAATGTGGAATATTGGTGTATAGAGAGGTGATGTCCAGAGTACATAATAACCAGTGGGGTTCAAGTTGTGTATCATTAATTATGTCCAAGAACTGAGTAGTGTCTTGAATTCTAGATCTTATATGTAGAAGCAATGGTTTTTGATAGTAAGTCAAATATTCTGATAGTGGTTCAGTAAAGGACCCATGTCCAGAAACAATGGGTCGACCTGGTGGATTGGTGGCATGTTTATGTATCTTGGGCAATAGATAAAAATATTGTTTTTTGGGAGATAAAACCATAAGTTGTTCCTTGGTGGCCTGTGTAATAATGCCCTCCTCTACTGCTTGAATCAAGAACTGTCCAATTTTCTGTTGGAAATGAGGAGATGGATCCAAAGGCATATGCATGTAATATTCTTTATCACCCAATTGTCTCATTGCCTCATTATCGTAAGCCACCTTGTCTAAAACCACAACAGCTCCCCCTTTGTCAGCTTGTGTAATAACCAAATTCATTTTATTGACAAGTTCCTCAAGACTATGTACTTCATCCATGGCCAAGTTGTTATATGATGTGGGAAAATCCCTAAGGTAACAATGTAAATCTTTTAACACATTTTTCAAAAAAACACCCACCAAATGTGCCATAGGTGGATTGAAAGTCGATTTCTTAAACTTGAATTCATGAGATGTGCCACAATCACTGTCAGCAAAAAACAGTTTAAGATTTAACAATCGACAAAAATTGGCCACATCCTGGGCTAAAGAATATTCAGAAACAAAAAAGCCAGGTACAAAGTTAAGTCCTTTATTCAATAACTTAGTTTGTATATTGGTTAACTCGACAGAGGAAATATTGTGAACATTACAATAACTGGTCAATGTTCTATCATCATTTTCAAAAGGTTTTCCAGACCCTGTTTGGGCCTGTCTTTTTTTGTGTTTCTGCCCCCCTCATCTGAATCTAGACCCAAAGGGTGTGACAAATTAATCTTTTTAGCATTGGGTGACACATCAGTATAATTCCCCTCCAATTCACCTTCAGTGTTAGAAGAAGTATCTTCCCCAGAGGTGAAACTAAAAGAGTTAACACTTTTCTTTAAAATGGATTTCGGTCTCTTTCTTTTGGGAGTCGAGAACCTTTTGTCACTGTTATTATTGTCCTTAGGTAATCTAAAGGACACATTTTTTGAAGTATCAAAAGGTTTCCCTCTCTCATAGTCACCTACATCCCTGAAGAATTTTTTAAGTTTTCTTTCTTTTAAGCTTAATTCTAACTTGGATAAATCAGTGGTTAGTTTTTTAACTTGTGACGAAAAAGAATCACAAGTTAAAAAAACTAACCACTGATTTATCCAAGTTAGAATTAAGCTTAAAAGAAAGAAAACTTAAAAAATTCTTCAGGGATGTAGGTGACTATGAGAGAGGGAAACCTTTTGATACTTCAAAAAATGTGTCCTTTAGATTACCTAAGGACAATAATAACAGTGACAAAAGGTTTTCGACTCCCAAAAGAAAGAGACCAAAATCCATTTTAAAGAAAAGTGTTAACTCTTTTAGTTTCACCTCTGGGGAAGATACTTCTTCTAACACTGAAGGTGAATCGGAGGGGAATTATACTGATGTGTCACCCAATGCTAAAAAGATTAATTTGTCGCACCCTTTGGGTCTAGATTCAGATGAGGAGGGTGGAAACACAAAAAAAGACAGGCCCAAACAGGGTCTGGAAAACCTTTTGAAAATGATGATAGAACATTGACCAGTTATTGTAATGTTCACAATATTTCCTCTGTCGAGTTAACCAATATACAAACTAAGTTATTGAATAAAGGACTTGACTTTGTTCCTGGCTTTTTTGTTTCTGAATATTCTTTAGCCCAGGATGTGGCCAATTTTTGTCGATTGTTAAATCTTAAACTGTTTTTTGCTGACAGTGATTGTGGCACATCTCATGAATTCAAGTTTAAGAAATCGACTTTCAATCCACCTATGGCACATTTGGTGGGTGTTTTTTTGAAAAATGTGTTAAAAGATTTACATTGTTACCTTAGGGATTTTCCCACATCATATAACAACTTGGCCATGGATGAAGTACATAGTCTTGAGGAACTTGTCAATAAAAAGAATTTGGTTATTACACAAGCTGACAAAGGGGGAGCTGTTGTGGTTTTAGACGAGGTGGCTTACGATAATGAGGCAATGAGACAATTGGGTGATAAAGAATATTACATGCATATGCCTTTGGATCCATCTCCTCATTTCCAACAGAAAATTGGACAGTTCTTGATTCAAGCAGTAGAGGAGGGCATTATTACACAGGCCACCAAGGAACAACTTATGGTTTTATCTCCCAAAAAACAATATTTTTATCTATTGCCCAAGATACATAAACATGCCACCAATCCACCAGGTCGACCCATTGTTTCTGGACATGGGTCCTTTACTGAACCACTATCAGAATATTTGACTTACTATCTAAAACCATTGCTTCTACATATAAGATCTAGAATTCAAGACACTACTCAGTTCTTGGACATAATTAATGATACACAACTTGAACCCCACTGGTTACTATGTACTCTGGACATCACCTCTCTATACACCAATATACCACATTGGGCAGGTCTACAAGCTTTGGACTATTGGTTGGCTAGATCTGGGCTTTATAAACCCGGATTTAATACCTTTTTGGTATGCTTGACAGAATATGTACTAACTAGTAATGTTTTTTACTATCAAAATCAGTGTTTCTGGCAAACCAAAGATACAGCGATGGGTGCATCTTTTGCACCCATCTGTGCGGATCTCTTTATGGCATACATTGAGGAGGTCATGATTTATGACCCCAACCACAACATCTATATGTGTGAGATGGACATTTGGCGTCATTATTTGGATGATTGTTGGTTGGTGTGGAAGGCTGATGAACACCATCTTAAAGAGTTTCTTGATTACCTTAATGACAACATATGGGGAATTGAATTTAAGATGACTTTTCACAGATCCAGGATGTTCTTTCTGGATGTGGAGATTAACAGAAATGTTGATGATACATTGTCCACCACAATTTTTAGGAAATTCCCTGAATATAACTCTTTATTACATGCTTCCAGCTTCCACCCACAACATATCATCCAAAATATACCAAAATCCCAATTTTTAAGAGCCAGAAGGATCTGTTCTAGCCAACAGTCCTATGCAAATACACGAGATGACCTTGCCCATAGATTTATAGAGAGAGGTTATCGTCCAGGTACTGTTAATCAGGCTAAACAATGGGCCTCGAATTTAAACAGGCAGGATTTATTGTGTTACAAACACAAAAATAATGATGTGGTCCAACAACCTTTATGGTTGGTTACTACTTATGGACGTAATACCAAGGGTTTCATTAACATTATTCAGAGACATTGGAATGTTTTGATGGCTGAAGAGAAACTTCATCCTTTTCTTAGGGACAGATGTTCTTTCTCTTTTAGAAGGGGACAAACTATAGGTTCTAGGCTTAGTCATTATAAAAAACCTTTTGGTGACCCCACAGTTTTCACACAAACATCTTTGATAGGGGGTCTGGTTTTAGGGTGTATTTCATGTGGTCATTGTTTATATTGTACCCGGGTTTTACATACCCGTGAATTTACCAGCAAAAATACCTCTGAGATTTTTGATATCAAATTTTGGGCTAATAGTAGTACTAAGTGGGTCATCTATTTGGTGACCTGCACTTGTTCTGCCTTTTATGTGGGGCAGACTTCTAGATCTTTTCATTTGAGAATCTGTGAACATCTCAGTGATATCAAGAACAAACGTGTCAACAATGCCCTATACAAACATAGTTTGAAACACAAAACAGCTTCTTTTAAGTTTGTGACTATTGACCATATCAAGGGCATTTGTAGAGACAAACAGAATTGGCATGAATTGCTTCATTTTAAAGAAAGGAAATGGATAGTAAAACTTGGAGCCCTGTTTCCACCTGGTCTTAATGACAAATTTTGATTTATTGTTTATTTGTTTTTGATTGGTTCTTATGTAATTCACCAGCTATATATATTTATATACTGGGCTGTAACTGTTTTCATTGTTTGTATCCACTGAAGAAGGCTCTGCTGAGCCGAAACCGGTTTGGACATTTCATGCTTATGCTATCTAGGGGATTTTTCTCCTGGGTTGAATAAACTGTTTTCTACACTTTCCACACTTGCTGGCTTCGTTTTTGTAGGCTTATAAATACCCTAGGGCAGATAGCCTAGTATGAACCTATAAACCTATGAACCTATGAAATAATGCCTGGAACACCTGGCACTCCTCTAAAGCCCCAGAAGATCAACTCAAATTTTGACAATATAGGAATGATACAAAAAATCCATATTACTAGACAAAAAAAAAAAAACTATTTCTGCCATCTACAGCAGAAACACCACAACAAGCCACAGAAGGTCTGGGCAGGTATTAATAAACTCTTCCACCCAGGGCAATCCACAACTCCAATCCCCTCAGCCCCAACCCAAAAATCACCAGAGTCCATTGCCAACACCTTCAACAGTTTCTTTACAGAAACCATCCAGGCCCTTGCTAGCAAACTTAAACCCACTTGTCCTAATGCTGAAACCCTAAACCCAGTGACATTCTCTCCTTCAGCTTCCAAAAAGTTCCGACTTCACTAATTAGAGCCCTACGTAAAAACTCAAACCAACCACCCTTTCAGCTGACCTTTTCCCTGCAGACTACCTGCAAAAAGCTGCTGATGTTATAGCATACCCTGTCTCTATTTTGATAAAAAGAACCATAACTGAAGCCTCTATCCCCTTTATCTGGAAAATATCACATGTCATACCACTCCACAAAGGAGGCAGCTCCATTGAGCTGTCATACTATAGACCAATAGCTATCCTTTCCCCTCTGGCTAAAATTATGAAAAAGTGTATCCATAAACAACTCTTACACTACCTTATTCAATATAATCTTCTGGCCAACTCCCAGCATGGATATAGACCACAGCACAGTACCACCACAGCCCTCCTCTCCTTTTCTAATGTCATAAATTCCAACCATAACAGCAACAAACTATCTTCTGCCCTGTTTCTCGATCTTTCCAAGGCCTTCGACATGGTTAACCACCAGATACTCTTACTTACCCTAAATAAAATATCCCTAAACAACCATGCCATACAATGGTTTCAATCTTATCTTAGTGGAAGACAGCAGGCTGTCCTTTGGCAGGACAAATTCTCCACCCTTCTCCCCATTATCCTTGGTGTCCCTCAAGGCTCCATATTAGGTCCCTTGCTTTTCCCCCTCTTTATCAATGACCTCCACACTGTAATCCCAGACGCAAGCTGTATACAATATGCTGATGACTCCACCCTGATTTGCTCAGCCTCTACCCCTACAGATCTCCTTAGTTTAACCCAGAAAACCTTTAATACAGTGGAAAACTGGATTTCTAATCAACAGCTGATATTAAACCCTAATAAAACAAAGCTATTGCTCTTCTCCCTTACTCACAAATCCTTTCAACCTTTGTTTACTATAACATATAACAATGGGACCATAATCTCACTAGATATGTATACCAAACTCCTGGGTGTTATAATAGACAACAACCCCAAATATGATATGCATGTAAACCAAACTATTAAAACTGTTTATAAAAAACTTGGTTCCCTATACAAAAAACAAACCTTTTCTCACCTCTCTAGCTAGGAATGCCATTGCCCGTACCCATCTGCTTTTTAACTTTACTCTATGCCTCGCCAATACTCACTAACTTGAACAAAACTGATTTCAACGACCTCTCTAGCTGCTACACTCAAATTACCAGGTTTGCCACAGGAACTCCCTACAGGACACACCATTGTCAAAACCTAAACCTCTTAGGATGGCTAGAACTCCCCAGGCTAATTCAATATAATCAACTTACTGTAGCATTCAAGGTTATTAACCATCCAGAAAAAATGCCCTCCCTTAAAAACATTATCCATCCCTACAAAAACACTAGGCCACTTCATTCCACTACAAAACTTTTGATTCAATCTGTTAAAGCTAACAACCTAGCTGTAGAATCTTTGTTTGCAAATTCAGTAGGCAAAACCTGGAATAAAACTTCCAAACCCTCAGAGTAAAACTATTTGCCTAGCTTACTCCAAGTACTTCAAATTTGAAAGCAGTACCTAAGGTAGTTTTTTTTTACTGACCTGTACGGGGTTGGGATTGACTGATTGTTTTTTGGAGCTGTTTCTCCCCTGAAGGTGTAGCCCCACCCCGTTCGCCCTCACTTTGCTTGGGCTCACTTCGCTCCCCTCCCACCCCCATATCATTTAATTTATAGGCATATATCACAACATCACACCCATTCAATCCCCACCCCCTCCTGTTACCCAGACCTTCCTCTCCTTTTCCAGCAAACACTACTGCTAATGCCTTAGACTACACCACTTGCTACCAACAGTCTCCATCATTATCTAAAGTCTCTATCGATACCTCCCAAGGTAATTAGGTTCTACATACCTTCTCTCCTCCCTTTCTAATCCTACTTCTCCCCATCACTATCTCTCATTCATACTCATCCGTCTCACTCACATCATGTCTATACTAACTCTACCAGTCCTACTCCTATCCCCACTAATTTTCCTTCTCTATCTTACCTCTCATACCGCTCATCTATCTCCTATCCATATGTCTCCTACTTACCCTCATCCAATTTCTCATATTCCTAATCACTACTCCATTACTATATCTTCATCTGTTCTTCCCACAAACACCCCTTTCTCAAAAAGTAAAATCTTACCCACTCTCCACCCTGCTTCCAAAACCAAAGATAAACTTTTGTACCACCTCACACCGTTATTAAAGTCCAGCCACCCTCTAACTAGCTTGCTGCTATCTGGAGACATACATCCTAACCCTGGACCTTTCCCAACCTCCACTGTCTCCATTAAGTCTTTCACTGCCAATAAACAAATTTCCTTCTAATCTATCAACACACGCAGCATTCTAAACAAAGTTACTGAATGACATGCTTGGATTACCCTAAACTCCCCTGATGTAATCTCATTGACAGAAACCTGGTTAAAACCTCAAATCTCAGACAAAGACATCCTTCCCCCTGGCTATAATATACTACGGTTAGATCGCTCTAACAAAAAGGGAGGTAGTGTGGCAATACTTCATGCCAACCATCTCACCCTTACACTCCCAACAAAATCCATTCCATCCTTCTCTCCTGCTGAACTACTCACCACAAACCTTAAAATCAATAACCATACATCCATTACTGTAGCCACAATCTATATACCTCCAGGGAACAACATTCCTCTACTTGAAAATATGCTCTCCTTTTTCTCACATAATATTCATAATGAAACAATTCCCCTAGGGGATGTGAATATTAATTGGTTAACTATCTCTGATCCAAACTCTAAAATCAAAATTAATTTATATGGCTTCTCTCAGCTTATCACCCAACCAACCCACTCATATAACTCTCATACCACAAACAGCCTCATAGACTGGATACTCACATTTCAACCTTCTAAATACCACAACCCCCTAACCCTGTCAGGCAGCTTAAGGGATCACTCACCAGTAAAAGTAACTAGGTTCTTCCCCCACTTATGTAGGCCACCCAGATCCATTACTTGCTGCAAACTCTCTAACTTTAACCCTGTTACTTTCGACATCCCTCTTTCAAAAATCAATTGGAATTTACTAAAATATCTCCCTCTAGACGAAGCTGCCCTTCAGTTCAACTCAACCTTTCTCAGCATCCTTGACTCTCTTGCTCCTCCCCGCTCTATATGCATTAAATCAAAACATATCACCCTGGCTGTTCAAATCTGTTCTTAACCATATGAAAACCAGAGACAAGCTATGGGAAAAAATGGTCCCAAACCAAACTCTCCTCTGACCTGCAAAAATACAGAGAAGTTAGAAACCTAACAAAAAAACACATTAACAAAGATAAAAAGGACTTTTACTACAACTCACCTAATGCACTAAAATCAAACTAAAAAAAATCTGGCACTCCATTAACCAAATATTATAATCCTTACCCCCCAAATCCATCCCCAGATAAAACGGGTCTATATCAGAACACTGAAAGTTCATACTGTTGAATGTTTTTTACATCGACCCCTATTCAGCGAATGCTGAAAATAGTGAAATGAAAGATAACCAAATTTTTTCCTAGGGAAAGAATTTGTTTGTCCATTTCTGTCATTTTGCTATTTTCAGCGCTGTGGTGGAAAGTTACTGGTTGGGTTCAGGTAAGTGTGTGATTGGGCATGGGTCAGGTGAGTTAGGGTTAGGGTGCGAGGGAGGTATGTGTGCGATTGTGTGGACGTGAGGGTTAGGGCAGGTTAGGTGAGTTACGGTTAGGGCGCGGGTGAGGTATGTGTGCAATAGTGACGGAACTTAGGGTTAGGGTTTGGGTTAAGGTAAGTAGATAGTTACTGGTGTTTGTACAGTTTAGTGTAGGGTTAGCTGTAAGATTTTGGGTGTATGTGTGTGGATTGCTGTATGGTGCACTTGTGTTATGTGTATGTGTTTTGGAACAGCAAATTTTTTCCCTAGGAAAACATTTGCTGTTCTGAATGTTTGATGTTGTCAGCAATCGCTGATTAGGGGTCGATGTAAGAACATTTGACAGTATGAACTTTCGGTGTTCTGATATAGACCTGATAAAACACCCTTAGAAATTGCTACTATGTTTAATTCTTACTTTATTGATTCCATATCCAAGCTTCTAAATCCTAACTCACTTTCAACTCCAAACCTTCCTGTCACCAGCTCACCTCCTACTGCATCCCTCTCTAATACCTTCTCCCTCAAACCAGTACCAACCTCCTTTATCAAAACCTTAATATCTAACTTAAAACCTTGCTCTGCATCAACTGATAATATTCCCCCTACCTTTCTCCAACTAGCTGCTGAGTCTATTGCCCTGCCAGTATCCATACTAATTAATCGCTCAATAGTAGAAGCAAAAGTCCCTTCTATATGGACACAATTCCACACTCTCCCAATACACAAAGCTGGCAACTCATTTGATATCTCTAACTTCTGCCCTATTGCTATCCTGTCCCCTCTGTCTAAAGTCCTAGAGAAGTGTGTACATAAACAGGTTGTGCAATATCTTACCAAGAAAACAGAGTCTGTATCACATAGTCGAAGTTTTATAAGTTTGAACATGAAATGTATGAACCATTCCATTCAAAGTTACAAAACATCGACTATGAATTAAAAAAAAAAAAGAAGGAAAAACAAAATAAACTGTTGTAAGCAAGAGGGGCAAGCCCCCTGAACCCCCTCCCCCCGCTACTTAAATATACCAACTCCGAGATCGCACCTCATTCAACAGAACGGAAACCTCCCCTTACGGAGATTTCCGTTGAAACACTCAAACTTGTACAAGTTAGAACTTATGGTCTCGACCATATAAGGTTCGAACTTCTACAAGTTCAACTATGTGATAGGAACCCAGAAAACCTTATAACTCATACTCAACATGGCTTCAGACCCAGACATAGTACTACCACAGCACTCTTATCCTTAATACTGTCTCTCTTGCCAGGGATGACCACAAATTGGTCTCATGCTTATTCATGGATCTGTCTAAAGCATTTGATACACTTTCTCACCCTCTCCTGTTGAACAAATTACACAAACTTAACTTCTACCCTGATGCAGTCTCATGGTTCTCCAGCTACCTCTCTGACAGATCCCAATCAGTAAAATGGCAATCAGCACTTTCGCGTCCTCTCCCAGTCAAAATGGGTGTAACACAAGGCTCTATCTTAGGGCCTCTACTCTTTAATATTTTCACTAACCAACTCCATTCCTCCTGTCCCCAGTCTTCACTAGTTCAATATGCTGATGACTCGACTGTTACTACAATTGCCAACTCTCCTAAACTCTATTCTGCTACCCAAACAGCCTTTAACTCAGTCGAAACATGGCTCACTGATAATCAGCTCATACTCAACCCTAAGAAAACAAACTGCTACTCTTCCTCCCTGAAAACCATGCTAATATCAAACCAACTTTTGCAATATTATCCCTAAACCATACTCCCATACAAGTAGAACCCAGCACCAAACTATTAGGAATAACCATTGATGACCAACTGAAATTCGACTTATATGTCAATAATTGTATCAAAAGGACTCACCAAAAACTCTGACTGCTGTACAGATCAAAAACATTCCTCTCCCCTGAAGCCAAGATCTCTCCCATTCATACGTCCCACCTAGTCTTCCATATGGCTCCCAGATCCTTACTAATCTCAGCTCTACCCTCCTTGCTAAACTTGAAAACACCTACAATAAAGTTGCTTGTTTCTCAGCTCAACAAACCTACACATCTCATCATTGCATCTCTCTAAAACTTATAAATTGGTTAGAACTACCTCACCAACTTTTACTCTCACAGCTCTCCATTATTTACTCCATCCTATACCAACCATCTTACTGTCCAAAACTTACTCCTCTCATCTCGTACTACTGTCCCTCCTGCCAACTAAGAAGCTCTGACCAAAATATGCTTCAGATCTATAAACCCAAAACTAAATTTGGATGTAACATCTTTAGTTACCACCCTTCCATGTCCTGGAATAAACTGATCAAGAGATTAGAACCCTTACCAATCCAAAACTATTCAAGGCAGCTATCAAGGAACACCTCAGAAGTCACTGGTCCTGCTACTGCATACAGCTGCCATAACCTTCTTTCTCTGCTCTCTTCTCATCCCTTAATCCAGCATTTTCCTATATCACATTGTCTCTTCTTATCCCTCCTGTTTTTTCCTCATCATGTATACATTCATACTTTAAAACTAATACAAGTTATATAATTACTTCTATTATTATCTGTTTACACTAAACTCATTTCTACCCCTTTTTTTATCCTCTCTCCATTCTTTTATCACACGTAAAAGCCTCTGCATATTCCGTACTCATCTCTACCCTATTTGTTGTACATACTATATTATGCCTTGTATAATATGACTATCTAATAAATGTAGAAATGTAACTGTATCACAACTGTTTAGACAGAATTGCATATCTTTTGTTTGAACTGAATTGAATTATATTTCAATTTTTTTTCATGTATTTTGATGGAGATTTTCTCCCCGGGTGTCTGCTGAAAAATGGCTTCCTGCCCAGTCAGACTAACCCGGTCAACAAATGTAAAATAAAATAGAATAAATAAATCTGACCTTACTCTGAACCGTTCGCTTATTCAGTTAAAAAAAAAAAATCGAACCCAGTATTTTAAAACTCACTGGTTCTGTCCTTGCTCTAACCCTGACTAAAGCCACATCTACTTCCATATCCCTGCAATTTTTTTATTCACAGTGACTAACCTCTTACACTAAAAGGTTTGAAAAGAGAAACTGTAACATCTTTGCAGATACTCTGTATATAAGCTGCACCTATAGGTCTGATAAGAGAAACTGTAACATATTTGTATATGTTTCTGAATATAAACTGTATTCTTCATAGGCTTGAAATGTGAGATTGTAACTTGTGTGTTAATACAATATGTTTGTGCATATACTGCAACTTGCTTGTCTTTATCTGTTTGTAAGTTTGGAGCATTTCTACCCGGGCCTCTGCTGAAAATGGCCATGTATCCAGTCAGACTATCCCAGTCAACAAATGTAAAATAAAATAAAAATAAAAAAATCTGCTAAAGTTAAAGCTGCATTGTTTTTGTTTTGAGTAAGTCTGAGAGAAAATAATCATCAAATACACAAAAAATCTACGGGGGTGGCAAACAAATGAAAAAGAAATGGCTCCATGTTGTAATTCTGAGAGGAAGTGCAAGCTCCATAATTATGGAAAAAATACAAGAGAACAGAGTCACTGTTCTCTTTTAAAGTTGTTGCTACTTGCACCCCCCTCCAGTGTGGAGGCTTGAATTGCACAATCCCTAAAAGTATATACCAAATCAGAAATTGCTGTACCTTGGAGAAAATCCAAGAAACAGAAGTATCATTGTGTTATAAGTAAATCTGCATTTTTACTCATTCGGTCTTGCTATTCCAGGACTTACACTAATAAGTCTTAGAATTTCAGACTGTTAACAGAAGAAAAAAAATAGTCAAAAAAGTGTTTAGATAAGTCCAGTAGGCAATTGAAAAATTTTTGTCCCCTAGCAAGCTGCTATACAGATTGCTTCAAGGAAGTTCATGACAGAAAAGCTTCGAGATTAATAAGCAAAGCCAAACATATGACTGCTAATATTTACATATTCTTCAAGGAAAGTAGCTAAAGTTACTTGGAGAAGAGAGGAAGAAATACAAATGGCAGTTGAGCTGCATAGTGGTGCGAACATATTACTAATTTTTCTAGGGCAAACAAACAAAAAAGTAGGAAAGAACCAAAAAATAAAATAAAATACCACACAACAAATTTCATGTTTTTACCATTTTGAGATGATAACCTTTTTTTGATCTAGATTGGACTATCTGAGTATCTGGTTTCAGAGAGTGAAGATGCATCAGTACAAGAAGAAAACTTAGTATGGAAGTTTTAACCCCAAACAAGCATACGTTATAAGGTGCTTTTATTTAGAAGGGCTAGACCAGAACATCAGACTATTCCAATACAAGACTCAGTTCTTTGACAGCAAGCTGTACTGATTCAGAAATCAAAACACATTTACCAGAACTGTTAGTCTTGAAAGGTCAAAGCAATAGCCGAAAATAATGTTACATTAAAAGATTTGCTTGAATATGGATGGTTATTAGGCACGTCTAAAATTGCAGTGTTACATAGTTTAGTTAAACTACATCAAATTAAAATAAAGTAGTTTGATTTTTTTAAGCTTAAACATGCTAAAATAATTGTTCACAGTTTATTTTTGTGCTTGTTTAAGACCTGTAAGGTGTGTGTATGTTTTGTGTTTTTTACAGGATATGTAATTCTTGTAAAGTATAGCTTTAACTAATTTGTATTTTTTATTGTAAGATGATTTTTACTAGTTGACTGAGTCATGTGATGTTCTCTGAAAGGTACTTATTTGTGTTTAATTAGAGTTTTAATTATTCTGAAGAAGTCAACTGATATATGCTTATGAATGCGCTAAGTAAAATTTGGTCGAGTTTGTGGAAGTCTCCTTTTGGTCTTGGTTTTTGTGGATTTTATCTTGCCTTGGTTCTTGGTTTTATTTGTGAAGTTTGTCAGTGACCAGACCTGAGAATGAGTTCCCCTCCTCGAACTATCACTTTAGGGGAAGACCCTGTTGAGAACATCGGGCTTTTAACTCAGTTAATTCAGCAATTTTCTCATGAGGTACACTTGGCGAATAGTAATTTTTCTTTGAAACTATCTCAAGGTGATAGTATAACTACAGGACAGATATTCCCTTGCAGTGGAAATATGCAAGGGAGATTAAATACCAGTACCTCTGATGCCAATTCTCACAGTAACTTTACCTTTCAGAATTGGCTCAATAGAGGCTTTACTTTCGAAAAGAACAGGGTGCAGTACAACAAGGGGGTACTTTTCAACAGTCCCTGTCCACCTTTGAGAATAAATTACTAAAATGCAGAAAACTATGTCTCAAAACTGCCTATTTCTTGGAGTGTATTAAAAACAAGCTTGTGCTGAAAGAGCTTAGGCATTGGTAATACCCGACTGGGTTGATTGCCGACTCACCACTGCATTGTGAACTCATTGCCTTATTTGACAGGCAAGGGTTAGAATTACTTGATATTCTCATTAAATATAACCAAAAATCTATTGAAATACTACACCATGAATTGACTGAATTAGATAAAATTCTGCACAATGATTTACTGTTTGAGCATTCTACTTTGGCCTATAGAGGCGTGTTTGATAAAATAGATAAACTCACTGAAGAGTTGAGGATTCATAAAGAAAAAGTTAAAGAGGGATAAAAAAGCATACCAGTCTGGGGTTGCATACCCCAAACCACCCTCTAGTTCCTCTACGAACTTTCGCAATACAGATCCTACCAATGGTACTTCTATCACAGAAGGAACTACTAATTTTCATCCATCCAACCAGGTCCTTTTAGGGCGGGAACTTCCACGGAGGTCAGAGAGAATATGGAACCAGGTATGCCAAGTGAACTACAGGCCCCAATGGAATCACAGGGGTCAGGGCTACCAACAGAACTTGCAATGCTGGAATTTGACGGGGCAGCAAGCAAAGTAGAATTAGACTGCTTTGGGACTGCTGTGGACAATTTGTGTTCTGAGCTCAACACCTATGTAGGACATTCTAATATTGGTCATTGTGGAGTCAGTATTAACAATGAGACAAGTGATCTTGACTGAATTAGATAAAGTTCTGCACAATGATTTAGTGTTTGAACATTCCACTTTGGCTTATAGAGGTGTGTTTGATAAAATAGACAAACTCACTGGGGAGGTGAGGGTTTGTAAAGAGAAAAAGTTAGAGAGGGATAAATGGGGTTGTATACCCCAAACCACCCTCTAGTTCCTCTATGAACTTTCACAATACAGATCCTACCAATGGTACTTCTATCACAGAAGGAACTACTGATTCTCATCCATCCAATCAGGTCCCTTTAGGGCGGGAACTTCCACAGAGGTCAGAGAGAATACAGAACCAGATATGCCAAGTGAACTACAGGCCCCAATGGAATCACAGGGGTCAGGGTTACCAACAGAACTTGCAATGCTGGAATTCGACGGGGCAGCAAGCGAGGTAGAATTAGACTGCTTTGGGACTGTTGTGGGCAATTTGTGTTCTGAGCTCGACACCTATGTAGGACATTCTAATATTGGTCATTGTGGAGTCAGTATTAACAATGAGACAAGTGACCTCATGGAGTTTCCTACCACCTTGGTGAATTCTGAAGGTGATTTTACTGTTTACAATTTTACCTCCCAGTCTTTTGATACAGAAACTGCCAATTTGCTAAGCAAAGGTTTTAATTTTGCTCCTACTAGGCATTCGAGCCTAGCTGAACTTATTTTGGACTTGAAATTATTTGTTAGGAACTTGAATTTTAAATTGTTTGATTCTTTGTCCAATGTTGAAAGTAGTAATGTGTTACATAAAAGGAGTCTGTTCAACCTTCCCCTTTCCAACTTTTTAGTATTTTTTGAGAATATGTGTGAATTCAAATTCAGGGCTTTACTGGAACATAAACTAGAAGATGTTACCTTTAATTTGTCAAGCAATGAAAGTATTCTGTTAAAGAAACTTTGTCAGGATAAATCTATCCGAGTTATGAAGCCGGACAAAGGGGGTGGGGTTGTAATAATGACTAAGCAGGAAAATAACAGCAGAATGAATGTTTTACTCCTTGATGAGATGGTTTACGAAGAGGTTTCTTTGAATTTTGTCAATTTTTCCTATTTTAAGATTGATTTACTATTGAAAGACATGCAGGACCAAGGACAAATCGATCTTGGATTATCTAACTTTCTATTTACTAAATATCCTAGGGTGCAGAGTATTTTCGGCATCCCAAAGATACGTAAGGATAAAAACAACCCGCCCACGGCACCAATAGTGAGTGCATGTGGGTCAAAGACACATTTTTTAGGGAAATATATTGATTTTATGCTTAAGAATGTCCTTAATGGTGAGGAACACATCTGTATTGATTCTTGGCATTTCCTAAGTAAATTAAACAAACGTCCTTATGATAACAGAAGATCATTTCTTACCATTGATGTGACTAATCTTTTTAATGTTATTCCACATCAAATCAGTAGGGATTGAATGGTTGAGGAATTTATTTATGACAGCCAGGTTTTCAGTAACAATCAAGTGACAGAATTGGTGACCCTTATGGAAATTATTTTAAAATACAATTTTGTCTTTTTGAAGGACAGTAGTTTGTCCAAAAAACAGGGGTTGCCATGGGGGCCTCTTGTGCCCCCATCTTTGCTAACATTATTTTGTTAATATGGGAAAGAAAGTTCCTTTTCACATCCTCTTTTTCTAACAAGTGGAATTTGTATTTATGTTATATAAATGATTTGTTTTTCTTGTGGAATGGAGACAGTAATGATGTACATGATTTTTTAGTTTACATAAATGGTACCACTGAGTTTTTAAAGTTTACTTATTCACATAAGCTGCACTATACCAACTACTTAGATGTGCAGCTTAAGAAGGATGTGGTGAACTCACAACTTGTAAGTAGTGTTTATAGAAAACCTACTTACTGCAACAGTCTCCTTCATTATCTAAGTAATCATCCAGCACATGTTAAAATTGGCTTAGTTAAAGGTCAATATGTGAGAATTTCAAGGATGGTTAGTAGAGACGGAGATTTCCACATACAATGTAGTATAATGAAGGAAATGCTTATTTCCAGGGAGTACCATATTGACTTGGTTGAGAATGTGTACCATGAAGTTTGGAAAAAGAGGGATGGAGGCATTTTCAAGCCCTTATTAAAATATAGAAATGTGGACTTTGGCCCTAACCTGACTATTAATTCTACCTTTCAAAGGAACAACAACAAGTAATATTCCTGTTCCTTCCTTACTAGATTTTCAGCAGACCATCAGGGCATTTATAATATTTTAAAGAAAAATTGGCTTTTGCTTTTGTTTAGAAGGGCTAGACCAGAACATCAGACCATTCCAATACAAGACTCATTTCTTTGACAGAAAGCTGTACTGATTCAGAAATCAAAGCACATTTACCAGAACTGTTAGTCTTGAAAGGTCAAAGGCAATAGCCGAAAATAATGTTACATTAAAAGACTTGCTTGAATATAGATGGTTATTAGGCATATCAGATAAGCAAGTAAAATAATTAGAGAATGGTGTACAGCATTTACTAGGCATCAGGTTTAAAAAAGACATATTTAGCAGTAGATAAAGATAATAACTAGCAATTGTCCTTGGCACTTCTTAGCTTAACCTTATATACAGATGATTGCTACCTTACAAGACAACTTTTCACTTATCTGGAATTAGCTGAGTGATAGCTAGCATTTTATTAAGAACAAATAATTTTTTTTGGCTCTTGCAAAAGACTGACTGATACTGCCACCCCCCCCCACCCCCACCCCCACCCCCCACTCCCCACTCCACCCCCACCCACACACTTGCATAATTTCCAGCCTTCTTGTTGTGGAAGCCCATAGGACAGTTGCCATTAGCCTGCTTACCCCCAGATTAGAACATACTCTACCTATTGTTGCTTAACTATCTGTTTATAATAATTTTTTACTACACACCACTGAAAATAAGATTTCAGATTTTTTCATTTAGGTAATGCTAATGCACATCACTATAACGTACAAAAGGCAAGATAGCTAGCTATTCTGCCAGGTTATTTATTTACTTAACATCCTTACTTTTAAACTGCTGAATGATAGATATTGCCTCCTCTAGCAAGCACGCTTCCTATGTATGACAACCCTTTTTCTCTTTGTTCACAATTGTCACTTAAGTTAACTAGACCATAATTTCTGTTAGCTAATTGTGAGTATTCCTTTCATAAACTAGCCCTGCCCAGTGGAACAAGCTACCCAGTGAAATCACTACCTTGAACAATCTCACACATTTCCAAAGTAAATTGAAGGAACATTTGATCTCTGAATACAAGTGTAAATGTTTAACTATGCAGGCTGAATTCCTATGCACTGCCTGGTCTGTTTACCTCTGCAGTATACTCTACATAGTAAAAATAAAACCTGGACCACAGATAAACCTGGAATATTCAGGAACTATTCTAAGGCTAACCCCCTACTATTAAGTGAGAATCTGGCAACATTTCAAGCCCCCATAAACCCCAAGAAAAGTTCTGCTTATGCAGAACTGTTCACAGAAACCCTGTACAAGCATGTCAATAGCTGCATAAAGGCAGCTGTACCTACCAGGAAGAAGTACAGAACTAACTGAAAAAACAAGCCACCCTGGTGGAATCTCAACATTAATAGGCTGTATAATAGGAGGAAGAAAATCATGGCAAAAATTAGGAGGCACAGCAACCATCAGTATAAAAGCACTCTCATCAAACTTAAACAAACTCAGAGGACAAATAAAGTCTACCAAAGCCAAATTTGAGGTAAATTCGGCCTCCCAGAGCAAGGGCAACCACAAAGTATTCTTTAGCTATGTCCGCAACCTCAAAGGTAATACACAATTGTGTGCAGAATTCATTGTAAATGAAGCCACCTATACTGAGCCAGAAGATATAGCAAACCTCCTGGCTGATAAACGTATTAATCCCTTCTCTCCCTCAACCTTCCCTCAGGAAATATCATCAAATATAATTCCCCCTACTATCACTAGGGGACAGGTCCTTAATGCTCTCTCTAAGACCAAGAACACTGCATCAATGGGTCCAGACAGTGTCCCAGGACACCTTCTAAACAGCATGAAACATGACCTATCAGGGTCTCTGGAATTACTATTTAACTGTAGCCTCCAAAAAGGCTTCATGCCTCATGAATGGAGAAAGGCAACAGCCATCCCTCTGCACAAAGGATGGCCATCTACAGACCCTGCAAATTACAGCCCCTTAAGTCTCACTAGTCTTATATGTAAATCCATGTAAATAATTATCATGGAGATGATTAATAGAGATATAGTAAACCCCCAGATACTGGACCCAACCCAGTTTGGTTTTGTCAAGGGCAGATCATACCTTCTCAAAGAAGTCCACCAGATTGAGTAGTTAAGATGAGGGCAAAGCAACGGATGAGGGCAAAATCGTTCACGCTGCCTACCTTGACCTGGCCAAGGCATTTGACACAATACTGCACTCAGGCATTGTTGACAAACTCAAAAAGTTAGGTACAAACCCATATGTCACCCGGTGGATAGCCAATTGTCTCACAGACAGGACCCAGAAAGTTAGAACTGGAGAGTCCACCTCTACAAAGAGGCCATTCACAAGTTAATTCCCTCAGGGATCAGTCCTTGGACTGCTCCTTTTTGCCATTTACTTCTCAGAAGTCAAGGCCAATGTCAGTGGTCTCTGCCTGACTAAATTTGCAGATGACTGCAAATTAGGAACTGTCATTGAATCTCACACTGACACAAATATTCTCCAGGTGGGGCTGACACAGACAAACAACTGGTGTCAGAGCCATGGACTAAAACTAAATGCCAAGAAATGCATAACGGTATCCTTTGGGAAGTCATCCATCCCTGGTAACTACCATATGGACAACACACCCCTGAGAGTTGACCCAGTAGTCAAGGACTTAGGGACACACATAGATAGTAATCTAGCCTTTAACCATCATGTGTCTACAGTGGTGAGGAAATCGTTCTATGTTGTGCAACTTATAAACAAAGGTATGGAATCTAAGCCCAAGGAAGTCATTGTTACACTGTATTTGGAATTCATCAGGCCTATCATTGAGCACAGTGTCCCCTTCGGTATGTACCTAACCAGGCATATCCAACAATTGGAATGTCCACAGAGATTCCACATGAAAAGAATACAGAGCATAAGTAAAATGTCCTATGCAGACTGCCTCAAGCTCCTATCCCTGTATTCTGTCTCCTACAGGCTTTTGAGGGGAGATGTATGCCTGGCATACAGGGCATTGTCAGACCTACTCTGATGGACCTCCTGCATATCCACAAAACAAACAGAACCATAATTACCCAGTCTAAAGACATAAACCTTGCCTGTGATATAAATAGGACCTGCTGGAGAGATAGGTATTATTCCAGAGACTACCCCATCTATGGAGCAGGCTCCCCATCCATGTGAAGTAGAGTTCCTATAGGATCATAGGAAGTTACTAGGCTATTGGCCCTGAGGCCCTTTTAAGCCTAGCCAAGAGTTTAGCCCAGGGGTGTATTTTCTGTTTCCCATCCAGTTATCCAGGTTGCACTTGAAAAGGGACAATGAGGTACTCTACTTGATGTGGAGAGAGAGTCTATTCCACAGATGAGGGAGTCTCTGGGACACAAATCTGTCCTGCCAACCAGTCCTGTTGATGTCACATTCCAGGTTGAGGTCACTAATGCGGGTTAATCAAGTGGAGCTTGACTTGCAGATATGCAGTAGTCCCATCAAGGCACACATACTTCGAGGTTAAGCAGATTATTTAAGTCAGTGATTTCTTGAGGTCAGTGAAGACAGTGCTACTCCATGCCTTCTTTCATAGCATGGCAAAGAATAGTGCTTCCCCTCATGTTCATTAGTGTTTTGGGGCCCAGTCATTATGCAAGTAAGAGCTCACTGCACATATGTTTCTGAATCACTCAGTTTTTGCATTATATATTTTGGCTCAACTTCATACTGCCCTCCCTGCAGTGCAGTGTACATACCCTGACACCTGCGGGCAGCAATGCACAAGAATGGTTAAGTTGATGTCTCGCTGGGTATATCTAAAATTGTATTTAACATATATTGAGGGTGGAGCCACTGTAATGCATAGTTCAACAAGTAGAGCTGCCATATTTCACATCTCAAACTACTATGTTCAACCACTATCATATGCAACTTATTTGGAGTTTTTCCACCATCTGTCATGCAAATGACTTGGCCTCTATTGCACGACAGTTGGCATATGTGAAAATGGGAATGACTGCTAAATTACATCTGTTTTTTCTTACAGACTATTACAGTGCCAAGTATGGATTCAGGCTTCTAATTCAGAGCCCAAAGGTGGTGCCCAGAGGACTCCAAAATCTACTTCTACCTCCTCAACTAACATTATAACACAAGGGTCCTTGAGGATGACTATTAAAGGCCTCCATATAAGGCAGAATCCTGGACCATCCTATCACAAGAGGTGACGTGACACTGGCATTCTAAGAAGTGGTGCACAATGATGCCACCATTACAGTAATATGAAAAGGAGAAATCCTGACCTCCTGGGCTGATGGAAGGCCAAGGTAGGGAGCAGACACCAGCTGTGTACTGTAAGTAAGCCATGGCTTACCCCTCTACAGCAGACTTCCACTGTCTGCCATGCAAATGTCTAACAGACCACATTTCTTTCTGAAAAGCCCTTAACTAAATAGCAAAGGATGTACTGCTGGACTGGAGGAGGCTTGAGTACCAGAGGGAGTGTTGGCATGTGTATATGTATTACAGGTAGTGTAGCTTTACATGTTAGTAACCTTTTCAGGTGTCATACCAGTAGTCAGGGTAGATATGGGTTTTCCCCAGGTTTGCCACATTAGCAAATGTCCGCAGTAGTTCTATAATTTTGGATATTTATAATTTGTCAGCAATGTCATGAAATGTAGATAAATTGCTAACCAAGTTATGTTGTACAGTGTCAATTGTTTAGCCACTACCTATAAAGTCATGGTGTTTAAGATGCTAGACTAATACTTTACTGCAAGTGCAACAGGTATGTTAGGAAATATTTGTTATCTTACCATTTTGGGCAATTTGCAGTTGTACAAGTTATGTGGAAAAACTCAGCTGTTCCATACAGGGAGTGCTCAGCATGAAGATATTAGACCTTGCTGTATACAGTATTAGCATTTAGGCTGCACATCTAATAATGAATGGGAACACTATAAGGTTGATAATTATATGTCAGTGGCTGCAGGCTTCCATAACACAGCACATTAAAGTGCTGCTGTTTGACTGTTATGCTGGCAATGTTTTCAGTTCCCACCTTGATAGACTTTTCACTCTACAAGTGAGTGACACATTCCATTAGTATGTGTTTCCCTGCAAGCTCTTATTAGCCTGCTGATGTAGCTTAACATGTAAATATATTACCTATCAGAGTGTATGTACTGAAGTTTGTGTGTTCATATCCCATAAGGGTTGTATATGGGCACATCATTGACAAGGTATGCCACAGCATGGCATTGGTCACATGTACTGTATTAAAGTCCCTGGAATGATGACATTAATGCAACCTTAACTGGAGCTTTCAGTAATATTGTGTAGATAGCTCATCAGCTTCAGACTCTGGATATGCTAATGACATTGTATTCTATTCCTAACCCTTTTTCATTTCTCCGGCTATCGCAAACAAAGCCCATGGGTATTTCATTTTTCTCTGAAGAAGAGTACCCAAAACAATGTGATGCAAAAATTGAAGGGAGCTGCATGTTTTCTTTCATTCTGCAAGTGGGTATCACACACCATTGATGTGAGTTTAACTGCAGGTTTTTTTTAGACTGCTTGTATAGATCAGCAAATAAATACATTGCCTTTCAGTATGCACGTGCTAAAGGCTATGCGTTGAAGTCCCTTATGGGTTGTATATTTGCATATCATTGTTAGAGTGGGGAGGGTGTTTTATGACCATTAAATTATAGTACATGAAAATAGACTCAGGTTATGCTTTACCTTTATTTTTTCTCCCAGCCACTATTTTTTCAATTATATACATTTATTTATTTATTTGTTTTATCTTGTTTATCTCTATTTATTTTACATTTACATGCAGGAGCATCCGGAGCAGCACCCCTGCCACCATCCAGGCCTGTTGCCCTATCACCTGTAACTATTACACCACTACCACCAACACCACAGCCATCTGCCTGAGCTGGTGGTAGCACAGATGAATGTAAAATATTCCATGACACCTATCGAATAAAGAAGGCAAGTTCTTCAATGCCCTAGCCAAATTTCTACTATTAGTATAAAATACCACCTCAGGCCTCCCCCCGAAAAGAGGCTACTAGACTAGTGAGACTAAGTGAGTAAACAAAGGATAAATAAATAAATCTGTGTCTCCAAGTGCCATGGTCACTTTCACACACCTAGCAGCACCTGCATCAGCCACTGCCACTGGCCCTGCTGAGGAAAATACTGCTGGAAGCAGTGAGATTGGAGGTGACACTGGAGAAGTCACCTGGAGGCAGCTGGAGGAAATGTTGAGGGGCCTTATTGATGGTGGCTGGATACTGGAATCAGGTAGCTAGAGATCCTCCATCAGCAACTCATGGAGTCACATCACTGTCCTGCACTGGCATTGACATCAGAACCAAGGGCCAGTGCTGAGAGAGACAAAGGTGGGGAATAAGCTCCCACTGGATGATGTCTGGCAGGGAATGGAGCTGCACACCCCATTCTATTACCCATCTTAGTGTTCCCCTTCCCTTTTGTATCTGTGCTCACCCGTTTGTCATCCAATCCATCACCATTGTCTCTCCTCTGTGCATCCGGTGACTCCTCCTCCATTGTCTTCCCCATATCTGCTTATGTCAGCAACTCCCCTGTCAATCTTGTTTGTCTTCTGTGTTTGTCTGTGCACCTCTGCTACCTACATTAACCCTCTTACCTTCCTATTACATCACTTATCCACCCCAGTCTGACCTTCTCTTCAAACATATTAAATAAGCACCTGACTCAATAAAAATGTTCCTCTTTCACTTTTCCACCCTCCATGCTACTCATTTCCAAATTATTAACCTTATGTTCTGCACTTTGCTTGTTTCCCCCTTTTTACCACTTTCGTTTCTTCCCATTTCCAACTTTTAATCTGGACAAAAAAATAGATAAGCACACATGCTTCATGGCCCTTTAAGGCTGCCATACAACATCTCCTTGCTGCTACTTTGTACATGAAATTATGCAGATCATCAATGAGGCAAAAAAGACAACTAAAGAGCACTGCTGGTGCTTGTATTTCCTTGTGACTGCACCTTACTACTACCCAGTCTTCCTGCAGTCCCTGCTGCAGCTGCAAACAGGATATGTAATGACCTTTTGTTATTGAATTTTGGCCTTCATGTAGTCATTCTTAGTGAGCATCAAAGCTCTTCACACACACACACACACACACACACACACACACACACACACACACACACACTAAACAGAGGAGGTGACTGCGCCTATGCCTGCACTCTTTCTGAATCCCAGGGTATGTTTGGCTTATCAGTCCACAATTTATCATGACCAGCATAACACAAACCAGCTTTACATAGTAAGCTGTTATTGCACACCTAATGAATGACTGATGTAAAATAAATACTTTTCTTTGAGGGGCCATATCTAATGTCCCTTAAGTATGGGCGATCTTTTGTTGCACCCTTGCACACTAATTATACTTCCACAGAGTTTGTGTTACCTCTTAGAGTAGTCAGATGCATTTATTTCCTTTTCTGAAAGTTGATATGACTTCAGAGTGAATAGGTTACAAGATTTTGGATGTGGGGGTATAGTCGCCATATCAGGGTGTCCATTCGTGGTGCTGGCACTGTATGGCTTGCATACTGGACTTTGGGCATCAGAAAATCAAAAGAGGCCTGAGTTCATAAATACAACATCCAGTCTGCACTTTTCACAGTGCGGTGGAAAAGCGAAGAGAACTGGCCAAACCATGAAAAATCTCATGACAGAAAGTTGTAGCAAAAGCTATGAGAATGGTCCTCTTACACTTTTAAAATACATGAATACTCCATTATAGAAACTGTTTCTCACAGATCAGCTGTGAATGAGAAAAAGAATGAAAAGCAAGTTATCAATTTTATCTGCATTATTGATGGCCGAAATCAGCACAGAATAAAAGACATGGAGCAGAGACAAATGTGACATAAAATGCAGAAGACTACTAGATGTAAAAGATGGAGATAGAATAAGAATACAAAAGCTTTGTGAGAGTTCTCCGCTTAAAGCTGAAGTAGTTGACAAAAACAGTGTAACCAAAATCCTGTATTGTTCATGGGGGTGGAAAATTAATTATAAAATGGACATTTGTTCAAGATAAATATGTCAAAGTCCAGAAAAAAAGAATAACGTGGGGTATTACAACCAGTACAGCTGCAAGAAAATAAAACAGTGAGAATTCTGATAATTAAGAGCTGTAGAGGGATTTCAGAAGCCAATGTCTCTAAACAAAACTGTAGGGATGCAAGAAATGTAAAATCAAAGTCAGTTACACAGTGTCAAAAGGCATGTTAAATATTCCAGGTATGAAAGGCCACTGAGGAAACCAGATCACTGTATGGATTGTTCCAGAGTTACAAATTATTTTAAGGCTCCAAAGTTTTATTATGATGTAGAAGGGTTTCTTTTTGCAGGGACCTGGACTCTGCTGTACTGAGGCATAGTGGTAATCGGGGTACCGGTCCTATCCCCACTGTATTGTGATCTCATAGTTGGAATAAGCAGCAAGGGGCAAATAGCTTGTGTCTAGTGTGTTTTGTGTAGTTTGGTCTTTAGGGATTCAAGCATTTTGTCATGATCTTATGAATTTCAAGCATGTGGGCATTCAATCTTTTAAAAGTGAACCATGCGTATAAATGTATATGTATGTGTATGTATATATATATATATATATATATATATATATATATATATATATAGATGTATATATATATATATATATATATATATAGATAGATATATAGATATATATATATATATATAGATATATATATATATATATATATATATGTGTGTGTGTGTGTGTGTGTGGGGGGTCCCCTGCATTTTACTGAACATATGTTTGTCCGAAAAACGCAGGGGCGTGATATAATGTCAATGGTATAGAATGTCGATACAGGTAAGTGGGGTTGGGGGGGCGGGAACGTGTGTGTGTGTGTGTGTGTGTGTGTGTGTGTGTGTGTGTGTGTGTGTGTGTGTGTGTGTGTGTGTGTGTGTGTGTGTGTGTGTGTGTGTGAGTTAGGGAAAGGGTCAGGGATGAGTGAAGGATGTGTATTGTGTGTTTGTGTGTGTTTGTGTATTTTAGGGTTAGGATTTGGTTAGGGGATAGCTGTAGTGTTGTTTGTGTGTGTTTGTGAATGTTTCTATGTCTGAGTCTGTCTTGTGTAGTGGCTGTGTTATGGGAAGGTTCTAATGATGAAAAGGTGCAGGGTTAAGGTTGGGGGAGGGGTAGCATTAGCACCAATTACTGAGGTGGGGCATTGGATTGTAGCCCATTTCCTTACCATGACATTCTGTATTTTGCAACTTTTGCTCATTTACCCATTCACTTATGTGCCCACGGAGAGTATTACAAACATCCTTCTTGACCACCTTGCTCAGAGATTAGTTGTGGTTTACCCTATCAAAGATATAAAGTCAATATAAAGCATGTCGATTTGCATTGTTTGTTCTACTGCTATAATAATGTTATCCTAAAAGACCTGATTGTGGTTAACTACTGATCTATCTTGGGTTCATATTAAAAACAAGAATGTTTACTTACCCAAACACCTAAACGCCAACACGTCTTCATCGAACCGTGAAAACATCGATCATCCTGAAGAGCAAAATCCAAAACATCGAATCATTATGGTTGGCCCTTCTGCGGTCTAGCTCCCTATGGTAAGTGTGCGATAGTTACAGACCTTAGAGTTAGGGTGCGGGTTAAGATAAGTGCATAGATGATGATGTTTGTTAGATTTAGTGTAGGATTAGAAGTAGGGTTTTATTAAGTGTATGTGTATGGATTATTTAGTTTGTTTGGGTATAGCTTTTTAAGGTAAGTGTGCGATAGTTACGGACTTTAGGGTTAGGGTGCGGGTTAAGTTAAGTGCATACATGGTGGCATATGCAAGATTTAGTGTAGGGTTAGAAATAGGGTTTAGTTTTGGGTTAGAAGTAGGGTTTTGGTAAGTGTATGTATGTGGTTTATTTAGTTTGTTTGTGTAGGTAGTATGTAGCGGGCGATGGGATGGGACCAGTATGACATTCTGAGTTTAGGGCATTCGGTGTATTTGCGGTTCGCAGAATATGTGTCGGCGTTTAGGTGTTCGGGTAAGTAAACATTCGAGTTTTTAATATGAACTCATCTATCTTTAACATATGCTTGTTGGCATACATTCTGCTGACCTATGCAGATTAATTCCACAAAGAAAGAAAACACTATAATCTTACCTGTGTTAGACAAAAGAGAGTATTTTATTAATTTGTCAATTGAGTAAGCCTACTGGATAAAATTGTTCCTTTTCAGGGGTGACCCAGGAGCGCTGTTCTGTAAAGCGACTTGCTCAGGATCACACAGAAGGCATATGGAGGTAGAAAGAATCAAGCTTTGTACCCCAGACCACAGGGAGCAGTTTATTAACAGCTCGGAGCCTTAATCCTTTTTCCTAACTCTATGCTTTTCACTGGTTACCGTGTTCACAGATAATAATTATTGTTATTATTATTGTTATTATTATTACTACAAAATCTACCCTTGTGCATTCTTTTCCCACAGTTAAAAACAGAATATGTTCATAATTGATCATTTCTGTTTGTTACCAGAATTTGACACAGGCTTTAGTATGGGTTTAGACTATTATTTTTTTAAATATAGTTTTATTTTATAAAAATGAGGAATATTCTAACATGTTATCAATTGTCGCACTAGTAGCACTGCACGGTTGTGGTCTTATAGAGCTACCCACCTAACTAGCAACTCGGAGACAGGCAAGAGCTGCATGGAGCCAAAGCTCATTAGTGGTTGGAACAACTACATTACATGTTCTCCCCACCAATCCACACAATGCATGTTACACAGTTACCTATAAAAACACACAGATACAATCTGATACATTTATATAGTCACAGAACTACCTGGCTAATCATGCAAAAACATATTACCCAATACTATAATCAGAATCATAACCTTACACACACACACACACACACACACACACACACACACACACACACACACACACACACACTCACACACACACTCCCATACACACAGATGCACAGGCTTTAGGTATGTGGCCAAGGAGACTGAAGAACTGTCCCATTTTTCCAATTACCTCACAGCAATGTCTGGTTCAGTGCCACACAGTAAGCGAATGAAGGCTAAGGGAATTAAACTCTGGACTACAGGAAGAAGCTTTTAACAGTTCCTAGCCTTAATTTTCTATAGTAAAGACCAGAAAAGTCACCTCCTCTTATGAAACCACTAACCTTTTAACTCCAAACCCATTGTTTATCATAAAACTGCAGCATACAGTACTCACTGCTCTGCTTTGAAACAGCATGGTAGAGCTTGTCTTTGAATCACTCTACCATATGTTGCTCAAGATCTGTGGCTCAGGTACAGAACACATGGCTAATTTATATTAGTTAAGCCACCATACTACTGCACTTCCATGTGGTATTATCTACCAAGACTGTTATACCACTACAGCAGGCCACTGTAGCACTACAGCAGTCTTTGAATTGCTGCCTTATAATACACTGAACAGTCCTGGTAGAAACAGGATTGCTCAGTGTTATGTCTTTCCAAATAATTTCTAACTCTCTAACAGTTCAACAAAATGTTCAACATCCTTAGGGAAAGTTTAAAATACCTGCATTCTTAAAGTATCCTTTTAACTTATCAGTAGCTAATATTTCTAACATTTTACTTTTAGTGTTGTGACCCTTCAGATGCTACCATAATTTAAGCATATGACCTGAGTCACATAACTGAGGTCTTAGTGATCTGTTAGGAGAAAATTTATTTATTTTATTTATTTTATTTTATTTTACATTTGTTAACCGGGGGTGTCTGACTGAGCCGAAAAGGCCCTTTTTCAGCAGAGGACCAGGGAGAAAAGCTCCACAAAGAAAAATTACAGACACATTTAGTTATTTAGACACGATCAGTATACACACAAATTACAAGAGACATGTTTTTACAGTGGTATGCGGCACATCAACAGTTACAGTGGAGAGAACAAACAAAAAAATATTAATTTTAAAAATAAAGGTAATTAATAGATTTGTGGTGTTGTGGAGACATGCATGAATGGCCGTACCTTCGTTGAAGGTTGTGCTTCAGGGCTGGCAACTTGGCACGTAAAAATCTACTGCCAATCATTAGCAGACGGCGTTCCACTGTGGCGACCCCTAACAGGGAAAAGACGAAAGACACAAACAATATATTTGTGGTGTACAGCTGAAATTTGGAACATAGGCAGAATACATACATAGTACACAGGTACAGTACATACATTGTAGATTAGCCAGTGTTTGTGAGTAAGACTGAAAACTATTATCAAGTGCTCTTGATTTCGTATGTATATGTTATCCACTTTCACTAGCCTGGAGAGCAATCATGGCACTGCCACCTTTGCTGGAGATGTTGCCTGATGAGGTCTTTAAAGGAGGCTTTGGATGATGTGTTTTGAATGCTAGTAGGGACAGAGTTCCATTTTTTAGCCACTGAACTACTATATAGTGCATCTCCAAAGCTATTGTAGCTGTTATTGACTTCTAGTAGTAGTTTGCTTGATGATCTAAGAGGCCTTTTGGCTGAGTGATGTACTAGTTTTTTGCGGTCAGGACACTTATTGGGGAGGTAATAGATAGAATGACAGAGGCAGAGCTGATTGTAGGTTAGGAGGATGGGCAGTTCAAGCCAGTGGAGCTGTCTCAAAGCAGTACAGTGATGAGTTCTATATGAGCAATTTGCAGCAAAGCGGACAATTCTGTTATAGCAGGCTTCCATTTTGCTTAGGTCAGTTTTGTTGAGATTAGTCAGAATGGGAGATGCATAGAGTAGGGTGGATAGAAGTTGGGAGCCAGCAATGGCTGATCTTGTGTTGTTGGTAAGAAATGGTTTGGTATGGTAGAGTGACCCCAGTTTGGCATGTACAATTTGAGATGTCTATCAAATTTTAGGCGGGAGTCTGGTTATTCCCAATAGCTTAGCCTGTGCCACTGGAGCAGTTGGAGTAGCATTTGTGGAGTAGATAATGAATTGACTGTTAGTGTTTTTGTTAGAACTGGTTATAATCATAAGCTGAGTTTTCTTTGGATTGAGAATACGTTGGGCTTTGGTAAGGTAGTTTTCAGCATCAGAGAATGCTAGTTGAGTTGTTTGCAGGAGGGTGGGAATGTTTTGTGCAGCACAGATTAAGGTAGTGTCATCTGCATACTGAATTATAGATGCATGCTGTGTGGAGGTATGGAGGTCATTTGTGAAGACTGTGAATAGTAGTGGTCCTAAGATAGAACCCTGTGGGACTCTTATAGTTATGGGCAGCTGAGGAGAGAGATAATTTTCCCATTTCACAGCTTGGTACCTGTCAGTTAAATAGTTTTGGAACCAGGTAAGAGTGGAATTTGATAGAGGATATTGGTTTAGTTTGTTTAGCAGGATTTGGTGTGAGACTGTGTCAAATGCTTTGGACATATCCAAAAAAAGAGTTGACACTTGTAGGCCTTCATTGTTGAGACAGTTTACTGTGTCTGTGAAGCAGAGGATGGCTGTAGTGGTACTATGGGCAGGTCTGAAACCATGCTGAGTAGGTGACAGGATGTTGCTGTCTAGGAGATAGTTTAGCATCTGGGTATGGATGCATTTTTTCTAGGATTTTGGCCAGGGGGGAGAGTATAGCAATGGGTCTGTAGTTATTAAGTTCAGTGGAGGTCCCGCCTTTATGTATGGGTGTAACATAGGATATTTTCCAGAGTTTGGGTACATAGTTTTCAACAATTGATCTGTTTATGAGAGTGGAGACTGGGATAGCAATAACATCTGCTGTGAGTTTCAAGAAATAGCTGGGGAGTAGGTTGGCTGCTGTTGATGAAGTTTTTAGTTTGGAGAGCATACTTTTGATTGAAGTGGTGGAAACTGTTTTGAGGGTAAAGCTTGTATTAGTGTTATTTGTGTTGGGGGGGATAGTGAGGAAGGAACTGTCCTGTGATACTAAGGATAGAATTGAGTTCACAAAGTGAGAGCTGAATTGTGTTTCGATGGGAACTTTAGTGTCAGGGGTGGTTGGTTTGGGGGTAGCCTTTTGGGTGGATTTTAGTAGCTGGTTTACATTTTTCCAAAATTTTTGTGGGTTGTGTTGGTATTTAGTTTGTAATGTTGTGTAGTAGGATTTTTTGTCCAGCCTAATGCATTTTTTGCATGGTTGTGCAGTTCTTGGTACTTGGTTAGGCTTTGTGTTTCTTTGTTTTTTTGATAGTAAAGCCAGGCAGTGTCTCTGGACTTGAGGATTTGTTTGGTTTCTTTACTGAGCCAGGGGTTTGTAGAGGTTCTAACTTTGATTTTGCACAATGGAGCGACAGTATCTAGGTGTTGTAGAAATGTTTTGTTGAAATATGCTACAGCCTGGTCAAGTGGGAGGGTTTTTAGGGGGGTCCAGTCACAGTTACACAGTAAAGTGTTGAGGACCTCAGGAGAGAATTTTTTTGTGTTTTTAGTGGATATATAGTTAGTGGTTTTGCATATGCTTGTTCTACTATGTATAAAGTATATTATGTTGTGGTCACTTAAGGTGTCTGGGAGACTGCCTGTGTGAGGGTACAATGTGGGGTTGTTAGTTAGGACCCAGTCAAGGATGTATTCCTTTTAGATTTTTTTTATCACATCTAGTTGGAATTTGGACTAGCTGCTGGTAGCCATGGAGATTTATTAGATTACTTGGTGGTTCTGATATACAGGTGAACCAATCTAGGTTGAAATCCCCCAGAATAAGGGTTTCTTGTGAGTATGTGGAAGAACACCAGGATAAGAAG
Organism: Protopterus annectens; assembly: GCF_019279795.1. Classification (NCBI taxonomy): domain Eukaryota; kingdom Metazoa; phylum Chordata; order Ceratodontiformes; family Protopteridae; genus Protopterus; species Protopterus annectens. Next base: position 313,918,402 of record NC_056735.1, read on the forward strand.
TCTTCAAGGCTAGCAGGTGTATTACCAGGTGGAATATAGATCACAATTGTGGTGATGACCTTTTTAGGGTGAAGTTGAAGTTGTGAGATAAGTATGTCCCAATTATTGGGGGAGGGGTAGGAGTTTGGTAATTGACAGACAGTTAAGTTGGACTTGTACAGTAAGGCAGTTCCACCCCCTTTACGAAGTGGTCTGTCTTGTCTAATGATATTGTAGCCGGTAGGGGGAACTTCTGAGTTAGCTATGTTTTTATTTAGCCAGGTTTCTGTTAAAGCATCTATGTCTGGGGAATAGTGTGCTATTGTAGCCTGGAGTTCAGGTATTTTATTTTTGATACTTCTAATATTAATATTTAGCATTAAAGGATGGTTAGTTTTGCTGCTGTTGTTGATTTGCCCAGGGATGAAGAAGTGGGGGTGTTATGTTCTGACATTTGTGTTGGAGTAGTTTGGGTTGGACAGGATGGATTTGAGCCTGGGTTGGGGTGGATATCCCCACTTATGGTGAGCCTGGAGTTAAAATGGTTATACAGATGTTGGAGTTTGGTGAGGAGTGTGAGAAAGTATTGTGTTTTTTTGGAGTAGGAATGAGAGCATATGTGTTTAGTTCTGATTTGGTCCATTATGTAGTTCTTGAACAATTGTGGGCAGATATTATTATAATGTGTGGTGTCTGTATACGAGAGTGCATAATGCAGTGTTGTGCTACTAAGTTTAGGGATATTGCTAGAGTGATAACTTGTGGTGTTGTAAAGAATTATGAGAAAGACTAGACTTAGTTGTGTGATAGTCATGGTTATAAAGTTTAAGTTGTTTCTAGGTGTGGGGGGGTCTGAATAGGAATTATAGGGTTGCACTATATGTGGATGGGAAAGTAGTGTGGGTGATGTAAAAAAATGCCTAGTGGGAATGAGAGTGATTGGGAGTATTTTGTGTGGAGCAAGTTGGTGTGGTATAATGTGATATGACTTGAGGAGCTGTGATTGGTGGAGGTGATGTGAGGGTGAGCTGTGGGTGTGGCTGTGATTACTAAAAATGTAGAGGTAATGGGGGTGGGAGGGAATAGGGGGGCAGGGCAGGGGAGCGGAGAGAGCCTGAGCGTTAGCGAGGGCGAATGGAGCGGGGCAGAGCCAACCAGGACAAGAGAAAAAAGTAAGTATTACTTTACAAATCTGAACACTTTTAAAACAAATTCCTGAGGTCTAATGGCTTACCGGCAAGCAGAATGTAATTGCTGAAAGAGCACTTGTGCCCTGGTGGGAGACTAGAAATTTAAAGATGGCTCCATGCTCAGCAGGATTCTAATATAGACTTTGTATTGGGGGAAAATATCTAGTTATGAAACTTTTGAGCTTATGTTCCAGAGTGGACACCAACTCAAGCTAATAGTGCTTTCTTAATTTTATTAAAGTCCTGATATTCAGTCATTTCCATGCCCATGAAAGTCTTTAAAAGTTAAACCAATTAACTGGACTTAGAGGGTTCTGGCTCAGTCAATCCAATCCTATTGGGCCTGCATTTCTTTATGTTATCACATTGGTCTTTTCTCCTGAAAACTGGTTTTGGTATAAGGTGATTCCTAGCTATTGATATCCATGCTGTTTTATAACATTCTGTAAAAATCTAATTCTAAGGTGTCTCAAGAACATTTATCAGTGACTTCAAGTCTTTATTTGTTATTTCATCTATGTTGAGGCTTTGGCCTGATCCAGTTTACCAGAATGGTTGATTATACCTGCTTTAGTAATCCTAAAAGGTTTTATTCCACTACACTTCAAGTAAACCTTAAAAACTCAAAACAGTAGGACAACTGACAGATTTAAAATTGTTACATTTGTTTCCACATATTTTTGTACATACTGTATATCTTATTGTCTGTTGTATTTTATGGTTATCATTTTGTATCATCCGTAAATATCTGATTATGTTATGTTTATAAGTAATCTGAATCTCTGTGTATCAACTGTGAATACTTCATTATTTTATGTTTATATTTCATGTGTTTTTCTGTATCAACTATGACTGCTTTCACCTGGGGTTTGCTTGCAAATTGTTATGCACGATAAAACCACCCTGGCAAACAAAAACAAATAAAATAATAACATAGAATATATATTGTCTTTTTCATATTGTTATTTGTTGCTAACCTTTGAATAATAAAGCTAAGCAAAATGCATTATGAACAGATTTACAGTGTCCAAGGGCTGTCTGTATGTCTTATTTTTTTTCCAAAAGATAATCAGTACCGAGCTATTTTTCTGTGATTTGTGAATGATTAAAGAAAGTCTTTCTATAGCATTAGACAGGTAGAATGCTTTTGTGTCACATAGCTGATCATGCAACTGCTTAATATAATCTTTAGCACTGTCATCGTGCATGCAGTGTAAATATGAGGCTGTACTGGTCAGTGCATGGTTGAGCCACACTATGCAGCAAACATTCCCAGATTTACTTCAAAGCAGGGAGGTTGGAGATAAGTCACAGTCACCATGATTTACATGGATATTAGGGAAAAAGAGGCACATGTCTATCAACACACACTGCATGGTGTGGGGTATTTTACAGGAGGTAGAGACAGAGGTCTCATGATGGTGAGTACTTTATGTGGAGCCATTTATAATGTCAAAAGCTAAAAATGTCTACCTTCAGAATACTGAAAAGAAAATGTCAAATATTCAGAAGGTCAACAAATGCCGGTAGCTGATTTCTGAGACTGTGGTGCAACTTGAAGAGAGAGGCTTTTCCCTTTCCTCACTGTAGTGTGATCTCAGAGTTGGTATGTATAACTAGCAGGGGGTGTGGGGGCACAGGGGGCTTGACTCCTGCAAAAACAATGTTTTATATTTTTTAGCTAAGTTTCAATATTCCCAGCATTTGATGCTGTGAGTTTAGTGTTTTGCATGTTGAAATCCTAACATAGACCCATACTTTATGTCATAGACAATTTCCTTCTGTAGTGGGGTGGAGGGGTGGGGGTGCTACTATGTGACCAAGGCCTGATGTCGAAGTGGGAGTCTGTGTGTGATTGGTATTCTGTATCATAGTCAATTTCCTCCTGTGGTATTCTGAGGGGTGCCACTATGTGACCATGATCTGCACCCACAGTAGAGCATCATTGGTAGTTGCAACTACATGGTATCCCTCCCCCACTGAGGATGGACAATATTCACACATGCTTCATATACATCTGTGGGGAAGGCCACACCTTCGGACTGTATCATTGGTGGATGTCTACCCATTATTATCCTCAGACTGAAACTCCTTCAACTATGTCTTGTCATCTCCACCAGACCCTACACAGGTGCAAACATCAGCCTGTTGTGTACCGGCACCAACAAGTGTCTCTGCAGCATTGCTGTTCCTTCAGAATACAACAAAATGACACCCTGGAGTGATTCATAGGTTCATAGGTTGGTACTAGGCTATAGTCCCTAGGGCCTATACAAGCCTAGCCATAACAATTCCCTGGCTATTTCTTCCCACACTATTTACTTCCCTGGACCCCTGTCTAGCAGGGTGACTGACATGATCCCCGGGGTGAATTTCCTTTCTCCCATCCAATCATCAAAGTTCCTTTTGAAGAGGGCCAAAGAGGTGCTCTGCTTGACATGTATGAGCAGTCTATTCCAGAGTCTGGGGAGTCTCTGGGTCAAGAACCTATCCCTCCAGCATGTTTTATTTATTGTGATGACAAGGTTTAGATCCCTGGTGTGTGTGACTCTAAGGGATTGGGATTTCTTTAAGTGTAGCATGTCCAACAGCTCTGGGTTTGACATGGCCTTGTATGTTAAGCAGAAGTCACCTCTGAGTAGATGATATGCGACAGAGTATAGCTGAAGTTTTTTAAGGCGGTCAGCATAGGGCAACTGCTTTAGGCCTGTGATTCTTTTAGTGAGGTATTTCTGCGGCCTTTCCAGTTGTTGCAGATGTCTTGAGAGGTACATACCAAACGGGGCGTTGTATTCTATAATGGGTCTAATGAGGGATGAGTACAGTGGGACAATGACCTCCTTTTTCCTGGATGAAAAGCCCTTAGTGATGAGGTGTGCCACATAGAAGGATTTCCTGACTGTTGTGGCAATGTGGTTATTGAAGGTTAGACCACTGTACTCCTGTGTCCTGCCACCTATGTGGTAATTCACGGGTACATGTTTTTTCCCAAAGGGGATAACTATACATTTCTTGGCATTGACCTTGAGCTCTGCCAAAACTGTGCCCCTGTGGGATGCACGCTAAGGACGTCCATACAGAAGGTACCTTACAGTCCCAAACTACCTGTGCTGCCATCCTGACATGGCTTTATAAATGAGGTTCCTATTACAAAACATAGGTGACATTTGTGTGGTCATAACAGTCTGTATGTGCAATGCTACTCTATAGAAGTATTGTGAAAGTCGTACTAACCATCTGTATCTTCCACTGACATGCATGGAGGTGAGTCAGTCCTGATGTCAGTGTCATCTCCTCTAGGGATGATCCTAGAATCATCCTTATGGCACTGCTTCCAAGTTCACACTGTGGTTAACCTCTCAACTGCTATGGAATGTATCCTTGCTTTAACACAACATAATATGTCAATAACATGCTTATAAGATTGCTTTAATGTGCAGTTGCATCCCCCAGAACAATGTTGACAGAGACTGCTGCCTGTCACACCTGCTCCAGTAAAAACTGGTCAGCATCCTCTATCCTTGTGTCCTAAGTGCTTATAGTAGGACAACATACTCAGTGCTACAGAAATTGTCCTTCCTTCTCTCAACATGCAGACACCTGTTAACACATGAGACAGGGCTATAGACTGTATACTGTTGGGAGTGGTAGTATGATGGCTACAGGCAAAGAGATAACTTAGTTATACCATACTATAATTATTGGCACATCTGTGTGCTGTGCCATATGATAGATGCTGGGACAGAAATGAGAATACATACAGCAGGTGTACTTGCCAATAGGCATGTATAATGTAAAGCAGTCATTCCTGCTGCCTACATGAGGGAACAGCTTGGTAAATTCCAGTGATGTGGCCCTAAAATGTCTGTATGAATAAAACTTCACCACAGGACAAAAAATAGACTAGTCAGGCAATAAGACTAACAGCAATAACAAGCATGTAAAGGATTTCTGATAGTGTGGGCTACTTTGTTTTTGGTAAAATCCACAAATAAGATGCAGATGCAGACACATATATTTATATTGCTAGCCTTTTATGATGTAAATTTAATATGTTTACTGTATTTATTGTGTGGGTTTCTACAGGGACCTTTTCTGGAGTTGCCTTACACTTCATCATCTAATGGTGGCTGACCACTACCTAGTTTCCTCCCCTGTAACTGTGACATATTTAGTTTAAGTATGTTAACATGTGTAGGGGACAGACACAACTGCCTGTTGCTTGTTATTCAGATAAGGGAACATATGCATAAGGTTCAGCTTTGTACTTATTGTTCTAGTATCTTACTTCATACTTGTCATAGTTCTTAGATGTGCCCTTTTTTATTCAGCACTGTCAGAGGAAACAGTAATCTTGTTTTCCACCACAGGTGGCTGAAGAGGCTTTCATCCATCCATGGTTAGTTCCCCTCACAAGTGCTGGCATGTGCTTTACATTCAGTCCAGCATCAAGAGGCATTCACTTATGGCAGACTTGCTCAACAAGCACCTCCTATGCAGCCCTCTCCTGCTGAGGCTGTGGTGCATGAACGTGATGATGTTGAGATTATTTCAATGGGGGTGTTCTAACCCTTACCAGTAGGAAACCCCCCTCCATTGTTTGAGGGGGTCCTAGCTGGAGTTGGAGCAGCGATGGATCCTGCAGTGAAGACAACAGTGGGTAGATAAATGTCCCCCCCAATAGAGAGCCTCCTAGAGTGGATTGCAGATTCACTCAGCCAGCTAACCCCTAGCACTGGGCCACCAGGGGATGGTTTGATCAATACCACTGACCCCGAAGATCCATCATACAGTGGTGAATCTCCATAATGTCTCTTTGTGGGGGGAGGTGGACAACATACTTCTGCTTGTATTCCCCTGTTCCCTAGCCACATTTGCTCCCTCCCTCTTAAGTAATGTCCCGCATCCTGTGTGTAGGGCAACCCTCCTCATCTCCATTGGTCTACCCTCTGTCTCCATCCATCCCACATTTCTCTATCCTATTACATACATTTCCACTCCTGTTAATCTGTATTGTTCTACATATTTCTGTCTGCTCCAGCAGAATTTTCTACTCATTTTCTCTTTTATCTTTTCTGTATTCCCCTCTCTGTGTGTAATGAACAAATAGGGCCATATCTTGGAAAAAAAAGTTATCTTCTATCCCCAGCTTGCAGTTTTATATGTTGTCCATTTGTATAACCCTCTGCTTGCTATCCTCTTTTTTCCTACTTTCCTATATACTCCTTTCCTTCCCTTTTTGTCAATAAAACATAACTATCTGTGGCACTACATGTCTTCCTTCTAGGGACTCACTGTCATGTGCAGCCTAGCTAATTAATGCAAGTACTGGTTTGTGTTCGTGATATATCAGTGTGCCGGGTCAATTTTTCTGTTCTTAAGAGATTGTGCAATATGGCCAATGACTGCTGGTTGGATTGTGTATTATATCCAAAGAAAACTTGCCGATAGGTACCAAAAAAAAAGACTATAAACAAAGTCAAGTACGACTGTCCGGTGAAGCAATAAAGCCACAGATGATTCAATTGAAAAGTCCGTTTAATGTATAAACCTCCAAGCAGATGCAGTAACACAACAATCCCATAAACGCTTTAACCACTCTGTTTTTTTTTTTTAAATACTTCATCAGATGTGGGCCATGTTTAATCAACTCACATTATATACCAAAAAAATGATGACATCACAAATAAACTAACCAATAATAAAAATACATGAATATTAAATTAATTTAAAATGAATACCTTTTAAGTTTAGATAAAATCAAAACATATCCCTATCGTATAAATGTTGCCATATTTAAATGAATATTCTTTAAAAGGTGTTATTAAAAATGTATTAAAAACATATAAAAACATAAGAAAAATACATCAACTTGTGCATTTCACCTTATACAGTATTACATCTCCATCTACTGGTAAAAAATATACTACAGCCTTTAAATAAACACAGTAAAAAATACATATGATAGTTTATATTGAAATCTAGGGTATTATTAAATCAATCTAAAAAGACATGGTTTTATAGGAAAAAATTGAATAAAACCTTTTATTAACCCCCAGTAAGAAAAACATTGTTTCTCCTTAAAACAAATTGAGTTTTTTCCACTTAGACAGGGGCATATAGGGAAGATGTATATCATTATAAATTTAAAGTTTAGCCACTCTTAATTTAAGGGGGCAAGTGAAATATGTTCATTTAGTCCTGGCCATTTATTCACCTGTAGGGTTACTTGCCACCACAATTCTCTGTACTCAGTTGTCTCATCCCACATGCCACCACGTCCATTCATGTTCATTTTTTCATATTACAAAAAATGAAAAGTGAGCCTCAAGACATTCCAAAGTGTGTTTATATAGGTTCATAGGTTCATACTAGGCTATCTGCCCTAGGGCATTTATAAGCCTAGCCAGAATGTGTTTGGCTTTCGCCACCCATTTTAAATTTATTTTGCTATGCCCTTTTTTGAGGTTAGTATACTGTACCTCTGTCTAACAGTGACACAGAAGTGATACCCGGGGTAAACCTACGATCTCCCATCCACTCATCAAGATTCCTCTTGAAGAGAGTCAATGAGGGACTCTGCCTAACCTGGACTGGGATTTTATTCCAGAGAGAAGGGAGCCTCTGGGTTATGAATCTGTCCCTCCAGCATGTCCTATTTATTTCAGTGCTGAGGTTCAAGTCTCTCGAGTGCGTAGCTCGATGGGATTTGGATTTTCTGAGGTGCAGCATGTCCATTAATTCGGGTTGGACATGGCTTTATATGTCAGGCACAGATCGCCTCTGAACAGGCAGTATGCCACTGAGTAGAGCTGGAGTTTCTTTAACCGGGCAGCATATGGCATCTGTTTGAGCCCTTTGATCCTCTTGGTGAGGTACTTTTGGGGTCTTTCCAGTTGCTGCAGGTGTCTGGTAAGGTACATCCCAAAAGGGGCATTGTACTCAATTATGGGCCCGATGAGGGATGAGTAAAGAGGCACAATGACGTCCCCTGATCTAGATGTGAATCCCTTCATGATTAGGTGGGCTATATAAAATGTTTTTCTAACCACTTTGGCCACGTGGTTGTCAAATGAGAGATTGCTATCAACTTGGGTCCCCAGGTCCCTAATTACTTGTTCTGTACTTAATGGATTACCACCTATGTGGTAATTTGTGGGAACTTTGTTTTTGCCAAAGGGGATGACTATACACTTTTTGGCATTTAGCTTGAGGCCATGGCTCTGGCACCAGTTGTCTGTTTCTATGAGGCCCTTTTGGAGGATGCTTGTGTCGGCTGGAGAGTCGATTATGGCGCCCAGTTTGCTGTCATCTGCGAACTTGGTCAGCCACAGTCCTTCCGTGTTGGCCTGTACCTCCGAGAAATATATACCGAACAAGAGAGATCCCAGGACTGAGCCTTGTGGGACACCACTTGTAACTGGTTTGGAGTCTGACATGGCTCCAGCAATTCTAACCATGTGGGTTCTGTCCTTGAGCCAATTTGCAATCCATGTAGTGACATAGGGGTTTATATTTAAGCTAGTGAGCTTATCTATAATGCCAGAGTGGGGTATTGTATCAAAGGCTTTTGCGAGGTCCAGGTAGGCTGTGTGGACCACCTTCCCCTCGTCAATGGCCTTGGTGACTGTTTCAAAGAAATCAACCAGGTTTAAGAGGCAGGATCTGCCCTTATCAAAGCTGAACTGGGTAGGATCCAGTGTTTGTAGGTCCCCAATATCTTTATTTATGAGGTCCATGATGATCCTTTCCATAGCTTTGCAGACCAAGCTAGTCAGGCTTATGGGGCGATAGTTTCCAGGATCTGTTGAGGCACCACCTTTATGGAGAGGGACCACTGTTGCTGTAGGCCACTCTTTGGGCACATATCCTGTAGTAAGGCTGAGATTGAACAGTAGTTTTATGTTTGGGTTTAGCTCTTCTTGGAGTTCATGTAGGACACAGCCCGGGACACCGTCTGGTCCCATTGATGCTGTGTTTTTTGCTTTGGAGAGGGCGGCTCTTACCTGAGCATCTGAGATGTCAGGGGGGCAGCACTCTGCTGGGATAGATATTTGCCCTTTTGGTGGGGAGGGGGGGGAGAAGCTTGCGCTGAACCTGTCAGCTAGGATGTTGGCAATGTATGTGGGTTTGGTGTATTTTTTGTCATTTTGGAGTAATTCTGAGCATATCTGGAAATTCCCACCCAGGTTCCTAACATAACTAAAGAAAGCCTTGTGATTATCCTTAGTGTTCTGTGCAATTTTTCTCTTGAAGCTGGCCTTAGACAATTTTATGTGTGCCCGTACTTTTTTGCTAATACTGATCAGTGATGCCTTCCCTTTTCGGGATTTTGCTCTATCATTTAGTAGCTTCCTCCTTCTATTGTATAGTTTGTTTATGGCTGGGGTCCACCAGACAGGACGTCTGCCTTTGGAGGATTGGGTCTTGGTTTTATTTGGGATCGCATGATCCATGCATTCCTGAAGGTGTTCATAGAATGCGTTTATAAAGGATTCTGCAGTCTGGGCCGTATTTTCCACAGGCCCGGGGCTTTGAAGGATTCCACCTCAGTTTTGAGGAGTGTGAAATTTGCTTTAGAGAAGTTTTTCACTGTGGTTTTCTGGGCAGGGGGTGGGATTGGGATGTGAATATCCAGTGAGATTAGTTTATGGTCTGATCTTACCAGTGAGGGATACGCTTCTGGTCTGGAGCATAGAGTCCCAGTGTTGGTGATGATCAGGTCCAGTATGTTTTCCCCTCTTGTGGGAGTGGTAACAAGTTGTTCCATAGCATTTGAGTTTATAAATTCTAGGAACCTTTGGGCTAGGGTGTTGGAGCTAGAGTAATGCTCCCAGTCTATGTTTGGGTAGTTGAAGTCGCCCAATATAATGGTGTTTGGAAAGACCTTCATATTTTCCAGTGTTCTCAGGAAGGCCGAGTGGAGTTCCTGGGTTTGGGAGGGTGGTCTGTAGCAGGCTATAAACTGGAAGGCAGTTTTACCCACTGTTAGTTGCACATGGATAGTCTCTGATGCTTCGTGCTTTGCCACCAACCTGGAGGTGTGGGTATTTTGATGAATATCGATACTCCCCTCCTTTTGTGGTTCGGTCCAAGTTTTGGGGCCGAAAAGCATGGTATGAGGTATAACCTGGTAGTGCTGGGGTGCTCTCGGGAGCCCTGAACCAGGTTTCTGTTACTGCACAGATATCAATGTTCTCCATGCTAAGGAGAGTTTCGAGTGCGTGCATCTTGAGGTTTAGACTTCTGGCGTTGAGTAGCATTACTCTTAGTTTCTTATCCCTTGTGATACCTATGGAGGTGGGTTTGTCTTTTGAGCCTTGCCTAAAAAAGGCACTATGGGGGTGGCAAGAGCCTTTGCCAATATCTGAAAGCCCAGGGGTGACAGGTGCAAGCTGTCCCTAGCGAAGCATCGTGGCTTGTCGAGCATATCATCCCAAGCTGTCAGGCATTGGATCCCCTCTGAATGACACCAGTACATAAGCCAATTGTTGAAATTGATCATCTTGTCTTCATATTGTGGCATCATTCTTGGTGAGGGTAAGATGCTACTCAAGGTCAGGGTCATACCAGCCTGGGCTACATGCTCAGAGAGCTCCTTTATGTCTCTTTTCATGTAGTCCAGGGAGGTACGTCTCAGGTCATTCACACCAGCATAGACAATGACTGAGTCATATTTGTACTTGCCTTGGAGTGACCTGAGTGCTTGTGTTATGTGGCGGAACCTAGCACCCGACAGGCTGCTCACCGTGACCCTCTCCTTGTTCAACCTGGTGAGCGGGACGTCAGTGTGCCTGATGATAGAGTCACCTATTACAAGTGTATCAGGTGTGTTGTTTAGTCTTAAGGGCTGTGACTGTTCGGCACACTGGCTTTGTGAGATATGTGTTGCACGTGTTTTGTTTTGGGGTAGCGGCTGCTTGGGTGTCTGCTTTGGAGGTCTCTGCTGCTTCGGCAGATCTTTATTTAGAGCCTCCGAGTATGTTTTTGTGTGATTATGTGTTTGGTTTGCTGTCGTGGTATAGGACATTGTTATCTTTCTTAGTCTGTATGTCATACATGTGCTAATAAATTCTTCTCTTGAGCTTACGTTCTGTTTTCCCTATGTAGAAAGCTTGACATGACTGACATGTAGCTAAGTATACTAGCCTGCTAGTATCACAATTACTGAAGTCTTTACTCCTTAATACTGTATTCCTACTTTCCAAAGTAATAGTTTCCTTAGTAACCAAATATTCACATTGTGAACAACGACCACACTTAAAAGTTCCATATCTCTTTTTGTTGGTCCTCGCTTTTTGGTTATGGTTAACTTGTAATAAATTTTTCAAGTTCCTTGCATTTTTATATACTACTTAGTCAGTAAATGCAATAAATTTATTCCATTCATTAGTAAGAATGTTTCTAACTAACTTCGAACTACCATTAAATTCAATAATTAATGCCCTATCAAAATTTTCCCCATTAGTAGGGTTAATAACTGTGGTTTCCTCCAACTCTAATCCTAGAATAGGTTTGTATCTTCCAGTTCTCCCTTCAAGTACCTCTTCTTGTACTTTCCTAAGAAGATCATCTGGGTAGTTCCTTTCCTTGAACATCTGGTTAAGGAGTAATATCTCTTTTCCAAAATCATCATTACTAGAGGTCTTCCTACTCGATCTAATGTACTGACCTTTTACAATATTTTGTTTATAATGGAAAGGATGCGCACTATTAAAGGGCAAATAAGAATTACAGTATGAAATTTTTCTATATACCTTGGAATTAAACACATTGTTTTTCTTATAAACTTCTATGTCCAGGTACTCAAGTTTATCTGGGGAATATTTATAAGTAAATTTTAAAAAATTAATGCTCCTATTCAAAAAATCTATAAAACTATAACTTCTTCCTCTGCAGCAATCCACAAAACACAGATATCATCCAGAAATATTTTATAAATAATCCAACAATGATTATAAACAGAACTTAACACATATTTTTCTTCCCACTTTGCTAAAACCAAATTTGCATATGTGGGTGCGCATATTGCATCCATTGCCACCCCTTTGGATTGATGAAAAAATTCATCATTAAAATAAATATAATTATATTTTAGCACCTGTTCCACCAACTGTAAAATTAATATACATTCATGTTTTGTTAGCATACCATCCTCATACGTTATTTCTTCAAGTAAAGCAAGTGTTTCTGGTGAGGTATGCTTGAAAATAGATCAATAACATCTATGGTTAAAAAGCCCAAATTTTCCTTAAACAATTCTTGTTTGAGACTTCTTAAAAAGTCCCAAAAATCCCTTAGAATACTTTGTCTCTTTAACCACAATCTCTTAAGCTTAGTATCTATGTATTTGGCTAAGGGTAAAGTTTTAGATTCCTCTGATGATACAATTGGCCTTAAGGGTGAGTCTATTTCGTTCTTATGTGTTTTGGGATCCCAAAAATAGTTGAGATCTTGGGTTTCTTAACAGTTAAGAATTTAAATGTCTTCTGATCAGTCAAGCCTTCAATCAATAAATCCTCTTAAACCATATCTATTCTTCTGTAAGATATATTAATCTCATTCCTGGAGACCCATATGTATTTATGTGTGTCTCTTAATATTTCATTCATTTTGGCTTCATAAGTAAGAACATCCATAAACACAATCCCCCCATCTTTATCAGGTTTCATCACCCTTAAACTTATGTCATCTCTAAGTTCTTGCAACACTTTGCTCTCCTCCACATCCATATTTTGTCTATATTTCACTTTACTGAAATGATTTCTAATTTCCTTTTCCACTAAAGTTTCAAGAAGTTGAGATTATTTCAGTGGGGGATGTTCTAACCCTTTACCAGTAGGAAACCCCCCCTCCATTGTTTGAGGAGGTCCTAGCTGGAGTTGGAGCAGTGATGGATCCTGCAGTGAAGACAACAGTGGGTAGATAAATGTCCCCCTGATAGAGAGCCTCCTAGAGTGGATTGCAGATTCACTCAGCCAGCTAGCCCCTACCACTGGGCTACCAAGGGATGGTTTGGTCGATACCACTGACCCTAAAGATCCGTCATACAGTGGTGAATCTCCATAATGTCTCTTTGTGGGGGGAGGCAGACAACATACTTCTGCTTGTATTCCCCTGTTTCCTAGCCACATTTGCTCCCTCCCTCTTAAGTAATGTCCCGCATCCTGTGTGTAGGGCAACTCTCCTCATCTCCATTGGTCTACCCTCTGTCTCCATCCATCCCACATTTCTCTATCCTATTACATACATTTCCACTCCTGTTAATCTGTATTGTTCTACATATTTCTGTCTGCTCCAGCAGAATTTTCTACTCATTTTCTCTTTTATCTTTTCTATATTCCCTTATCTGTGTATAATGAACAAATAGGGCCATATCTTGGAAAAAAAAAGTTATCTTCTATCCCCAGCTTGCAGTTTTATATGTTGTCCATTTGTATAACCCTCTGCTTGCTATCCTCTTTTTTCCTACTTTCCTATATGCTCCTTTCCTTCCCTTTTTGTGCATAAAACATAACTATCTGTGGCACTACATGTCTTCCTTCTAGGGACTCACTGTCATGTGCAGCCTAGCTAATTATTGCAAGTACTGGTTTGTGTTAGCGATATATCAGTGTGCCGGGTCAATTTTTCTGTTCTTAAGAGATTGTGCAATGTGGCCAATGACTGCTGTATGGGTTGTGCATTATACTTGTGTGTGTGAATTGCATGGCAGTGACCACTTGCATAGTTGTGATGCTACTGATTTACATAGTCTGAACTGCAGATTTTTGCAAATAAGAGTTGTGTAACTTGATTTTGACTCATAATTCCCTACCTAACTCCTAATGTGTCCACCCAAGCAGACACACAGTCACACACATCCACAAGCACACATTCATGCCCTTACAGACATGTCCATGCACAGACACACTCTAACACACCTTCATTCACATGGTTATGCTGTACTTACCTATACGGTGGGAACTCTATTAAAGTGAATAGGTAACCATCATCTTTTGATGGTGGCCACATTTTCCTCCCAGAGTAAAGTTTTCCTCGGCAAGTGATTCTCGGAAGGATCCTCCAACATTTCTGGACAGTAGCACATGGCTAATTAGCATTAGGCACTTCCCGAGATTGCTGCATTAGCATTCTGCTTCACCAATGAGTCCACTGTCTTGTCAAGACACCCTGCAATTGAAAAACCTCAGCTGTAGAGAAGTCATTGAATTAGAAGAGCTAAGCATGATGTTGAAACATGCAAGGTAAGGCTTCCCCACATTGAACTAATCCCTTCTGGATCCCACTGATAGAGAAATAATGCTTAAAAATGTAACAAAACAACAAATTAAAACATGAGAAAAATAAGTGCAAAAAGCATATCAAAATAAGATAAAACAAACACAATAATATTACAAAATATAAAGTACTGTAGAAGTAAAATACAAATAAATATAAAAATAATGACAAATAGTAAATGTACATCAGAAAGAAATCCTGCATTATTTCAGCTGTACTGAACAAGACTGAAAGTGAAACTTTACTGACAATAACATGATAAAATTACACTGCTCCCATTCATCAAACCAAAGGACCCTACTACATTTTTATATCTAACCCAAAAAGTGCAAAACTGAATCCATTCAAATGAATTTAGTAAGTAATGTACAAAAAATATAGAAAAAAAGAATAAAAAGGCCTAACTGGAATATATTGACATCTGGGAAAAGATAAATAATTGTTACTTTGGAGTTTGGGAACAAGTTTTATGAAGAGTGTTTCTCATCATAAACTAATTTCCCTTACCCCCAACCATACCAGATATTTCATTAATTACACTCCACATAATATATGTCTGTCAGTCTATCTATCTTGTAAAATATTTTCTAGGAAAATCTCTTATTTTTTTTAAAAAAAGTGCATATTGAAGTTGTAAAATGTGTGGTGTACTTCTAAAATGGTACTGCAGCATGGAGTGTGGGAATATTTTCAAGTCATTTAGCTAATTAAAAAGGCACTAACTTACAGTGTACATATGGAGGTAGCCTGTAAACATAGGGGAGGAAGTTAGTTTTTCACATAGATAATTACCTAAAGAAAGACCCTGAAATCATAGAGTGATAGCCAAGTAGGGACTAACTGTGAATTGTACATTTGGAAGGACTTGTTTTAGTGCTGAATTGGTCCAAAAAAAGTCTGCAGCCTTAGACTTTCCTTTTTGCTTAAAGGATATCGGTATTCTAGGGGATTTATATACAATGAACACTGTTATGAAGGAGTTGTTTGCTTTATTTTGGATTGTAAACCCAAGTGGGCTAATATTTTAGTTTGTGGATTACTGAATAAACGTGTTTTTACATGTGTCCTGCCTCCATATCATTTTGGAATTTACACTGGTGCTGTGTGCACAGACAGTTGACTAGTGACTTGACAATTTACATTTCTTCACAGTACTTCTGCAGCCAAATGCAAACCATAATTGGGCTACATATTCCCTATAGTACTGAAATTAGCAAAGCTAGGGTGGGGTGAAGGGGGCAGCAGCCAAGGATGCAAAGTGTTCACAGGTGCATTCTGCCAATCCTGATCACTTTTCTCTGCGGAAGAAGGAGAAGAGGAGAAGGTTAACACCTGCATTACACCTCAAGCAACTCATAGCCCTTCAAAACCCACACCATCAACACCCACACATAGCAACACTAAACCCACATATGCAGAGGCCCTTAACATTAACCTGCCCAAGCAACAAGGACCTCTGAAGCTGAAACGCAAACAAACACCAGTCACAACCAAAGTGACACATAGCTCACAACACCAGTGTGCCACCCAACAACAGCCCCTAAGGCAAGACAATGTACCCAACACTTTAGTCATAGGTGACTCTATAGTCAGGCACACTGATGTCCCACTCACCAGGCTGAACAAGGAGAAAATTACAGTCAGCTGCCTGTCGGGTGCCAGGATCTGCCACATAGCACATGCACTCAAGTCAATCCACAACAAGTACAAATACGACTCTGTCATTGTCCATGCTGGAGTGAATGACTTGAGACGTACCTCCCTGGACTACATGAAAAGAGACATGGAAGAGCTCTTGGATCATGTGACCCAGGCAGGTATGACCCTAGCCCTGAGTAGCATTCTGCCTTCACCCAGAATGATACCACAGTATAAGGACAAAATGATTGACTTCAACAATTGGCTAAGCTTCTGGGGTCATTCAAAGGGGATCCAGTATTTGTCTGCCTGGGAAGACATGATCGACAACCACGATGCTTTGCCAGAGATGGTCTGCACCTGTCACCCCTGGGATTCAGGTTATTGGCTAAAGCTCTTGCCACCCCTATAGCGCCTTTTTTAGGCAAGGTTCAAATGATAAAACCACCACCGTAACAGATGCAAGCATGCAAAATCTGAAGGTAATGCTACTCAATGCTAAAAGTCTAAACCTCAAAATGCACTCTCTCGAGGCACTCCTAAAAATGAAGAACATTGATATCTGTGCAGTAACTGAGACCTGGTTCAAGGCTCCAGAGAACACCCCTGCAATACCAGGCTGCAATTCTTACCACACTTTTCGGCCACAAAACCAAGCCTGAAACACTAAAGGTGGAGGAGTGTCCATATTCACCAAGGATATTAATACCTCAAGGCTAGTTGCCCAACACAATGCATCTGAAATTCTCTGTGTGCAACTAACACTAGGTAAGACTGCAATCCAAATTGTAGCTTGCTACAGATCCCCCACCATGCCCCAAGATTCTCACTACACCTTTCTAAACATACTGGAAAATATTAAGATACAACCAAACACCCTAATACTGGGTGATTTCAACTACCCTGCCATTAACTGGGAAAACTACTTGGGTACCAACTCCTTTTCCAAGCTACAATTCTTACCACACTTTTCGGCCACAAAACCAAGACCGAAACACTAAAGGTAGAGGAGTGTTCATATTCACCAAGGATATTCATACCTCCAGGTTAGTTGCCCAACACAATGCATCTGAAATTCTCCAGGTGCAACTAACACTAGGTAAGACTGCAATCCAAATTGTAGCTTGCTACAGATCCCCCACCATACCCCAAAATTCTCACTACACCTTTCTAAACATACTGGAAAATATTAAGATACAACCAAACACCCTAATACTGGGTGATTTCAACTACCCTGCCATTAACTGGGAAAACTACTCGGGTACCAACTCCTTTTCCCAACGGTTCTTGGAATTCATAAATTCCAACACCCTGGATCAACTAATCCATTGTCCCACCAGGGGCTCCAGTATCCTAGACCTGGTCATTACCAACATGGGAGGTAGATGCTCCACACCAGTGGTCACTCCCTCATTGGTCAGGTCTGAGCATAAGCAAATCACCCTTGACATCCACATCCCACCCCCACCCCCCAGTAAGGAAACCACATTAAAAAACTTCTCCAAAGCCAACTTCATGCTGCTGAAGTCAGAAGTGACAAACTTCATGACACCCACGCAGACGGGATCTGGAAGTTCGATTGCAGAATCCTACAGTAAGGCACTGTACGCGCACATCCACTCGTGCATGAATCGTGTCATCCCAAATAGAACCAAGATGCTCTTCTCCAAAAAAGGAAGCCAATCTGGTGGTCCCCTGCTATAAACAAACTATACAACAGAAGGAAGAAACTGTTGCAGAAAAGACGGAAATCCCAGGATGCAAAAAACTCCCTCATCAGCCTCAGTAAGAAGTTGAGATCCCTCATAAAATCCTCAAAAGCTAGTTACGAAAATAAAATTGCCAAAGATTCCAAAGACAACCACAAGGCATTATATAGTTATGTCAAGAATCTAAATGGCAATGCTCAGATCTGCTCTGAGCTACAACAGAATGGCATTAAATATACTGATCCCAAGGATATTGCCAATATCCTGGCAGATCGATTTAGTGCCAACTTCACCCCCCTTCACTCCCTAAAGGGCCCATCTCAATACCAAAAGATTGCCAAATTCCAGTAATCTTGGCCACACAAGTAGAAACCGCACTCCCCAAAGCTAAGAATGCAGCATCCATGGGACCAGATGACATCCCAGGCTATGTACTACATGAACTACAAAATGAACTGGCACCTCACCTAAGTGTCATGTTTAATCATAGCCTCACCTCAGGCTTCATGCCCACTGAGTGGTGCACAGCGACAGTTATCCTGCTCCACAAGGAAGGATCTGCTTTGGATCCCGGGAACTATCGTCCCATCAGTCTGACAAGCCTGATCTGCAAGGGCATGGAAAGCATTATCATGGAACTTATAAACAAAGACATTGGCAATCTTCAAACACTGGACCCCTCCCAGTTTGGGTTTGTGAAGGGCCGATCTTGTCTCCTGAATCTGATTGACTTCTTTGAATCAGTCTCCAGAGCTGTGGATGAGGGTAAGGCAGTCACACAGCTTATCTGGACCTTGCCAAGGCCTTCAACATCATCCCCCACTCTGGAATCATAGATAAACTTACTAAGCTGTGCATAAATCCCTACATCACTCGATGGGTTGCTAACTGGCTTACTGACAGAACCCAGACTGTAAAAATAGCCGACTCCAAATCCAGCTCCAGACAAGTGACAAGTGGAGTACCTCAGGGTTCAGTCCTGGGACCACTCTTGTTTGGCATCTACTTCTCTGAAGTACAGGCCAACACTAAGGGACTCTGGCTAACAAAGTTCGCAGATGACTGCAAACTGGGAGCCATTACTGAATCCCCAAATGATGTGGACATTCTACAAAAGGGCCTTACAGAAACAGATGCCTGGTGCCAGAGCCATGGGCTCAAGCTTAATGCCAAGAAATGTATAGTTATCCCCTTTGGAAAAAAACGTGTACCCATGAATTACCACATAGGTGGCAGGACACTAAACATCGAAAGTGTGTTGAGAGACTTAGGGACACAGGTGGACAGTGGTCTCACTTTCAATAACCACATCACCACAACAGTCAGGAAATCCTTCTATGTAGCACATCTCATCACTAAGGGCTTTTCATCCAGAAAAAAGGAGGTCATTGTCCCACTGTACTCATCCCTCATTAGACCCATTACAGAGTATAATGCCCCATTTGGTATGTACCTCACAAGACATCTGCAACAGCTGGAAAGGCCACATAAATACCTCACTAAAAGAATCACAGGCCTAAAGCAGATGCCATATGCTGACCATCAAAAAAAACTCCAGCTATACTCTGTGGCATATCGTCTCCTCAGAGGCGATCTCTGCTTAACATACAAGGCCATGTCAAACACTGAGCTGTTGGAAATGATCCACTTAAAGAAATCCCAATCCCTCAGAGCCACACACTCCAGGGATCTAAACCTTGTCATCACAATGAACAAAACATGCTGGAGGGATAGATTCCTGACCCAGAGACTCCCCATACTCTGGAATAGACTGCCCATACATGTCAAGCAGAGCGCCTCATTGGCCCTCTTCAAAAGGAACCTTGATGATTGGATGGGAGATAGGAAATTCAGCCCGGGGATCATGTCAGTCGCCCTGCTAGACAGGGGTCCAGACAAGTAAATATTGTGGGAAGAAATATCCAAGGAATTGTTATGGCTAGGCTTGCATAGGCCCTAGGGCCAATATCCTAGTACCAACCTATGAACCTATGCACATCAGCATTAAAATGGCCAGTATTGCATTTGCAGTCAAAACTGAGGGCTGGATTCATGAACCCCTGCTCTTAGTGCTAAAATCATGTGAGTGAGCGCGCTGTTTGGTATTCATTAAACAGCTCTGCACTTTGCACCCACCCTCAAAACAAGGAGAAATGGCAGAATATGCTAATGAAGGCATAAGTAACATAAATACATTAAGCAATTCAACATGGCAGAGGTATTGAGGAACATATAAAGTGAATATGTAGACTATTGTGTCTTTTGCCTTCAATTCTAATATCCTTTGGAGTACAGACACAAAAATGTTTAGAAAAAAATGTTAGGGGTTGCTGCTGCTATTAATAACCTGTATGTGCAACAGGCATTAATACATGATGTTGTTACTGCTGCCAGACTTCAGTCTAGAAGGAAAAGCGTGTTCAGACCATTTGACTTAACATATTCTGCAAGAGACAGAAATTGTAGAGTATTACAGAGCGGACAGGGGTACCCTCGAGGAGATACACAACCTCTGTCACCCTCACCTGAGGCCCTGTGGAAATCATGGAGAACTCAACCCAGTGAAAATCAAGATATGTGTAGTATACTAACTAGTTACAGCTACTATCAGAGTTCCACAGGGATATATTAGTGGTGTCATAGGCCTTAGCCTCTAGAATATCACATCAGTTTCTAAATGCAATATTGTAACATGCAAGGGATAATATCTGGTTTTCATGTACCCCAGAAAACAGAGCAACAACCATGCAATAAATCTATACCATAGCACAATTTCCTGAGTTTCTGGGGGTCAAGACTGCACACACACATAGAAATAAAAGCCCTACTCAGTGAACAGGGAAGGGGGTACATCAACAGGAAGGGCTACAACTCTATCCACTGTCATGTGCTCTGTAATGCCCAAAGAATCTTCTATAATGAGTCACAGGTAACCCAGGCAGTTTTCACAACTCACACATATGGCACACCTGTGACCTGTACATAAGGTTTGCTAGGGGTGACTTGCCACAAGAGCATCTAGTGAGGGATGCAGGTTATGCACTGGCTCATGACATCTATGACAAACCCACACACCCCCTCTGAGCAAGAATACAATGATGTCAATGCTCAAGCTAGGAATATTACAGAATATGTATTTGGCTTCCTCAAATCAAAGTTCCTATGTCTATACACATCAGGTGGTGCCCTGCACTATGACTCAGTCACCATGGCCAAAGTACACAAGAGTCTGTGCCATGTTCCTTAATATCATTGTCAGGAAACAGCTGCAACAAGGACTACAAGGTTAAGGACTGCAGTTTCCAGGACTACAGACAGAGCCAACAGGTCAAGCAGACACAGATGAAGAGTCTGAAGAAGAACCAGCAGCCACAGATGATCCTGACAGACATAGGTATGCACAATATGCTATGGTTCTGGCTAAAAGACAGAGAACAGCACACACACTCACTATCTATGTGAAAACCTATATGCTAAGCACATAGAAACATTAAAATGGATGCCTGCAAACTTCCTCAGCCTTTACTTACCTATGTAATGGTTGTGTTATGTGATCATCCGACAGAGTCATCCAACAAAGACACAAATTGTAGCACCAATATTAACAAAGGTAAGTAGAGAACCAGTAAAAAAAGGGATATAAAAATGAGTATTTTCATAAGCAACTATTGTATGCCACTAAGATGAAAGATGGCTCAGCTCTATATGAAGGTCTGCAGTAACTCATGGCTGATATATGCAATGTACATATATGATTCTGCCCAATGTAGCTACCCCAATAGTGACCAGGGCAGTTGTAACATTATTTGCACAGTCGGAGGACTGCATTACCAGGAACACAATACAAATACAATGAGAATCAAGAAGTACATGCCAAATTATTTACAACTGAGCAGTAAAAAGAACAATTAAAAAACAGTTTCTGCAATACATTCCATTTAAACAAGTATATAAGTAAGCAAGCATTAGCTATCCACTCTGTGCATCAGACATAGGCAGGCCTATGTCACAAAGAAATGTGCAATGGCCAGGGCACAGTCATTAGTGTGTGTGTGTGTGTGTGTGTGTGTGTGTGTGTGTGTGAGAGAGAGAGAGAGAGAGAGAGAGGTGGTATGGCCAAGATGTTTTGTAAGGTCTGTGGCTCTGCATGATCACAATCAAAGCACTTGTGCTAACATTACATCCTGGCATCTTGGACAAGTTTGAGCTGTGCTTGGTAGAGTAATTAGCTTACCATCGCCATCCCCTGTCATGAAAACCACCTTTGCCAGGAGTTACTCTGCTGGTTCCATGGCCCTGGTAAAAGTCAGGGCACTACTTGAATGTAAACAATGTCTGCTGGATGAGCTTTTATCATGACTTCATCCATAACCGCAATCATGTGCCTTGCTATATCTGGGTGTGGACACCTCAATCACTGATAAAGCAAGTGCTGTACAGAAGCAGGATCTGGCATAGCCAAGTTGGCTAACACCTAATAATGCAGAGGCTCTCTGGCCATGTGGATACTAACCCACCCCCACCCGACATTCCATTACAGACACTGCTTGATCCAGTGTGTGATTCATCTTGTCCATAAAGTGACCCACATGGTTCAGGCAGTCTTGAATGTCAGAACATACAATATGCAGTACTTAGACTATCTCTTCCAAGGCCCTGGTGGAACAAGCCTGTGCCTTTGTGACATCCCTATACTTGTTGTGTGGCACTTATTGACACAGCAATATCAGGTGGACTGTGGACAGCAGGCCTCCTCCAAGGACCTCTACCAACACCCTGAGTGGTACTTCACCCTCATAATGGCTATGGGGTGACTGTACTGGCTCTGCAACTACAGTAGTTGCACTACTTTGATCAACCATGTCACCTTCAACCTGTCCTGTTTCTGATGGATCCATGTGTAGGCATACTGACTGTGTCCAAAATCTGGCCAGGTGATGTGGGAACTCCAACTCCAGTGTCAGACTAACCCCTTGCATCCACAAACTGTGCCTCTTCATCATTGCCATCATCATTAGAGGCTACCAATATTCCATCTTCTGGTGGAGTTCCACAATGCAGGTGGTAAGCTCACCTGTAATAACAGGTAATTAACACAACAAAGAGATAAACTGAAGAAAAACTTATCAGACTTGATATCAGATATGATACATAAATCTAAAGTTAAGCAATAATGGATGCAAATGCAATTAAAAAATTAGCATAGGCATAAATCAAGTTTCAGTATAGTAATAGAAAAAAAGGGCCTTACCATTTTCAGGTAGTCACTGATCAGGATTATAATGCAAATGGCACAATAAACAGCAACATCAACTACATCTGCATACTAAGAAAATCTTATACAAATTCTTCTCTCCTCCCTTATCCCTCTGTGTCACTCTCTTTCTATCCATCTGCCTCTTACTCTCTATCTCTTGTTCTCTGGCATACCTGGAACTTTACCAGGAGACAGCCTTTGGTTGTCCTCCGCCTCAGCACTTATGTCAACCACTGCTCTGGAACACCCAGATGAGATGTCTAGATCCCTTACAGTAGACAGGAACTTATCCATCTCAGTCAGTGATGGTTCAGTAGCAGGATCACCACAGGCAGCCCTCCATTCCCATGTCATAGCAGTGATTCTGTTTTTGGCTTTGGTGATCATGTCACTGGCATAATGTCTGATTTGGCAAAAAACACAAACATGGCCACCCACAGTGTTGACATCATCGACCACCTGAAGTCAGAATAGTATCCATTGATTTAACTAACTCTGATAGTCTGTTTTTTTTCAAACAGAAGACTGGTGTTTGTACTGTGTTTTCCGAACTACTGGCCAATCAGTTTGACTTCTGGATAGTCCAAAAAAATGGATAGGTGGCAATACTAAATATTCACCTTACAGGAGTTTACAATTGTCATTACTGTTATGTAGCCTAGGGCCTACATCAGTGACGGTGAACCTATGAGACGCATGTCAAAGGTGACACACCACAACATTTTGGGTGACACGCTAGTGTTCACCAACACCTGAGTTACCAAAGAAACTGCTTTTGCATTCATTGCTCATGTGAAGTGCATTGAATTGTTTTGGGCCAAGAGACAGTTCAAGAACACTGCTGCAGACATAAGGAAGTTATTAACCTCAAAGACTATTTTGTTATACTGTCTCTATACAGTCTGCAAATGGCAGTGCTGACATTTTATTCTGTTTGTGGTTACACTTCTGCAAAGGGCAAGTAGTCAGCATTTCTGAGCGTGTGCTGTTTTACATTCCTGTCAACTGTCTCTCTTAATCCCTCCTAAAACTGGTGACTTTTTAGACTTAATAATGAGAACAATTACATTTATAGACTTATTTTACTTCAGAAAATTTATATTAATTCACGTTCAGTTTTTCTGTCAGTGTGTCTCAAATTAATAGTACTAGCAGTTTAAAACTGTCCTTGTCTCTTATTTCTAGTTTTGTCCCTGATTCTGTTGAGATTTATCCCTGATGTATTGAGAGCTATGACATTTTATTTATTTATTTATTTATTTACTTTTTTTTGGGTGGGGGGGGGGGTGACACACCAACATATTCAAGTTAGGCATTTTCTGAATTTTTGACACGCCAAGCCCAAAAGGTTTGCCATCGCTGGCCTACATTATCTCTTGCTTCAGTATGTTGTCTCTGTCCCTTCAATTTTGTGATTTAAACTTTGTGAAGTAAGAGTTCCTGTATGGTGTTCTGACATAATACTCATGTCTATAGGCCACTTTTAGCATAATGTTAAGGTCTCTAATCCAGAAGTATGGTAAAGTCTTACTGACTGCTGCTATGACTGTTTTGTGTGTTACTGTTAGCTACATTTTATTAACTCACCATTATCCTGCTTCTGTCGTAATCTGCCTACTCCCTATTTTGAACACGTTATTGTAGAGAACACGATAGATGATGACAAAGCTAAGGATAACACACAACAAATATAACCAAAAATTACTCTAAAGCATAGATGTTTTCTTGTCTCCCTCTCCCCCTCTGTTTCTCTGTACCCTGCTTCTGTGTTATCAGTCTGTGTCTTCAGCATTTATTTGATGCATGGCACTGAACAAAAATACTAACTTGGTAAATGGCAGTTCCCAACTTATGGTAAAAAAACTGATGAATTTTAAATTAGACCATACTACTACAGTTGCTTCTATAAAAATATGCTTAAATCTTCTGTGCTATAGCAAAACAGACTAAAAGTATGAAAATGTGATGCAGTTACTATAACATATCTAGTAGGCTGCTGAATGTCACATATACGCTAAGGGTTACAACTGATATAACTGTGATGAAGGCTTATGCCTCCATTCTCCTTTTCTTCAACCTGTTATCACTGTCCCTTAAAATGTCATTGTTCAAAATAGTAAAGTATGAGTTCCTATGTGATAAACTGAGAATGTCTTTCAGTATGTACACTTTTTCTCCATCCCTTGGTCTAGGTTATGCTTAAATTGAGTAATAGATGAACTTGGCTTCACATGGATAGGGAGCCTGTTCCATAGGAGCGGCAGTCTCTGGGACACATATCTGCCACTCCAGCATGTTCTGTTTAAGTCACAGACAAAATGCAAGCCCCTAGACCTTGTATTTCTGGTACGCTTTGACTTACAAATATGTAGAAGATTCATAAGTGGGGGGTTTGCAGATGCCTTGTAAAGTCAAAGCAAACTTTATTGTCATTCAGACCCACACACGGTGTGAGTTAAAATTACATTGCTTCAATTTCAAGTGCATATATCACATACAACTACAGAGAATAACAAGGACATATACCTATACAGTACAGTAACATATACATAAATTAAACAAGACTGACAAGATCTGAGATGCCTCTATAACACTGGTAGCAGCCTTCATCAAATATTCAACATGTGGAAAAGCAATTATTGCACAGAGTATACAGAATATACTGAACAGCACAAGTATATTGTACAGAATGTTCAATTACTACTGAATGCACTTTTAAAGCAGCTTGACGTAGGTATTGCACAATAAGATAAGCTGTACTGCTGATTGTTCTGGTCCCCAGCTATTGATATGTTATAGAATTCAACAGTCTGATAGCATGTGGGAAGAAGCTCCTACTAAACTTGGAGGACTTACAACACATACTATGGTATCATCTTCCTGAAGATAAGCAGGAAAACAGTACATGTGCAGGGTGTGTGTGGTCTCTGATTATTTTTCTGGCACTGCCAATACATTGTGCTTTGTATATGGCCTGCAGAGCTGGAATAGGGAATTCAGTGATCTTCTCTGCTACCCTCACCACCTTCTGTAATTCCTTTCTTTCTGAGGGTTTGCAATTCCCGAACCAGACTGTGTGATTATTGGTCAAGATGCTTTCAATGGTATCCCTATAGAAGGTTTTGAGGACGTAGGAAATGACTAGCTTTCCTCAGCTTCCGCAAGAACTGCAGATGTTGATGTGCTTTCTTCATAATGTGGTTAGTATTTGTTGACCATTTGTTGACCATGCTAAGTCATCAGAAACATACACACCCAGAAATTTGGTGCTACTCACTCTCTCCACTGTTTCCCCTTTGATTATGGGTGGGTGATGTGAGTCCTGATTCTTTCTGAAGTCCATTAATAACTCCTTGGTTTGATTCATGTTTAAGGCCAGATTATTAATATTGCACCAGTTAACGAGGTGGTTCACCTCATCTCTGTAGGCAGTGTCATCTTCACTCTTGATCAGACCCACTACAGTGGTGTCATCTGCGAACTTAATGATCTTGTTTGAACTATGTCTGTTGATGCAATCATGAGTTGGTAAGGTAAACACCAGAGGGCTCAAGACACATCCCTGAGGGACTCCTGTGCTTCATGTTAAGCTCCTTGAGGTGTTGTTGCCCACACATACTTTTGGGATTTATCAATGAGAAAGTCCAAGATCAAGTTGCATAAGCAGGTGTTGATGCCCAGCTGGACAAGCTTCTCAATCAGGTGTTAAGGGATGACAGCATTAAAGGCAGAGCTAAAATTGATGAATAGCATCCTTACATAACAGTTTTTGTTGTCAAGATGTGCCAAGGATTCATGAAGAGCAGATGAGATGGCATCTGTTGTAGAAAGCTTGGCCCTGTAGGCAAAATGAAGCTAGGCATATATCACCCCTCAGCAATCCATAGAAGACTGAATAGAGGGAAGGGGCTTTAAGGTGTTCTGTGTAAGGCAAGTTTGCTATGCCTTGTATTCTTTTTGTAAGGAACTTCTGGGGTTGGTATTGTTGCTGCATATGCCTGATCAGGTACATACCGAAGGGAGCATTGTACTTTATGATTGGTCTGATAAGGGTAGAGTTCAGTAGGATAATGAGTTCTTTGGACCTAGATGCCATGCATTTATTTATAAGTTGTACAACATAAAAGGATTTCCTTACCACTATTGCCATTTGTTTGTTGAAGGTAAGTCTATGATTATGTATGGGGTCGAATCTTAGAGGAGTATTATCAACATGGTAATTAGCCAGGATGGTTGACTTCCCAAAGGGTACAGTTATGCATTTCTTAGCACTGAGTTTAAGACCATGGCTTTGGCCCATTTGTTAGTCAGAGATAGGCCTTTTTGAATAATGCTAGTGTCTGCAGGAGAGTTGATAATAACCCTCAGCTTGTAATCATCTGCAAACTTAGTCAGCCACAAACCTACAGTGTTTGCTTCCATTTCAAAGAAGTAGATGCCAAAATGGAGGGGACCCAGTACTGAACCCTTAGGGACTCCATTAGTGACTGACCTCTTGGTGAAAGTGCTTCATGTGTTTTACCTCCTGGGTCCTATCAATGAGCCAGTTGGCAATCCAGTGGGAGATAACAGGGTTTATACCTAATTTAGTGAGTTCGTCTATAATGCCTGAGTGGGGTATTGTATCAAAAGCCTTGGCCAGGGCAAGGTAAGCTGTGTGCACAGTCTTGCTCTCATCCATTGCTTTGATGACCCTCTCAAAGAAGTCCACATATTTAAAAGGCATAACCTTCTTTTAATAAAGCTGAACTGTAATGAGTCCAGCTTTTGCACGTCACCTAAGTCCTCTTTTGTCATGTCCATAATGATTCTTTCCATAGGCTTACATATGAGGCTGATCAGACTTATGGGCCTGTAGTTACCTGGATCAGTGGTTGAACATCCTTTGTGCAGGGGAATGACTGTAGCCATCTTCTATTTCTTAAGCACAAAACCTGACTGTAGGCTCCAGTTGAGAAGTGACTCAAGTGTACCAGAGAAGTCATGTTTCATGCTATTTAGTATGTTATCAAAGCCCATCAATGCAGTGTTTTTGGCCTTGGAAAGTGCATTGATGACCTGTTCCTAAGTAATGGTTGGGGAGATTGTGGTATGCAGTATTTCTTTTGGACTATCAAGGGGAGTGGGGGAAAATTTGAGCTGAGCCTGTCAGCCAAATTGTTGTCAATGGCCTCCAGTTCAGTGTGAGTTCTGTGCATTGCTGCATATTTCCCTTGAGGTTACAGCATAGCTTTAGAAAGCTCTGTGCTTTAGGCAGTCATATAGGTAACTATTCGCACCCCACAGAGATGGAATATTATGAGTGTGTCTCAATATACTGCTATGCATGAATGACATCCACCACAGTTGTAATGTGTACAATTATAGTGAGAGAGGGATCCCTCCATCACTTTTACCTCAAGCAACTGCTTTGCAACACAATGATATTATGTCCTGACTTTACATAGATTGTGTTTCACAGTTGTGGTAAGACTTTGGCTGTGGAGTGTGTGGTTGATACACAGTTCATTAGCCTGTGGACTTACAAAGGCAGATGCTCAATTCCAACAAACAACAACTTTATGTGTGTGTACTGGTGTGACATGTACAACATTGCATCAAATTATTTCTACCCATTTTTATGTTGAACAAACACATTTCAACACATTATGGATTTCATGGCAGTCAAATAGGTATTCTGTGATTCTTATAGTGAGAGTTTGCTCCTGTGACACATACAGTTAATACTGATTTATATATCATATCTATGCAGGTACACTGTGGCTTAAATCTGGGATTATATATATAGAAAGTGCAAACAGAATTGAGTGGCTTGGCCAACAAACAGCAATAGTAGACTGATCACAGCTGTGTGAACATTAGCATAGCCACATTCTTTTTATCACTCAGTCAAATTTGTATTTGATAAATGAACATCAACCCCCCTTTCTTACTTCACATCTTGATTTGTGTTATTTGGTACAACCTTTGTTACTATCTCCTTTGGCAGACTCACTTGATAAGCAGTTCTCTAGAGTGTATAGCATGACTGGCAGGGGTTTGAATCTGATACTATCTGCCTGTCAGGCAACTGTGACAGCCAGGGGAGGCATAGACAAAGAATGCAGCTATGGTACAGTAAAATGGACTCATTTTTTAGGTTTTACACTCCATGTTAGGGGAGCCATAACTGTTATAATAGGATACTGATGTAATCCCTTCAAGTCTGTTCTTCATGAGACATCAGGTATGCCTCTTTCTGTGGTGTCAGTAGTTAATACACATCTCTGTCTGAGAGATGTGTTTGGCATGTGTTCATTTGGCAAGATGCAAATGCTGAGTATGTTAGTGAATGCTGACAGGTATTATTTATCTCTCCAATAATAGAGATCTGTATTGCATAACTTCATGCAAACATTTACTTATTAATGTCATTTTTTGTTCACAGTCCAGGGCTTTAAAGGAGAAGGTTGGTTATACAACATTTCTTAATGTGTGCCATGCTGAAAAATCATCACAAATCAGTGAGCCTGTGCTGTGATACTTTCTACTTTGTTTTGGTTTGTTAATGCTATTTTAGTCTTTGCTCTGATTCTTTGTAAGCATGCCCAGTATAATGAAATAGTGGGTGTGCCATTTAGCAAACAGACTATTAAGTTATGAGTGTCATGAGATGTTTGTTGTCATTTGCTGTTCTTTGTCAGGATTTAATTGAATTAGCCTTTGGAATGTTGGCCTTGCCAATGTTCGTGAAATGCAGTTAGTGGCCTATGAGCAGAGGGTAACAACATTTGTCACAGGACAGTGAACATTTGGTGCATGTTAAATGTAAATCATCAACAGGTCTCTTAGTAATGCATGTTAATGTTTCACCTGAGTGTGATGTATCTTACAGTAGTGTCATATAGTTCTTAAGATTGTTTTTTACAAAGACTCACTTCAGTGCTAAATATCAGTTACAATATATTGCATCTACATTTGTATTCTAATACAATTATTTAAGTCAGCATGTATGGTGTGGCACTTGCATTAGGAAGGGCACATGTCATAGCATTGCTTACAGTAACACAGATGCATCATAGTCACAAATAATTGTAGTCTTACATTTGCTACATTTGTACATTAGTTGATATTTTAAAGGCATAATGCTGGCTTGGACGTTTACTTTCCCTGTTCTTATGTGGGCTACCTCTCCAGTTGTGATATACATATAAATACATCATATGCATGTATATATATAAATATATATATATATATATATATATATATATATATATATATACCTATATGAATATATATATATATATATATATATATATATATATATATATATATATATATATTATATATATATATATATATATATATATATATATATATATATATATATATACATATTACACACACACACACACACACACACACACACATATATATATATATATATATATATATATATATATATATATAAAAATATAAATATAAATATAAATATATATATTATATAACACAAAGCAGCAGATAATCCACAAGACAAATGCTTCATTGGTAAGAGAATAGATAAAAATAAAAACTGTGCAAATGTTCACAACGAAGCAGCCAGGCAACTCCTTAAATTTCTTGTACATAAAAGTCTTTTATCAAACAACCATGGAACGGTAAGCGCTTTCACTAACAAGCTTCTTCAGACCACATAACACAAAATAAAATAATGATCCATTTATAAAAATTCGAAAATCACATTAACCAACCACATGGATAATCCAATTAAATCATCCATCCCCTTAAAGAAGAAAGAGTATGTCAACCCCATTTAAATAAAAAGTTCATACTGCATTTCTATAAAGTGCATCAATGTGCATATACATATGGACAATACAATTGCATATGAAAATAAAAAATATAATATATATATATATATATATATATATATATATATATATATATATATGGGATAAAAAATGTGTGAAAAAAAACCACAAATAACAACAATAGTTCAATAATTCATTTTTGAATCCTCCGTTTTCTCAATAGGGGTTTTATCGAAGCCCTCTCATTCAACCCCCTCCCCCTTTCTGCTCTAAGGGTAATAATCCACTTGGTTTCCCTATACTCAGTGTGGTTCCTAATATCACCTTCCCTGATACTCGGGGCAATGACTTCAAGGGCTCTGAAATTAAAGCCATGGTTGTCCCCACACTGCATGATATGTTTGGATTGTGCATTATGTTCAGATTTCTTTTTGATGTTCTAAACATGTTCTCTCATCCTGTCACAAAAAACTCTATTAGTCTTGCCAACATAATAAGAGTGGCAGACATAGCACTCAGCTAGGTATATCACATTTGATGACATACATGTTGCATCAGTATGGAGGATAAATTCCTTCTGAAGATCTGGATGTTAAAAAATACTAGAACTGTTAATTAAGGAACAAAAATGAATTATTGAATTATTGTTTTTATTATATCACATATATATATTTTTTATATTTTTTATTTTCATATGCAGTTGTATTGTCCATATGTATATGCACATTGATGCACTTTATAGAAATGCAGTATGAACTTTTTATTTAAATGGGGTTGACATACTCTTTCTTCTTTAAGGGGATGGATGATTTAATTGGATTATCCATGTGGTTGGTTAATGTGATTTTTGAATTTTTATAAATGGATCATTATTTTATTTTGTGTTATGTGGTCTGAAGAAGCTTGTTAGCGAAAGCGCTTACCGTTCCATGGTTGTTTAATAAAAGACTTTTATGTACAAGAAATTTAAGGAGTTGCCTGGCTGCTTTGTTGTAAACATTTGCAGTTTTTATTTTTATCTATTCTCTTAGCAACAAAGCATTTGTCTTGTGGATTATCTGATGCTTTGTTTTATTAATTATTTTCCTTGTTTTAATCCAGGGGGACATGGCAACTGAACAGCATGGTTCCATAGAATTGGATTATAACCCTGACAGAGGGGACAGTGAGAGTGTTGCGCTCCATAAGAGGTTTACTCAGTACCTTATACATGAAAGGAGTGTACTTTGGCAGTTTGAGTTTAGTCCAATGGATGACGACATCGGTGGTGTGACCGGTGAGTCCGAACAGTTGCAACAGGTTATGGAAGAGCTGGAACGAGATTTTCTGAAATTAAAGAGGCTGCAAGCGCAGTGACATCATTTTGAATTCTGCTTAGAAAAGAAGATTGTACCACATGGTTTACGGGTATTTAATATGCCCACACAAGGCTCGCAATACCCGGAGCTGCTCTCACGCTGGCAGCAGTTAAACTTGGAGGTAAGTGCCAAGTACATGCAGTTACTTATTGACTTCTTCGGACCTGAAGAGAACAGGCTGAGAGAAGTTATTAAAGAGAGGCAGGAATTCATATTTAATAACTTTGCTGATAAGACTGTTAATCCTCTGCTTGAAAGTCTGCTTGATGGGGTGGCTGCATTTGAATGCAAATTAATGCAACAGAAGAACATAAAAATTTTAATGGACATTAAAGATTTTAAATCAGGCCACGTCTTTATGGGGCCCAGAATTGGACAGAATGTTGGTGTTAGAGCTGGCAACAGTTCGGCCGTAGTTAGAGGTGTCCCTTTGGGAACCACAGTGTCTATGAATGACAACAATAAAAGTGCTATTGTGAATCCTATCACTAGTGTGAATTCTGTTAACAGTGATGTGAATGTTAGTTTTAATGATAATGTTGTGAATTGTGATGGGACTGTGGTGAACACGCCAAGCCCTGGAACAGTCAGTACTAGTGGCTCTGGGACTATACCCTTGGTTAGGGATATAGAAGGAGTATGTGTTAGTGAGACATCTGGTGTATTTCAACAACTTGAAGGGAATTTATACCCTAATATAGTTATCAAGAAAACAGCTAATAATGCAAATGGTGGGGAGAAAGTTGTTCGACCAAAAGTGCATGTTAATAATGCTAATAATAATCCACCTAGTGTTGTTCCCAATAATATTGTAGAAGGCCTCCCTTTTCCTTTACCAGTGAGGACAGACAAAGGAGGGAGATGGACTCGATCCATGAGTCGAGGTCGCCAAAAGCGCAAGTACTCAGGGGAGTATACCCCGAATCAGACTTTAAAGAAGATGTGGGGGAATGTAAAGAATCATTAGTCCTGAATATTTCCTCTTATGTGTTGTCTCCAGAGGAGAATCGGGTCCTCTCCATGGGGTTTGAATTTTATTCCTACTTTTAATAATAGGATGTCTGATACCATCTTAGACCTTAAGGTTTTTTGTAGGAACTTTATGTTACGAATGCAGTATGATGAATCCACGAGGCAGGATGGCCCTACTAATTTTGAACTATGTAATCATTCTTTCAAGAAATTGAGTGATTTTGTCCCTGTGAATCAACCCTTAGTTGATGCTTATATGAGGCTTACTGAGGAAGCTATCTATAAGTACTATGATAACAAGGGCACTGATGCTTATAAGAAGTCCAGATATAATTTGAGTTATAATGAAAGAACTGCTTTGAGACGACTTCAAGATAATGATCTGATTATCATAAGACCAGCCGATAAGGGTGGCCTTATTGTTGTCATGGACAAAATACAATATTTGCGGTCTATGAAGGCTATGTCAGAAGATGGGAAGTATTATAGTAGGATTGCTGTCAAAGATGTACATCAGATCATTAACTCTATTTCTAATACTTTGAATGATGTCTTTAAAGGAGGCCTTATTACTAAGCATACCTATGGTTACCTTACTGTGACAAACCCCCTGATACCATTAATACAGGGAATTGCCAAAGGTGCATAAGGACTCTCTTGATCCACCAATGAGACCCATAGTAGTGGGTGGAGGATGGATCATGGATCCTTTATCAGTGTATGTTGAGAAACATCTTAGACCAGTTATAAGTTGGAACAGAACAGTCCTTAGAGACTCTAAACAGTTTTTTATAGAGCTCTATGAATGTACTAGGGAAGTTTGTGACTTGGAAAGCGTGTTTTTTGTCACATTGGATGTACAGTCCCTCTTTATGGTGATTCCCAATGATTTGGGAATACAGTATGTACAGGAATACATTATGGCCCATAGTGAACTTACTTTGGTTCAGATAGATCTTGTATGCCATTTTTTGGAAATAATTTTGGAGAACAATCTTTTCACTTTTAATGGTGAAATGTATATTCAAAGGCATGGTGTTGCCATGGGTACCTCATGTGCCAACAGTTACGCTAATATGTTTCTGGCACATTGGGAAAACACTGTACTTTTTGAAAAAGAAGGGTTTAAGGCACATGTCTTATTTTATCAATGTTTCGTCGATGATCTTTTCCTGTTGTGGAAAGGAAGTCCAGATGAACTTGCTGTATTCCATCAGATGATGGATGGTTTGACTGACTGTCTGAAATTTACTATTCGTTGGTCGTATACACAAATTGAGTATTTAGATCTGTATGTAGAGAAATAGACAATGGTCTTATTAATACTGGTGTTTTTCATAAGGCCTGCCATAGGAATTCACTTTTAGCCAAGTCTAGTATGCACCCTGGATACATCTTTCAGAATTTGATAAAAGGCCAGGGGATGAGGGCCTCTAGGCTGAATCCTTTAAATGATTGTTTCCAGGATGAAATTGGCAGTTTGGAATCAGGACTATTAAGGAGAGGTTATACAAAAAGTGAGATTGCTGAAAATCTGTCTCAACTTAATGTACTACGAGACGGTGTTGCAGCCCCATATTTTGGTCCAGCTAAGGTAATTATTGCTCACAGTGGTATCACCAATAGTAAGCCCCTTAGAGTTCCTCTTTTTTACACAATTGACAATAAGAATTTGAATGAAATTTTTAGTAGAAATTGGCCCATCCTGCAAGTGGATACATGTATTAATGAAATAGTGGGTGAGAAACTGTGTTTCTTGTATAAGAACCGAAAAAATTTGAAGAGGCTTCTCTGTTATGAGAGAGGTACTAATGTCTTGAGAAAAGAGATGGGATGTACCCTCCCTTGTGGGAGATGTAATTTTTGTTCCTTAATTAACAGTTCTAGTATTTTTTACCATCCAGATCTTCAGAAGGAATTTATCCTCCATACTGATGCAACATGTATGACATCAGATGTGATATACCTAGCTGAGCGCTATGTCTGCCACTCTTATTATGTTGGCAAGACTAATAGAGTTTTTCGTGACAGGATGAGAGAACATGTTTAGAACATCAAAAAGAAATCTGAACATAATGCACTATCCAAACATATCATGCAGTGTGGGGACAACCATGGCTTTAATTTCAGAGTCTTTGAGGTCACTGCCCCAAGTATCAGGGAAGGAGATATTAGGAACCACACTGAGTATAGGGAAACCAAGTGGATTATTACCCTTAGAGCAGATAGGGGGAGGGGGTTGAATGAGAGGGCTTCAATAAAACCCCTATTGAGAAAATGGAGGATTCAGAAATGAATTATTAAATTATTGTTTTTATTTGTGGTTTTTGCACACATTTTTATCACATATATATATATTTTTTATATTTTTTATTTTCATATGCAATTGTATTGCCCATATGTATATGCACATTGATGCACGTTATAGAAATGCAGTACAAACTTTTTATTTAAATGGGGTTGACATACTCTTTCTTCTTTAAGGGAATGGATGATTTAATTGGTGTATCCATGTGGTTGGTTAATGTGATTTTTGAATTTTTATAAATGGATCATTATTTTATTTTGTGTTATATGGTCTGAAGAAGCTTGTTAGCCAAAGTGCTTACCGTTCCATGGTTGTTTAATAAATGACTTTTATGTACAAGAAATTTAAGGAGTTGCCTGGCTGCTTCATTATGAACATATGCACAGTCCTTATTTATATATATATATATATATATATATGGATCTATCTGAGTTCATCGACATTTTAAAATACCGAAAACGAATTAACCGACACCAAAACAACGAAACTCATTTAACCGACGCCAGAAGATCGACAGTTCACAAACACGACATCGCATACACCCGACACAACATACCAACAAACAAAACACATCCCCTATCCAACACTCACACACACAACACAAGCACACCAAAATCCTTACAAACAAACACTAACCCATACATACACAACTAACCACAACCCTGACCCAAACCCTTACCCTAAGGTCCGTCACTATCGCACACTCACCCAACCCGCGCCCTAACCCTAACTCACTTATCCCACCCCTACCCCTACAAAACACCAACACTGCACACTTACCTTACTCGCACACTCACCTAACCCGCGCCCTAACCCTAACTCACTTATCCCACCCCTACCCCTACAAAACACCAACATTGCACACTTACCTTACTCGCACACTCACCTAACCCGCGCCCTAACCCTAACTCACTTATCCCACCCCTACCCCTACTAAACACCAGCATCGCACACTTACCTTACTCGCACCCTTACCCCATCACAGCTTCTCAGCGTCGGTTTCTTCCTCCGTCGGTCTTCTGCCTCGTCGATCTTCTGGCGTCGGTGACGTGACTTTCGACATTCTCGTGTCGGTTAATCCATTGTCGGTATTTTAAAGTGTCGATGAACTCAGATAGACCCATATATATATATATATATATATATATATATATATATATATTACACATATTACACACATATATATTCTACTACCCTGAAACTTCTTGTTTCCTTTTTCCTTCTTCATTGCTACTTCCTCACTACATGAAATCTATAAAATACAGATTCCTGTATTTAATTATTCTACTCTTCAGCTTATCCTCTATTTTTCTCTTCCTGCTGTGTCATCTTTCATCCTACCATGACTCAATAATATCTCTTAACATCTCTCCAACTCTGTCCTAACCTCCTATCCATACTTCCTCTTTGCATTCTCCACACATTTCACCAAACCTATTTAATATTGCCACTCACATTTATTCCAAATATAGGCTGATTAATTCTACTTCATTTCAAACCAAAACAAAATTAAGTGGAAGAATCCTCTCCAAAAACCAAGTATGTGTAATTCCCTAATATACTAAAATCCTTCTAGGAGGAGATATACACTCTAATCCTGGCCCTCACCTACCACAATAAACACAAACATAATTCTCTCCCACAGATGTCTGTAACCCAACAACAGTCAATCCCCAGCCATGATGATGTAATTTTCGCTACAATAAATGTTAGAAGCATAAGAAATAAAACTGCTGCACTACATGCCTGGATTGTCCAACAGAAACCTGACATTGTCACTGTAACTGAAATTTGGCTTAAACCCAGTATAAATGACTCTGAAGTTACACCTCCTGGCTATGATATCATCCATAATGACTGTATAAAGAGGAAAGGTGGTGGTATTGCTTTAATATTTCCCAACACCTATCACATTTCCCCTTATAGCAAACCAATACCAAAATTCAGTTCAGTTCAGCTGAGCTTTTTATTGCTTTCCTCAATATAAACAATTATAAATAAATATATATATTACTGTCCTTTACATTGCTTCAGGTGAGGTCTGTATCACATCATCAAATCTCACTTCAGCGAATTGCTCTTCATCAAACAACTATTCATCGAAGCCACTAATCAGTGAATGAACTTTTCAGTGAAAAGTTTCCTAGGGTAAACCGATGATTGGCCACCATCTGGAATTTGCCATTTTCCCCACTGCAGTGTAATCTTGGAGTTGGTATATTTAGTTAGGGGTGTGGGGGGCATAACCGCCCCCCCACCTGTGTTAGTGTTATGTTTAATGGTTTTGTTTTTGGTCTTTAGGGTGGACTACCATCACACATCCAGTTAAACAGCATATTTATAAAACAACACACAACCTTTCCAAGTTTAACTACACTGTCATCTATAAACTGGAACTTCCTAAAATTCCTCCCCTTAGGCAATGCTGTAGATGAATTCAGTACAACTTTTCTAAATATCCTAAAGCCTTGCACCTCCTAGAAGGAAGAGACTAAAAACAAATGCTGCAATTTGGCTATCCAAAAAGAGTAGAATGCTAATGCAGGATAGAGAAAAAACATGGAAAGAATGACAAAAATAAGAAACACCTCAATACAGTACAGAGTCGATTAGCCATACTAATTGGGAGTTAGGGTGGTTGTTTAATCAAACTGTTTGGATAATCAAGCATGTAATTCAACCAGATAAAAAACTTATAAAATCTTGTTTTTTCTGCATGCAGGAAATGCACTTTTCAACCATTCAGGAATTCCAGTGGACAATAAAGAATATTTTTCACTCACTAACGGGCTACAAGCTCAAAAAACATGCACAAGTGAATAAATATAACATTTGCATATTCAAACTTTATGATTTTTCCTACCCAAAAACTTTGGAAGGCTGCATTCGGATAATTGACATTTCAGATAATCGATTTTTGGATAATAAACTCTTTACTGTATCTTGAAAACATCAGAATGCTTTGCAATCATACTAAAAAGCAATTAAATGTTAACAAAAAAACTATACTATAATAACTTTCAGAATAACACTGAACACAACCCTATACATTTTTGGACATCCATTAAAGAAATCTTACATCCCAGTCAAAAATTCAACCCAAACCCCTCTCCTGATAACTCAGCACTCAAAACTGCAATACAGTTCAACTCTTATTATATAGATAGTATAGCATCTCTAACCAAGGATTCTTCAGCATCTAATCACAACCCTGCCTAACAGCCACAAATCAACACCCACTTTCACCTTCAAACCTGTAGCCACATCCTATATAAAACTACTGTTAAACAGACTTAAACCATGCTCTTCTTCACCTGATGACCTTCCAAGTGAGTACTTAAAAATAGCAGCCAATAGCATTGCCTATCCTGTCTCAATCCTTATAAATAGGTCAGTCCAGGAATCCCACATTTCCCCTCTCTGGAAAAAGTCACATATTATCCCTCTACACAAAGAACGAAATTCAACAAACATTAATACCGTTAGGCCCATGGTAGGCTTATCTCCCCTCAACAAAATACTTGAAAAATGTATTCAAAAACAATTGCTAGACTATCTCCTGCAGGAAGAACTCCTATCCCCTACACAACATGGCTTCCATCCTTCCCATAGTACTAGCTCTGCCCTTCTAACCTATATAGCTACAGTCAATAAAGCTAGAGATAATGGCAAACTAGTCTTTTCCTTATTTCTCGACTTGTCTAAAGCATTCAACACAGTTTGTCATGGCAAACTTCTACTTCAAATGTCACCATTTGGTCTCTCCCATCCCACCCTTCTGTAGTTCAAAACCTACCTGTCCAATAGGTATCAGTCAGTAAAATGATATTCCATGCTCCCTCCTTACCTCCCAGTCACCACTGATTTTCCACAAGGCACTATCCTTGATTCTCTGCTCTTTAACATTTTCACCAACATCCTCTAAACATCCACACAACAGGCCACCCTAATACAAACGCAGATGATTCCACTCTTATAAACTGATTTATACAAGCTGCATGTGTTACAAATGTAATAGAACTGTATGTCATTTGTATATCAAACTGATTTTTACAGATGCTTGTGCTGAAAAAGTATTTGTGAGCTTTGCTTGTGCTAAAATGTATCAACAGTGCACCCCACTGGAATGAAAAGAAATGTACATGTATTATTGCAACTGAATTAAATGTACCAGCTAGCTTACTTTAAGAAAAATAAGGAAAATGCAAATGAGCTGTTAAATCATTAAAATAGTACCCCACAGTGCTGAATAGGACTGGAGATGCTAGGTCTCAAAAAAGTCTTTGTTCATTAGCTCAGTAAAAAGAGGGGAAGCCACGGGCATTGCCATAAACATTTAGATGTGTATTGTACCTGCCTATGCTAAATTTCTTTCTCAGCTTCAAAGGGGTATACTGTGAAAATTTAGAGCCAGGTGACCACATGAGTCATTCTGCTAGCCCTCTTGGAAATTATATTTTAAATATTACAAAGAGAAATCTCAGAGAATTTTATATTCTGTTTGGGGGCCTGACTAGAAAGACTGTTCACATATTTCATCTTGCCTTGCCCAAGTAATTTATTAGTGAACAGTAAATTCTTTTAGATTCAGTCAGGAATTTAGTGAAGCTTAGTTTAGAGAGTGTTTTTCTTTATTTGTATGAATCTGTCCATCAATGTTAATTTCAATATGTTCTGTGATTTGAACTCTGTGGTTTACTGTAAATTCATATTAAATATTTTTATGCTCTTTATTATTGATTCTTAAATATATTGAAAATGTTTATTGTGGCTGGTCCTCATAGAAAATATCTAACATTTGAGAGTACTTATATTTATTTGGTGACACTATGTGGGCCACTCCAGAAGGCCTATCCATCTTTGTCATCTACTTCCATTTCTATTAGTATTAATATTATACAGTATAATTGGACACACTTTGTTAAGGGCCTTAGAGTAGTTGATTGTGGAGTATCTGTTGGCAATGATAACTACATTATGCTCTGGGCAGAAGGGAGCACATCAGGTAAATCTATACCTGCCTTTCCCAGATGTGTGTGTGTGTGTGTGTGTGTGTGTGT
The DNA here is from genome assembly GCF_019279795.1 of Protopterus annectens. Taxonomy (NCBI): domain Eukaryota; kingdom Metazoa; phylum Chordata; order Ceratodontiformes; family Protopteridae; genus Protopterus; species Protopterus annectens. Next base: position 313,958,944 of record NC_056735.1, read on the forward strand.
GTGTGTGTGTGTGTGTGTGTGTGTGTGTGTGTAGAAAATCAAATCTCACAGTGTGTGTCTATCAGCTACTTGGGGTAGGGACACGAAGCACTGGGTTTACAGAGACGGTGCTGAAGGACTTGGCTTGGACACTCAGCTGAGGACTTAACCCTACAGATGTACCAGTGGGGAGTCTTATTGGGTACCTGGAGGGAGAATCATTTAGAGAAATCCAGACCCTGGGCTGTCTGTGTTCCCTGTGTGCTCTTAGGGGAAATTGTGCTTGATGCAGAGAGGTCTACATCTGAAAATACTTAGTATATCCATTTCTATTCCAAGTTCACATCCCTCTCCAGTGTCAGTGGTGAGGATTCATGCTCCTTGATTACTGGCCCAGGGTGGGGAAGTCACATATTGGTGGTAGTGGTGTCCATCACATATTGGTAGCAGTGGTGGGCATCACATATTGGTGGCAGTGGTGGGATATTGAATTCCTGTAGCCTGTAAGCAGTGGTCACTAAAGAAGGTGTTGTACTCTCAAGTAGCCACAAAGTAGACATTTAGAGTTTCATATCATAACAATTTTATTTATTTACTTTTTGTTAGCTTAGTTAGTCCGGGAGAGAGGCAAGAATGTCAGCAGATAATTATGGTAACATGACAAGGAACTAGTTGGCTGAGATGTGCCAAGCCAAAGGACTGCAGCATGCTAACCTGACTAAAGGGGAACGATTGCAGCTTTAATCACAACTGCAGCACAGACCAACAACCAGCCTGGCAATGGGGATATACAGCTCTCAGAAACAGAACAGTTCAACTTTTCCTCAGAGGACTTAAAAATCCATCTGGAGTTAAAGAGACTAGAACTGGAGGACAAACGTTTGGAACTAGAATCATCAGAGAGACTGCAGCATTTGGAGACTGAAGAAAATGAGAAACTGTGGCATTTGGAGGCTGAAGAAAACGAGAGATTGCAGCATTTGGAGGCTGAAGAAAAGGAGAAGCAGGGTCAACATGAGATGGAGATGCTGATTCTTTCCCAGGGTCATGGACGTAATGGGGAAGGGAATAACCAAACCCCAGAATAATAATGGTCACTAAATGTCTTCCACAATTTACAGAGAGTGATAATTTTGATAGTTTTATTCATATATTTGAAAGGGTATGTAAACAGTATCATGCTGACCAAGAGCTGTGGGTACGGTTTACTGACCCCCTTACTCCATGGTAAAGCTGTAATTGGCTGTTTCTAAATTGTCTGATACTGATTGTTTAGAATATGATAAAGTTAAGCACTGTTTATTACAATGTTTTAAGTTAACACCTGAAGCTTACAGAAAAAAAGTTTCATGAGCATAGACACAATGCAAATGAAAGTGTATGTGATTATATTGCTGAACTAGGCACTTATTTCCATAGGTGGGTGAGTGGGTGTCAGGTCACCACTTTTCAAGAGCTGGTGAGGGAACAAGCCCTTAACACTTTGCATGAGGACATGAGAATCTGGTTGGCAGACAGGGAATGCAACTCAGCAGATGAGCTGGGGAAAAAAGGAGAGCTATACCTAACAAGCAGGGCATCATTGCACTGGAAAGGGATACCCAGTGCTGCACAGGGATATAAGGGAACCCATGGTGGACACCCTAAACCACCTTAACAGAGTCTGCTAGTAATAGGAGAAGCCACTAGTTCAGGTACATGGCCAGGATCAAGGGTTAAATGTTTTAAATATAACCAGTGGGGACATGTGGCATATAGATGTCCATGGAGTCAAGGTGGGGAACAAAAGGTGGGGGAGCCAGCAAGAGGGAATAACAGAATGCTAGTGGTAAGTTGTCTGTAGACAACAGGGGTACCAAACTACCAGCAGAGTTTATATCCAATCTTGGTGGATGGAAAACAGGCTACTGCCAAGAGAGACACAGCCTCTGATATAACCATTGTGAAGCCTGCAGTGGTTAAAGAGGAGCAGTACTTGCTTGGGCAGTCTACTTCATCAGAGCTTTAGGAGGGATCCCATTCCAAATGCTTTGGCCAGCATTCACCTTGACTAGGTGGGTGGAAAAGGAAGCATGCAAGTAGGTGTGTTTGAGGATATCCCTGCAGATGTCTTGATATGGAATGATTTTGATAATGTAATACCTTGTGTGCATGCAGGGACACACAGTCAGACTTGGAGACAGGCCTGTGTGTCTGGTAGCCTGGGGCAGATGCAGACAGGCCACACACCTGAAACCAGGACTGGTGATGTGGCTACTTCAGGGAGGGAGCTACCCTGTAGCAGTAAGACTGAAGGTGAGCCACAGCTGCTGGTCAGCACTGATGCTCCCTTTGACAGAGTGACTCCAAGGACAAAGGTGAGTAGTGGTACCCAGACTGACAGTGAGGCACCATTGTCAGAGGATACAAGACTTCCTATGGAGGGGGAGCTGGGAAGAGTTACGAAGAGAGAGTTGAGACAGGCTAAACTCTCAGATCCTACATTACAATGTTTGAGGGAGCTAGCTAGGGAGGCACCTGATTCTCAAGGAAAACGGGATTTTATATACTGGAACAGAGGGTTACTGTAGAGAATGTGGACTCCTGAGGGAGGGCTAGAAGGTGAGGCATTACAGCAGTTAGTAGTGCCCAGAGCCTACCATCTGACACTTCTAACCATAGCCCATGACATTCCTTTTGCAGGTCATAAGGGCATAAAGCATGCCAAGAGATGTATTATGCAGAACGTTTATTGGCGTGGGATTGCCAGAGATGTAACAAGGTACTGCAGGACCTGTGAAAAGTGCCAAAAAGTAGGCTAGGTGGGAGATAAGATCAAAGCTTTTTGATGCCTTTGTCTGTGATTGGGGAGCAATTTCAGAGGGTAGCTATGGATATTGTGGGGCCTCTGAGTAGCCCAAGTTCCACAAGGAAGAAGTATATCCCAGTGATAGTAGATTATGCTACTAGATACCCTGAGACAGGGTCTCTATCCTCCTTCAAGGCAGAGAAGGTGGCAAATGCTTTGCTAGAGATTTTCAGCAGGGTAAATTTCCCAAGAGAATTACTGACTGACAGAGGTGACAATTTAATTTCAGACCTGCTGGCTTGTTTGTGGGAGTGCTGTGGGGCAAAGCACCTAAAGACAACCCCCTACCACTCCCAGACTAATGGTCTTGTGGAGAGGTTAAGCTATACACTAAAGACCATGGTACAGGCATTTGCAGACCAGTTTAAGAGAAAGTGGGACAAATGTTTTCCCCATCTATTGTTTGCATATAGGAAGGTGTTCCAGAAATAGACAGGTTTCTCACTTTTTGAGTTGCTGTGTGGGCATAGGGTGAGGGGGCCTTAATTTGATTTGCAATGAGTGGGAGGGTGAGTGTGAATCCCACAAGTAGTCTGTTATGGCATATGTCCTAAACCTCAGGACAAGGCTTAGGGAGCTCATGGACTTGACCCAGCAGAACGTGGCAGGAGTCTACCAGCATAAAAAGTCTGGTATGACAGGAATGCTTGAGGAAGAGAGTATGCTGTGGGACAGCAGGTGATGGTGCTCATTCCTGTCAGACACAATAAGCTACAGGTAGAGTGGGAGGGACCCTGCAAAGTGGTAACAAAGGTCAGTGATGTTAATTTCATGGTAGAACTGCTAGGCAGGAGGCAGGGGCACAAACTGTACCATGTTAATATGAAGAAGCCTTACCATGACAGGGAGGCTCTTTTGCTGAGTATTTGCAGTAGATGGCAGGAGGAGTCTGAGGGGGATCTGGTGACTGATCTCCTTAGTGAGGCTCAGACTGACACTTCAGTGGAAGGGGTAACAATGTCCCAGCAGCTATCCCCTACACAGGTTCAAGAAATCCAAGCAGTGTTACAGGAGTTTGGGGACATGTTTACTGGGAAACCAGGGTGCACCCACCTAGTGCAGCACCATGTGGATACAGGTCCCCCAAAGACCTATAAAGCAGGCCCCTTACAGGGTGCCTGAGCATGTCAGACAGACTCTGAGGGAGGAGATACAGGAGACATTGGAGCTGGGTGTAATCCAGGAGTCCAGCAGTCTCCGGGCCTCCCCAGTGGTGCTGGTACTAAAGGATGGCAGCACCAGGATCTATGTGGACTACAGGAAACTAGGTAGTCACATAGGGTCAGATGCTTACCCCATGCCTAGGACAGATGAAGCTCTAGAGCAGCTGGGTGAGGCTAAGTATCTGACCACTATTGATCTTACCAAGGGCTACTGGCAGGTGCCCTTGACTCCCAATGCTAGAGAAAGGTCAGCCTTTCTGACTCCTTTCAGTTTGTATGAATTCATGAAAATGCTCTTTGGGATGAAAAGTGAGGTTTTCTGATGTCTGGAGGTTTGATAAGCAGTCCAGGCTCTATCCCTTTGTTTAATAAGAGATTTAGCATCTTTGGTTATCCAAGGTAGGTTTTTGACTTTGGAGCAAATGTTTCTTGTTGGAGTGAGGTTATTAAGGATGTTGAGGAAGATATAATTAAAATATTGTACAGCTTAGTCTAGGTGGAGTGATTTTAGAGGTGACCAGTTGCAGTTTTAAAGTATGGAATTTAAGATGGGAGGGGAAAATTTTCTTTTATTGTGTATGTGTTTGAAAATGACATTACAGGGGAGAGTGAAAGTGTTTCCTTAGAAGAAAGGTAGGGGAGTGATCACTGAGAGAATTGGAGAGGTACCAGCCTGGTGGGCAAAGTTGGGCTATTTAGTTTGTATCCAGTCTAGAATAGATTCTTTCTTCGATTCTAGTGAGGAAGTTTATAGTTTGGGTGAAACTGAATAAATTGATAAAATTGGAGGGGTTGTCAGATGAGCAGGATAACCAGTCCAAGTTGAAATCGCCTATCACTATAGTTTCTTGGTTGAAAGTAGAGGATGCCCAAGATAGAAGACTTTCAATAGTGGGTAGATTCTTTCCTGGTGGTAGGTAGGCAGCAATAATTATGATGGTTTTATGTGGATTTACTTCAAATCAGGTAGTTAGAATTTCTGCTTCTGAAAGATCTGGGTGGGAGTGCAGATTAATTTTTCAATTTTGAGGAAATTTTTATACATGATGGCAATGCCTCCACCAGGCTTGTTCAGCCTATCTTGTCTAATAACATTATAACCACTAGTAAGTATTTCTTCATCTTTAATGTGGGGTTTAAGCTATGTCTCTGTAATAATTACTATATCAGGAGTAATAGGTAGTTAGGGCTGCATGAAATTCACTATTTTTGTGATACTTCTGAGGTTACAATTAGTTACGAGTAAGTCTGATTTGGAATCTGTTAGGGGAAGAAGGTGGAGGGTAGTATTAGCAGGTATGGTGGGTGTTATTGGGTGGGGTGGGAGTAGTTGTGTGGGTCCTGAGTTAGGATGTATGTCAGCTTGGAGTTTGATTTCTGATAGTGAGTGTAGAAGGAGAGAGAGTTTGAACTTGGATATTAGTCAAAGAAAGAAATCTGGATAGGAAGGAGGGCTAGGGGTATGAACATATTTATACTGGAAGAGCAATATGTTAGAGTTAGTGTAGATAGATGTGAAAATGGATATTTAGTTTTGTATGGTACGTAATAGTGGGGAGTGTAGGAGAGAGGTAGTGTGTTATGTTTTATGTAATGAAGTTAGTGGAGCAGGAGGCTATGTAGAGGGTAAAGAAAGTAAGTGAAAAAAACAAAACCCCCCTCAGCTAGACAGAAATTCCTAGAACTATGCAATAGAGTCAAAAAGCTAATAAAACAGGACAAATTCCAATACTACCAGTCTGCCCTAGACTCCTCACAACACATCCCCAAACAATGCTGGTCCTCCATAAACTCCATCCTCCACCCAGGTAAAGTCAGTACCCCTCCTCCTAACATCCCTCACTCCTCAGAAAATATTGCTACCTCATTCAACACACACTTCACCCAAACCATACTATCACTAGCTAAACAACACAACCCCCCCTCCCCTCCAATCCACACCTTCAACTACTAATCTCCCCACTGCCTTCTCTTTTTCTCCTGTACCTACCTCCAACATAAAAAAACTCTTAACTAAACTTAAACCCACCAAATTAGCAGCAGACAACCTCCCAAGTGAATACCTACAAATCGCAGCTGATGCTCTGGCCTACCCAGTATCCATCTTGATTAACCGATCTCTGTCAGAAAGTTACGTTCCCACACTGTGGAAAGTATCACATATAATTCCCCTCCACAAAGACGGACCCTCCGCAGAACTAACCAATTACTGCCCCATAGCTATTCTCTCTCCACTCTCCAAAATACTAGAGAGATGCATACATTCTCAGGTCTCAGACTACCTCCTTACTAACATCCTCCTTTCCAGTACTCAGCATGGTTTCCGACCAAACCATAGCACCACCGCTGCCTTACTTTCCTTTACTAACACTATCCTTCAGCATAAAAACAATGGCTATCTCTCCTCTGCTACTTTCCTAGACCTATCTAAAGCATTTGACATGGTCCCACACAAACAACTTATCTCTGTCCTCAATAACCTAACCTTCTCACAATCAGTCACCAACTGGTTTCAGAGTTACCTGTCTGACCGCCAACAATCCGTTGTATGGCAGAATGACATATCTCCCTAACTACCTGTCTCCATAGGGGTTCCCCAAGGATCCATCCTTGGACCCCTACTCTTCTCTGTTTACACCAATAATCTAGCCTCTTCCACCAAACATGGCACACTCATACAATACGCAAATGACTCGACCATCATCTGCTCAGCCCAGTCCCTACCAAAACTGCAAAAGGTCACACAGGAAGCCTTTTCCTCTGTTGAAACATGGTTATCCGATGCCCAATTAACACTCAACCCAAACAAAACTAAACTACTCATCTTCCAACCCACCAAACATACTCAAAACAACTCTCACTTTAACATCACAGCAAAAGACAACACCACTATATACCCAACTGAACACACCAAATTGCTAGTAGTGGAAATAGAAAATAAACTAAAATTTGACATTCACATATCCATGACCATAAAAAAAGCCCACAAAAAAATAGGAGAGTTATACAGAAATAAGCAATTTCTCACCAAAGCAGCAAAGATTTCAATAGCAAATTCCCACTCTAATATCATCCACCCCATCCAACCACTTCCTTTCTTTCCACTCCACTAACTACCTTGATTATAGCAAGCTCAGATGCTCATAAGCCTAGTACTTATTATACAGCAGGAACTTCTCATTGTAACATTTATTAATGTCTGTTATGTACTTCACAGATAAAGATTCTAGTTGTCTACTGATGTACTATGTTCTTCATCTGTAAATATGTTATAAGTAATTGCTATGTTAAATTGTTAATCGCTATGTAATCCAATGTAACTACTGTCTGTTTATTTTACTGTGGAGCTTTTCTCCCCAGGCCTCCGCTGAAAATGGACCTACGTCCAGTCGGACACTCCCGGTCAACAAATTTAAATAAATAAAATAATAAATAAATAAAAATGAGTAGGAGAGAGTTGCTCAAAAGAGTAGTGATAACTGACATGGTGAAATAGTAGGGAAATAGGAGAAAATATGGGTGGGTTGGTGTCTGAAGTTTAGTAGAGAGCGAAATTTACTGATACAGTGATGTGGAGACAGTGTTATATGAGGGATGAAATAATGGTTATTGAGGTAGGTGGGGAGTAAGTGAAAAAATTTGATTGTGGGTGTGTTGGATGAGGTAGCTGCAAGTTATAGGATAATGAGTTAGAAAGGTGTGGTTTAGGTTAATAAGTGTAAGGAAAGTGGGGGTGGGTGGGAATGGGGGTAGGGTAGTTGAGTGGAGTGAGCTCAAGTGAAGTAAGGGTGAATGGAGCGGGTTGAGCCAAGCGTAGAGGCAAGCACAGTCCAGAAACAATCAGTAAAACGTCTAACAGAAAAAGGCTATGTACTATTAATAGTAAGAAATAAGAGGTTTTATTGTGTAGTACTATCAGGTAAGAAATGTCTTAAAGCAGGCTGATTAGTCTAGCATTTAATAGATGTAAGTTTGTTGAAAACTAACAGATTCTTTTAAGAATGGGGATGTGGTTCCTTGCTGCCAAGCTACTTCACAGTGTACCAACTTGCTAGAAAGCAGCTTAAGAAGCTTAAAGGAGCTTTGGGAGGGCCCCTGTGTTAGCCAGTCCAGATTACAAAAATAATTTGTTGTGCAGATGAATGCTTCAAACCAAGGCGTGGGGGCTGTACTTGGCCAGGTTTCCTCAGAGGGAGAAGAGCACCCAGTGGTATAGCTCAGCAGTAGACTGCAAGCCAGGGAGGAATGTTATGCAATTGCAGAAAAGGAATGTCTAGTCATAGTATGGGCACTGCAGAAACTTCAGCCTTATCTGTATGGAAGGAAATTCACTGTAGTTACAAACCACAGTCCCTTAACATGGCTACATAGATCCAGCCAGCAAAATGCCAAGTTATTAAGGTAGAGTTTAGGATTGCAGGCATACAACATGACAGTACAACACTGTAGTGGGGTCAGCAGTATCAATGCAGATGAACTCTCAAAACAGGGAATGAGGTAACATATTCCCAGGTAGGCTTATTTCTCTCAAGCCACTTTTTTCACGGGTTACTTGAAAAACTAGCTTGAGTCTGCAAGGTGGGTGAGAGATGTGATGATCTGGGCAAGAGCCAGCATAGCCAGCTGGAGTTTTGTAAAGAATGATATGGCTTTGAATATCAAACTGATTTATACAAGATGCTTGTGTTACAAATGTATTAGAAGTGTATATAATTTGTATATCAAACTAATTTGCACAGATGCTTGTACTGAAAATGTATTTGTGAGCTTTACTTGTGTTAAAATGTATCAACAGTGCACTCTGTTGGAATGAAAAGAAATGCACATGTATTATTTCAACTGAATTAAATATACCAGCTAGCTTACTTTAAGAAAAATAAGGGAAATGTAAATGAGCCATTAAACCATTAAAATGGCAATCCACAGTGCTGAATAGTATCGGAGACACTAAGTCTGGAAAAAAGCCTTTCTTCATTAGCTCACTAAAAGGAGGGAAAGCCCCAGGCTCTGCCATAAACACTTAGATGTGTATTGTAGCCATCTATGCTAAATTCATGTCTCAGATTCAAAGGAGAATACTGCAAGAACTTAGAGTCAGGTGACCAGAGGAAGTCCTTCTGCCAGCCCTCTTGGAAATTATATTTTATATATTACAAAGAGAATTTGTAGAGTCTTGAGTATTCTGTTTGGGGGCCTGACTAGAAAGACTGCTCAGATATTTCATCTTGCATTGCCCAAGTAAGTTATTAGGGAACAGTACATTCTTAGATTCAGTCAGGAATATAGTGAAGCTTAGTTCAGAGAGTGTTTTTCTTTATTTGAATGAGTATGTCTATCAATGTTAATTTCAGTATTTTCTGTGATTTGAACTCTGTGGTTTACTGCAAATATATATTCAATATTTTCTCAGTCTTTTATTATTTATTATTAAATATATTTAAAACTTTTATTGTAGCTGATCCTTGTAGAAAGTATCTAACATTTGAGAGTACTTATATTTATTTGGTGACACTGTGTGGGCCACTCCATAAAGCCTAGCCATAGTGGTCAACTACTACCATTTGTATTAGTATTAATATTGCACAGTATAATTCGACAACCTTTATTAACGGCCTTAGAGAAGCTGATTGTGGAGTGTCTGGTGAGTGATAACTACCTTATACTCTGGGCAGAAGGGGGAACAGCAGGCAAATCTGTACCAGCCTTCACCATGTGTTTGTGTGTGTGTGTGTGTGTGTGTGTGTGTGTGTGTGTGTGTGTGTGTGTGTGTGTGTGTGTGTGTGTGTGTGTGTAAAATCAGATCTCACAGTATGTATATGTGTCAGTTACTTGGGCAGGGAGACGAAGCAGTGGATTTACAGAGAGGGTGCTTTACAACTTGGTTTGGACACTCTGCTGAGGACCTAACCCTACAGCTGTACCAGTGGGGAGTCTTATTGGGGACCTTGAGGGAGACAGATATAGAGAAATCCAGACCCCAGGCTGAGCGTGCTCCCTGTGTGCTCTTAAGGTAAATTGTGCTTGATGCAGAGAGGTCTACATTTGGAAATACTGAGTGTATCCATTTCTATTCCAGTTGCACATCTCTCTTCAGTGTCAGTGGTGAGGATTCGGGCTCCTTGATTGCTCGCCTAGTGTGGGGATGTCACATATTGGTGGCAGTGGTGGCCATCATATATTGGGGGCAGTGGTGGGCATCAAACCCCTTTCAGAACCCACCAGTGTATAGCATTGAAAAGCCTAAATTGTTTAGAAATGCCTCATAAACTAACATATAAACAGCTTCTTATCAGCAATAACATTATCCAGCATCCATCAACACTAAAAAACATTCTACACAGCTGTGTTCCCAGTCAGCCATTGAGATCCAGTTACCAAAACTCCTGTCTGTCTTCAACCCTATCAAATCTACTGGGCATTGTCTGTACTTGTACAAGGTTGCTAAGATCTGGAAATCCTTACCTGTATTCACCAGGTCAATACCCTTCCTCCCATCTTTCAAAACCACTCTTAAAGACTTCCTAGCTAAAATCTGGCTCTGTTTCTGCTCAAAACCAGGATAAACTATATCCCTAACTGTGAAGAAGTACATTTTCATTCCTTACATCTCCTTACTCTCTGTTCTTCATTTACTCCTTTACTTCTATCAAATTCTCTTCCGTGACTTTCTCTCTAAGTATGCCATAAGCCTGTTTTTCCCCTCACTTCATATTGCAATTCCTATTTGTATTAGACTAACTTACCTTTAATTTGTTTATAAACTGTCTAAAATTTCTCTTAATATTAAATGATTGTCATATAACATATCGATTCTTAACCAACGTTTTTATATTATGTCTAATTTGTTATAGTTACTTAAACTGTAGATGTTTTTGTTTTATTTTTGAAAATTATAACACTATTGTGGATTGGACACTCTAAATTGGCCCTAGGTGTGAGTGTGTGCATGTGTGAGCCTTCTGTGGAAGGTTGGGTGCCGGGCTGGCAACTCGACACTGTAAAACTCCACTGCCAATCATGAGTGGACAGATGATCCGCTGTGGTGACCCCTAACCGGGAAAAGCGGAAAGAAGAAGAAGAAGAAGAAGTTCTTAAAATGTTTTGTAATAATTTAGAGCTTTTCTGCCTGGACCCACACTGAAAATGGCTTTTACCAGTCAGACATTCTTGGTAATCAAATGTCAATAAATAAATAAATATATAAACACACATCACAACATTAAGAAACACAACTTATTTGCCAGGGGATTTACTACAATTGTTTTTACCTTGGATGATGGGCATGTTCACATATGCGACATTAACATGCCGCATTTTGCACTTGTGTATGTCACATCTGCTCTAGAAAAATTGTACTATGTATATCAGATCACTATTCTTTTTATATCAAGTCAATGTGATGCATATGTGTATGTGGTATGTCCTTCTGTATTCTTCTGCATACACAGCATACATGAGCAGTCACAAACTTTGTACCATTCTCAAGATGCAGGTTGCTAAAAAAAATTCTTCTTTATTCATGTAATACTGTCACTGGAATTATTGCAAATGTGTTTATGATACTTCTCAATATTTCCACTTTGTCACAGATGTGTATACTGCCATAATAACCATCAGTATTGTTTCTTTCATACACAAGTCAAAGACAGCCTTACAATTCTTTTACCCATATGCATGTTCTAACATCAATCATGTGGATGTAATTTATTACTTCTGATCACTCCCATAGTATACATTATAGTGGCAGAGTACATCCATACACCTGCCACATGGGTGTAGCTAGACATTTTAATATCATCATAATTATTACTAAGGATGCCTCAGAACATTTACAGTGGCAGCCTTCATTTAGGTTTTATGATTGCATTTATGAGTGTATTTATAGTATGGTTTATAATTTACATTAATATGTAACACATGCTTAGCTTAAACATGTATACATTTACAATGCTCTTTCTTTCGTTACAGGTGACAACAGATGGCCAAAAATATCCTTTTCTGTAGTGCATGAGGCAACAGTTGTTGGGTTCATTTATTTGTGTTTTTACATGATATCTGGGGAATACAGCAAAATGTTGGTTACAACTGATAACTTTCTGGATACACATCTGATATATTATAACTGCAGTATATGTAAATATCTCCTACTGTATCTACTGTGTGTTATCTCAACACAGCATTTTATAAGTATTTATAACATTAATTCCCCTTCATTACACTATTACTTTTATGTTCCTCTGATATCCTTTGTCAGCATTTCATTTTTATTTATGAACTTGTGTTACAAAGTAAGCACAATTACCTGTATGAATAAAACTGTTATTTAAATAATGCTGTTCATACACTAATCTAATTATATCTGAGTACAGTTTCATTAATTAGCTTTCTCTGCCTCTTAATTCTTTCATTGAAATTGCCCTTACCTTGTATTGTGCTGTCTGCACATGCTCACTTACTGGGTTTACAGGTATACACAACCTCCTGATTATATAGTGTTCTTCAGTCCCTTTGCACCTCTTTCTGGCCACTATCACTTGTGCTTTCCATAAACAGGTGCTGCTGAATATGTAGGCTTGTTTAGCAGCAGAAGAATGCTAATGTCTGTGGGAGAGTTGATGATTAATGTGGCCCACAGCCATGGAGAAATTACTGTGGAAAATCATGGAATCAAAGGTGGGGACTGACCCAAAGCTGGCGTAGCTATAACAATAGTTGATTATGCTGGCCAGCATAGCTGCTAACCCCAAAACTGCCCTTCCTCTAAAGGAAACAGCCAGCGAGGATTACCTGGAATCTTTACTAACATTTGAGCTCCATGTCACCACAAAGAGCTAGAGCCAAGCAGACTGGGCAAGAAGCTTGTCATTCCACCTGACTGGAGAGGCACTGAGAAATCTAAATATATGTAGATGAGACTGACTGCATGGACTCTGATAAATTTACAAAAGATTTGTTAGTCATGTTTGGTATAACACCTGATATACAAGCAGTAAAACTTAAACTTAGCTTTATTTTGGATAAATCAAGTTGTGCAGTATCTATGGCTCAATAGGTTGCATCTTCACCTTTCTATGCTAAAAGATCAGAAGGCTGTGGGTTCTTGTCCCACACCAAGTACTTGGATTAATTTTTGATACTGACATTGTAGTGCAGCATAAGGGGAATACTGCACTCCTGAGTGTGCCGGCCTTACGATGACACATTAAACTGAGGTCCTATCAGCCTAAGTTGGTGGTATCTCAGGTTGATGTAAAGGATCTCACTGCACTTATTGAAAAAAAAAAAGAGTACTGGAAATTCCTTGGTGCCCTAGCCAAGTTTCCCTTAGTTAGCATAAGTACCATCCTGTGTTTCCCCTGAAAAGATGAAACTAGCCTAGTTGGACTAACCCAGCTAACAAAAAGAATGTAAACTCTCAAACACATAGATGTGTAGCACATTTTAAAGATCTGCATGGAACGTAATAGCAAAGGTAAAACAAAACATTTAGAAATCTTTTCAGTATACACATTTAAGAAAGCTCTGCCTGGTATTGCAAAGTGAGCCCAAAAACTCTGATAAGGTAATTAAATTACTTCAGTAGAGTGCTTATTAAGTAAATGTAAAAATGCAGTAAGAGATGTACCTTTGTGAAACAAAAAGCCAGTAACATGCTACTTTGTTACAAGTTTAGAGGAGTGGTTCCATTGCAAAGTATTCCATTACTTGCACTGAAGAGAATTTCACTAACAGAACTTTGGAAACTAAAGTGCATAGGGTGGATGAAGTAGCTCCTTTGCAGTATGATAATGAGTCAGGCCTGTGACACTCTGTTACAAGAAAGCAAACAAGTAAAACATACAATATGTTTAGAATGGAGATAGGTGCAGGCACTGCTCTAGTATGGAAGCATGATTGCCCTTATCAAGCTTCCTCTGATGTGTAAGCATGAGAGTAACAACAAGCAAAAAAGTGGTATGGCGTGGTATGGCGTGGCCATGAATGTAGCAAATGAGACTGAGCTCCTTCTGCACATTATGTAAGTAAAGCAAATGCTAAAACAAACTCATTAACATGATTGAGTACTTCCAAAAGATAAATTATTTCCATTTGGTCTAGGTAAATCTATGAATGATTAAACCAAAACCAGGAAATATGGGTAAAAAGTAAATTCTCGATGGATAATTAGAGCAGGCAGCTGCTGACAATAAAGACATCATCAGGCAAAGAGTGGACAACTGAAAGGGATGCAGAAGTAACATTTTTAACTGTCTATAAGGAAATGCAAAGGTGAATTCAGAAATAGATTACATAAGAAACAATCACATCCATCTAAAGGAAGTCACAAAGGCTATAAATGAGCACTCTGACATAATTCAATCACGTACTAGTGAAACTAAACTTTTAATGGTGTGTATATGTACAGTAGAAGCAAGGCTCAGTTTGATGGATGCCACCATGACCAATCATGAAGACTGCTCAAGAAGAAAAGCCGTAGCTTCAGCAGCACGCTGGAAGGAGGAGAAGGAAGACACAGCTCTGCTTTTATCAGACAAAAGTTGAAAGAATGGACTTAGTTCCCAATGAAGGAGATGTTTCTAGAGGGGACACACAGAACAGTATGACCCCCAAGAAGCAATGAGAGAAGATAACCCTAGCAAATAATTCTGTGATTTGCAACTTTTACATCTAAGGAAAAGATCCTTTCACACTTATGGAAGCCAGGTCATAATGTACTCTCTGGACTGTTTGAAGTGTTTGTGGATTTTGATTTTGAGATTTTGGCAATCACTCATAAAATGACGACAGCCTTTATACCTGTCTAAAATAGTGCAGATTAAAGGGATTAAAATGTAAACTCCTGCCTTGCTACACTCAAAATAATGTTCCCAGAGTTTTGTGACAGATTAATCATCCAGAAGACATAATGGTAGCTTTGGACACTGAAAGGAGCCAGCAATCACAAGAAAGACTTGATGTGGAGCAATGTGAAAATTATCCATCAAAAGCACGTTTTCCCATTATGTAAGATACTCTACCTTAAAACCCAGGGCAGGAATTCTCCAAGAGCAAAAATATTGGGCTATGGGGACACCTGGAACAAGATAATGGACTAGCTTCTCAGGTAAGGAAATTGAAATACTGAAAAGAATGCTAACTCTGTCTTTCTAACCTAGGAGTATACACAGTGAGCTTTAAGGGAAATGTAAACTTTAATGAGAACATTGCTTTAAGACAATGACCTTATCATAACAAAAAAGTTAAAGGTTCTTTTTGGGTATTGGGATTGTGAACTCAGTTCCAGGAAAGTGACAGATGTACTTAGACTCTATCGTATAATTTAAATGGATAGATGCTAAATTAGCAAGCAAAGGACAGTAGTATTGCTGGGATTTAACTCATCCTCAAGTCTTGATATGTACCTTACGAGGTGGACCCTGTTTTTCACAAAATCTCACCAATATGACACTGATATATAGACTGTATTTTACATAGCATACATCATGGACAGAAGTATGCTAAAAATAAAATTGATAGCTTGGTACACAAGTCCCAGAATAAAAAAGTGCCCGATCCTTGTAGGCGTACTGGTGCCAGGACTAGAAACATGACAAATAAAGAATTCTTAAAACATGGAAACATTCCTACAATGGGGCTAGGCCAGGCTCAGGGGGAGGATGCCTCCCCTGTTGTAGAAGGAAATACTAATCCACAAAAATTAAAAAAAACTTATAGGCCAAAAAAGAGCCATAAAGATGATACAGTTGACTACTGAGGATAAGAAAGAATTATATATTGTTACTATTATGCAAGAAGCCCAGAATTTCCAGATAGAAGATATACAAAAAGATTAAGAGAGAAATTAGAGGAAAGACAATATCTGCACAACAAAAACTATCAAATGCTTCAAATGCAAAATTGTGTTCATTAATGCAACAGATTTATGAAAAACATTATATAGACCAAGAAACCTTGGGCTATTTGGAAAAAGAAGCAGCTGAAGAAGTGCGAAAATATAAAGAACAAAATCTAGAGATTTTTAAAGGGCATAAAAAAGAAATATGAACATGGGAAAGAAAGAGAAATCTGATATGGTACAATATTTATGCAAAAGAGAAAGCCAAATTAATCGATACAAAGAAGCAGCCCAAAGATATTCAAAGAGGAATATAGGCAAAGGCATCCAGATATGGAACATTTCTCAATACAAAAAATAAGATCACAAAGAGGTAATGTAGAACTGAAGATTAGTAAAGAATAAGTTAAAAAATAGAAGCTGAAGTTATGGAATACCTACAAAGTGAAGAATTTAGTGTAGAAGGTCTAACAGGGTATGTCACAGCATGATGGAATGACGAGTCCCTCAAGTAAGGAGAAAGAGGAGGAGCAGGAGACATCAGAAGAAGAAATATGGACATGGGGAAAGAAAAAGAGATTAAATATGGTGCAATATTTATGCAAAGAAGAAAGCAAAACTAATCAATGCAAAAAGAGCAGCAGCAAAGATGTCTAAAGAGAAATACAGGCAAAGGCATCCAAATATGCACACATTTTACATTACAAAAATTTAGAAAACAAAAGAGGAAAAGTAGAAAAGAGGATTAGTAATGGATAGGCAGATAACTATAAAGGAAAAGTACAAAATAAGCAATTTATTGATGACCCAAAAAAAGTCTTATAGAGAATTGGGAAACAAGGCAAAATGAATTGAAACACCACCAAAAAAGAATAAATAGATATATTTTGGAGGAAGATTTATGAAGATCCTGTGAAACATAGCAAAGATGCTGAATGGATAGAAGAAGCAAAAGAAAGAAAAAGAAGTTCAAATGTAGAAGATAGGAAATGGGATGAAGTAATTTCCAGAGAAACTGAAACAAAGTTAAGAAAAGTTTATAACTGGAAAACTCGAGGCCCAAATGCAGTACCTAACTTCTGGTTAAAATAGGTTCATAAGTTCATAGGTAGGTACTAAGCTATCTGCCCAAAGGCATTTATAAGCATAGCTGGAATGTGTTGGCTTTCGCCGCCCCCTTAGATTAGTTCCCTGTGCCTCTGTCCAGCACAGCCATTTTAGTGATCCCCGGGGTAAAATTTATGTTTCCCATCCACTCGTCAAGGTTTCTCCTGAAGAGGGTTAGTGAGGAGCTCTGCCTAATGTAGATTGGAATCTTGTTCCAGAGTATGGGAAGTCTTTGGGACAGGAATCTATCCCTCCAGCACATCCTATTTATTGTTGTGGTGAGGTTTAGATCCCTGGAGCATGTAGCTTGAGGGGATATGGTTTTCTTTAGGTGGAGCATGTCCATCAATTCTGGGTTGGACATGGCCTTGTATGTCAGGCAGAGATCACCTCTGAGTAGGTGGTATGCAACCGAGTACAGCTGGAGTTTCTTCAGTCAAGCTGCATAGGGCATCTGCTTGAGGCCAGTGATCCTCTTGGTGAGGTACTTCCGTGGTCTTTCCAGTTGTTGCAGGTGTCTTGTAAGGTACATCCCAAATGGGGCATTGTACTCTATGTTGGGTCTGATGAGTGCTGCATAGAGGGCCCAATGACCTCTTTCAATCTGAATGCAAACCCTTTTGTGATTAGTTGGGCCACAAAGAAGGATTTTCTAACCACTTTGGCAATGTGATTATCAAAGGAGAGGTTACTATCTACTTGGGTCCCCAGATCCCTTATTACATCTTCCGTATTTAGGGGGTTACCACCTATGTGGTAGTTTGTGGGTACTTTGTTTTTTCCAAAGTGGATGACTATGCACTTTTTGGCATTTAGCTTGAGGCCATGGTTTTGACACCAGGTATCTGTCTCAGTGAGACCCTTTTGGAGGATGTCTGTGTCAGCCGGAGAGTCCGTTATAGCCTCTAGTTTGCAGTCATCTGTGAACTTGGTCAGCCATAGTCCTCCTGTGCTTGCCTGTACCTCTGAGAAGTATATGCTGAACAGGAGGAGTCCTAGGACTGAGCCCTGGGGAACACCACTTGTAACCAGTTTAGATTCAGACCTAGCTCCCGCAACTCTTACCATGTGGGTGCTGTCCGTGAGCCCATTGGCAACCCATCTCATGATGTAGGGATTTATGTTTAGGCTGGTGAGCTTGTCTATAATACCTGAGTAGGGAATGGTGGCGAAGGCCTTTGTGAGGTCTAGGTAAACTGTGTGGACCACCTTTCCCTCGTCTATAGTCTTGGTAACTGTCTCAAAGAAGTCCACCAGGTTTAGGAGGCATGATCTGCCCTTAACAAAGCTGAACTGGGTAGGGTCCAGTGTTTGGAGGTTTCCAATGTCTCTGTTAATGAGATCCATGATGATGCGCTCCATAGCTTTGCAGACCAAGCTAGTCAGGCTTATAGGGCGATAGTTCCCGGCATCCGTTGTGGCTCCACCTTTGTGGAGTGGAATAACCGTTGCTGTGCACCACTCTGTGGGCACATAGCCTGTGGAGAGGCTGAGTTTAAACAGTTTGTTTAGGTGAGGGGTTAGTTAATCTTTGAGCTCATGTAGGACGCAGCCTGGGACACCGTCCGGTCCCATTGATGCTGTGTTTTTGGCTTTGGAGAGGGCTGTTTTAACTTGAGTGTCTGTGATTTCAGGGGCACTACATTCTTCTGGTATAGTTATGGGCCCTTTTGTGGGTGAGAGGGGGGGTGAAGTTTGCACTGAACTTGTCTGCCAGGATGTTGGCTATATTGGTCCATTCAGTGTATTTTGTGCTATTCTGCACTAACTCTGAGCAGATCTGAGAATTGACACTTAGATTCTTGACATATCTAAAGAATGCCTTGTGGTTATCTTTGGAGTCCATGGCAATTTTTCTTTCGAAGCTAGCCTTGGATGATTTTATGAGGGAACGTAGTTTCTTGCTGATACTGATCAGGGATGTCTTCCCTTCTTGGGATTTTACTCTTTTCTGTACTAGTTTCCTCCTTCTATTGTATAGCTTGTTTATGGCAGGGGCCCACCAGACTGGTTTCCTTTTCTTGGAGGAGTGAGTTTTGGTTTTGTTTGGGATAGCATGATCCATGCATTCTTGTATGTGCCCATAGAGTACATTAGTAAAGGATTTTGCAGCTTGGACAGCGTTATCCTTTAGCATGGGGGCTTTGAAACCTTCCACCTCGGTCTTAAGTAATGTGAAGTTTTTCTTTTGAAACGTTTTTCACAATGGTTTCTTTGACTGGGGGTGGTGGCGGAATGTGGATATCCAGAGTGATTCATTTATGGTCAGATCTAACCAGCAAGGGGTTGACCTCCAGTGTGGAACACCGGTCGCCCATGTTGGTGATGACCAGGTCTAATATGTTGTCGCCTCTGGTGGGGGTGTTGACCAGTTGATCCAGGGCATTTGAGTTTATAAATTCTAGGAAATGTTGGGCAAGGGAGTTTGTACTTGAGTAGTTCTCCCAGTTAATGTTTGGGTAATTGAAATCACCCAATATCAGGGTGTTTGGTAGGACCTTTATGTTTCCCAATGTTTCCAGGAATGAGGAGTGGGGGTCCTGGGACATGGTGGGTGATCTGTAGCAAGCTATAATTTGAGTAGCAGTTTTGCCCATTGTTAGTTGCACATGGATAATCTCTGAAGCATCGCGCTGTGCCACTAACCTGGAGGTGTGGGTATCCTTGATGAATATGGCTACCCCGCTGCCTTTTGTATTTCAGTCCAGGTTTTGTGGCCGAAATGTATGGTATGAGTTGTAGCCTGGTAGTGCTGGGGTGCTCTCTGGAGCCTTAAACCAGGTTTCTGTTACTGCACATATATCAGTTGTCTCCATACTGAGGAGTGCCTTGAGTGCGTGCATTTTGAGGTTTAGACTTCTGGCATTGAGTAGCATTGCCCTCATTTTTTTGTTACTTGTGCTATTTACAGTGGTGGGTTTGTCTTTTGAGCCTTGCCTAAAAAAGGCACTATGGGGGTGGCAAGAGCCTTGGCCAGTATTCGAAAGCCTAAGGGTGACAGGTGCAAGCCATCTCTAGTGAAGCAGCATGGCTTGTTAAGCATGTCATCCCAGGCTGACAGACACTGGATCCCCTTTGAATGACACCAGAAGCTTAGCCAGTTGTTGAAATTGATAATTTTTTTCTCTATACCGTGGTATCATTCTTGGTGAGGGCAGGATGCTACTCAGGGTCAGGGTCATACTGGCCTGGGCTACGTGATCAGAGAGCTCTGTCTTTTCATGTAGTCCAGGGAGGTACGGCTCAGGTCATTCACACCAGCATGGACAATGACAGAGTCATATCTGTACTTGTTCTGGAGTGACCTGAATGCTTGTGTTATGTGGCAGATCCTGGCACCCGAAAGGCAGCTAACAGTAACCTTCTCCTTGTTCAGCCTAGTGAGTGGGACGTCAGTGTACCAGACTATAGAGTCACCTATTACTAGTGTGTTGGGTATGTTATTTTACCTTAAGGGCTGTGATTGTGTGGCACACTGGTTTTGTGAAGTATGTGTTTCATGGTTTGTGTTGGGGGATGGAGGTTGCTTGGATGTCTGCATTGGAGGTCTCTCTTGCTTTTGCAGATTTTTATTTAGAGCCTCCGAGTATGTTTTCGTGTATTTATGTGTGTTTTTTGCCAGTGCTGGTTTCATAGGTCTATGTGAGACTGGTGGTGTGATGCAAGTAATTCCCTTCTCCTCTTGACTGCCTGGTCCAGTCTTGGGTTGAGATAGCTTAACCTCCAGTTTGGCTGAATAATTGCATCTCTCGCATGTATTAGTGTTTAGTGGAAGGAGGAGAGGGTTGTCTGTGTACATGAGACAATTGTAACATTGCCTCAAAATGCCCAGATTCACCAGCTGGACCAGAGAGTACACCTGAAACTGCCCTTTGGACATGCCTGGATAGGTACAGTGAACTGTTTTACTGATTGGCTGGTAAGGTTGAATAGAGAGCCTTGTCCTTCTCTACAGTATAGGGGGTCTAGTGCTAAGGTTTATTAGTGCTTGCTATGAGTTTTGAGCAAGTGCCGGTATGAAAAGTGAATGGTTTGAGTGCTTAAATTGAAAGTTTGTCTAGTTCCAAGGGAAAAATTGAAAAGTAGACTTTGTGGAACCCGGAATAGTTATACCATAGCTAACCGACGCTGCCTGGTACGCACAACCACGCAAATGCGGGTTTTATAGCAGGGAAATGAAAGAGATAGAAATTAGCCCAAAATGGCCAATAAACTACTAATTTCTGGGCTGAAACCACTCCTCCAGGGACAGGTAGGCTGCTCAAAGCTCCCTCTCTCACAGTGAACAGAGAAACTTCCTTCTATCCAAGTAAGGTATGGGCAAACGCAGAAAATTGTAACACAGCCCTGAATTCAGCACTAACCTGAAAACTGAACTATACTAGCTTAGAAAGATGGGAAAACAAGTATATTTGTTTTAGTTTTTTCAGAAAATAAAGCAGATACAATCAAAAAAACACTTTAAATGCACATAAATGGCCATCACACTTGAGTGTGTAGCATACAACAGTTAAACAGGTAATTTAAACACATAAACGACTTTGTTAAAGTACAGGCAGTAAAATAAGTACAATATGTACCTGAAACAAGCTTTTTAAATCACAGAAACTCTAGAAAATTGGCATTTTAGGCAGAATTAGCTAAAGGCAACAAGAAAATGCAGAAAAAAGATACTTAATCACTACAAAGTTACTTTTTTGTCTCTCTGCTGCTGTAGAACTCTGCAGGGCACCAGGCAGGAGCTTGCTGAGCTGTATTAACATCTTCACATGAAGATTCAGCCATTTGTAAGAACTATTTATATGCCCACCCTGAACCTGGTTAACAACAGGAAAAACAATATTCCTACTTAAGAGTGAACCTGCAAGTTATCCTAAAAACTTTAGACCAATAACTTGCCTTCTGATGGCGTATAAATGATACACTGGAATTGATGCCAACAGCGTTTATATTCATGGCAATAGAGCAAAAGGGTAACAAAAAAAAGTCATATGGAACAAAGGATCATTTGTTGTTATATGGTCATAATGGAGAACTGTAAAAAGGGGAAGAATCTAAGTATGGCATGGATAGACTACAAAAAAAAAAACATTTGATAATATCCCACATTCATGGATAAAAGAGTGCTTAAAAATGTATATGATACACCCTACACAGATCAATTACATTACAGTGACCATGAAGCAGTGGCAAACCACTTTTCAGTTAAGTCATGATGAAGGACAAATTATTATTCCAGGGATAAAAATTCAAAGGGAGATATTCCAGGGTGACTCTTTGTCACCATTGCTCTTTTGTCTTGCCCATAATACATTAAGCTGTCTACTTAATAGATTAGATCATGGCTACAATTTGGCTCCCAGAAAACAACAA
This sequence comes from Protopterus annectens, assembly GCF_019279795.1. NCBI lineage: Eukaryota > Metazoa > Chordata > Ceratodontiformes > Protopteridae > Protopterus > Protopterus annectens. The sequence continues at coordinate 313,981,250 of NC_056735.1, forward strand.
TGTATAAATATTTCCATGTCCTTTTTCTGGATGAATTAAAACTGTATATGTCACCAGATGAGGAAATGAAAGCACCAATGCAAGTGATCAAAACTTTTTCAGATGATCTAAGAAAGTAATTTGGTCTTGATAAATGTGCAAAAGCAACCTTTAAAGCAGGAAAGCTGCAGCAACAAGAAAACATTAGCCTTGGACAGGAATGTAATATAAAGGAACTTGAGCAAGAGGAAGTGTATAAATATTTGGGAATTGATGAAGGATCAACAATAGAATATGAACAAATACAAATAAAACTTAGTAAGGAATATTTTAAAAGACTAAAATTAATACTAAAAACAGTACTGACATCTGGGAACAAAGGCCAAGCTATAAACCAATTTACACTTCCTGTCCTAACTTATAGTTTTGGAGTGATTGATTGGCCCCAAAAGGTGTTGGATTGGTTGGACAAGAAAACAAGAAGGATGCAAGTCAAATTCCACTTGAGTTGCAAGTCAAGCTCCACCCGAGTAACCCACATGCGCCGCCTCAACCTGGTCTGTGACATTAACAAGACTTGTTGGCGGGACAGATTTGCACCCCAGAGACTCTCCCATCTATGGAATAGACTCCCTCTTCACATCAAGCAGAGAACCTCTTTACCCTTTTTTAAGTGCAACCTGGATAACTAGATGGGAAACAGAAAATATACCCATGGGATTCCACCCGTGTCCCTGCTGGGCCGGGGCATTGGATGCTGATTTATCTAAACATGGGCTAAACTCTTGGCTAGGCTTATAAGGGACTCAGGGCCAATAGCCTAGTAACCTTCTATGATTCTATGCTTCATGCTTATCAAGTGATTTATAAAAATCAGTGTATACCAAGACTATATATTCCCTGTTCTGAAGGAGGTATGGGCCTCCTCAAAATTGATTACATGTATAGATCTGCAATCGTAGGACTGTATACATATCTGAAGACCTGAAGTTACATGTATAGATCTGCAATCATAGGACATATCTGAAGACCCAAACAAAGTGAATGTTTTAAAACATGAGGAGAATAAGTCTAAGATGATTTCCCTGCTTAGTTTAGCAGAAGCATATCATTGTCAAGTGGGAATGGAAATCAAATCAGAAGTAGATAAAAATTAGACAGCAACTGAATATGCCAAAAAACAAAATAAAGAATTTAAGATGATGGATCAGATGAGAAGGCAAGAAATGTGGAAAATGCATAAATATAGTTGCAAGTACAGAAACCTCTTTAAACAACCTCATGTTGATCAGGATCAAATACAGGAATGATTAAGGAGAGATGAATTTAAACCAAAAGACGAAAGGTTAATATTGGCGGGCCAAGATGGTGGACTGCATACACATTGGTTTACAAAGTAATTGAACATGTGGGAGATAAAAATAAATGCAGGTTTTGTAAAACAGAATTGGAAACAGTCTCACATCTTGTTGCTGGTTGTGATCTGCTGATGGCAGAAGGACTGCATTCTGAAAGGCATAATAATCTGGCAAGACTGTTGCATTAGTGATTGCGCAAACAGTATAATACTGAAGTAGCTGAAAAACATTGGAAACACGAGTCACAAAGCATTATAGAAAATAATGAAGCTTATATCATGTGTGATCACCCATTACCAACAGTTCTAAAAACAGATGCGTGAAAACCGGTTCCCCTTCATATGCCCGAATAACCACAAAAATTATTTTTAATGAGACGGGCACACATAGGGGCTGCTGGTGGTGAGACAGCTTTAACACACACAGAAAGTGTAAAAAGCAACTTTGTGACATAGGATTAGTGGATGCAATATCCATGAACAAACTACAGTTGGCAGTGGAATACACTACTTGGCAAGACACAAGCATTGGTCTAGGATAGATAAAGGCTTTATAACATGGGAGCATAGGGAATTGTTAGGAGTTATCAAAACTAAACTGGTATTAATATCTGATCATGTTTTTTGACAATTGAATTCAACCAGAGCAAGTAGTGGAAGAAGGGAAAACACTGGAGATTCCAAATATGTTTCTTACAAAATAAAACTTTTAATGAATGGATACACCAACAAGTAGAATGAAGGCTTTGCCTCTTTGAAGTTATATTTGAGTAAGGGTGGGTACAAACATGGAATGAGATGAAATGAGAAAATACATTAAAAAATGGGCACCACATTCATGTGAGGAAATATATTGAGCAACGGAAGAGAAATGTAGCATTGGTTCAGATCAAAAAGTTTCAAAACAAACCTCCTTAATATAACAGTAGATGAGAAGATAAAACTATAGGCACATCTTAGTGAAGTTAAAGAACAGAAAGATAAAGTTTAATGTAACAAATACCTCAGAAGGGAATTTTTTATGCAGATATCCTAAAAAGTGTAAAAGCCCTTGTTGGGAGATTGAAACAACAAAAAACTGAAAGGCAATCTGTCAAATGAAGGATGAAAGTACAAGAGAGGCAATCTGAACTCAGAAGGTATAATTAAAGTATTTAGAGACTGCTATGGAAAATTCTACATGACAGAAGTAAACCATGAAGATGATGCCAAAGAAACTGATAAATTCTTGAATGTCTGGATTTGGTCATAGCATCAGAAGATCTGAGGTAGGGATTAATAAAACCTATAAAAGTGGATGAAGGAAAACAGGTAGTGGATAATCAAGAAGCTAACAAATCAGCAGGTCATGATGGGATACCATTTGAAGTGTGACAGACTAGTGGAGATAGGTTGTTGTCAATTTTGACTAAATTAATGGACGCCATTGCAGAGGCAACTATAATCCCAGAGAGCTGAAGAAAAGTGATGATAGCAGCATTTAAAGAAGACAGGGATCCACAATACACATATTCTTAAAGACCAATAACTATATTAAATCATGATTATAAGGTCTTTATGTTGGTATTAGTTAACTGTTTAAAATCCCAATGCCCAACATAACTCACAAAGGTAAGTATGAGTTTATATATGGAAGTAGTACACTTGATAATATAATGACAATGTTATTTTTTACAGTCAAACAGTGGCTTTCTCTGTTGAAAACAATATACAGTGGCTCTAGACCTCAAATCAAGACTATGGCTATCCTGTTGAAATAATTTATATTTTTAAGGGAATCAAGTCAAGGTTGCTTTCTGTCACTACTTTTATTTGCCATATATGTAGAAGCAGTAGACATAATCATCAGGAATGCAGCACTAGCTGATTTTACATGGAGACTGAATGGACTAAAATTGCTTGCTATGCAGATGCTATAATATTTATTTTGACACAACTGGAAGAAAGGGAATTGGGGCACTTGTTCAACATGCTTACTCAATTTGGAAAGATATTAGAATTTAAGATAAACATGGACAAAACAAAGGCAATTGCCATCAGTTTTGCAGAAATGGAGGACATGCAGGACAAATACCCATATATTTGCAGTCAGGACAAACATAAATACCTAAACATCTGGATTAGGATTACTTACAAAACTTCACACTCTGACTGGATTAGGATAATTTATGAAACTTCACTCTCAGACTCTTGTAGGGAGGCCATTTTGAAAATTAAAACTGCTCTACAAAAATGGAAAAATATAAACTTATAGATAGACCATAGACTAGAAGTCTTAATTTGGCATGTGCTACAGCATCAGCTTTTTTTGGGTCAGGCTTTCTGGACCCCCATTTGAAGTCAGACATGGTAAAACTTTGAATCTGGGTGAGAGATTTTCTATGGACTTGTGCCCAACCAAGGGTAACATGGGAGAGGAGTAGGTTGGATATGCCTGATTAGGAAAATACACATTGACAAGTAGACTGTCATTGTTTGTTAAATGTCAAACCCAAATTGTTTCAGCAAGATAGAAAGACATTGCTAGAGAAGCGTAGAAAGCTACATGAGAAGAATATCTTGAACACTTTTTGGGAAAATGGAGTTGAGAAAGAGTTCTCACCATTATTGGAATTTTCAGGAAAGAAATTCAAACTATATTTAAAGGAAAGGAATTGAAAGGATGGGCATTATATATACTACCAGAAGAAGTAAGGAGAAAGGATAAACTCTCCAAAACATCTGGTGGGAAATGACAAAAAAAAAAAAAAAAACAGAGTTCACTTAAATATTAGAATCAGGTGTCAAAAGGAGAGTAAGTACTCACTTGGGAAGAAGCAGATAATGTATTTCAAATCCCAACCAATAAAAAGAGACAGTCTTGGTAGTTGGTAGAGGAGGTTAAAAGGATACAATGGGCTCAAAATACAGAGACAAATGACCTACCATCATACAGTGGGTGACAGAAGTGAGGAAGGAACAGAAACAGAAAAAGGGAATGCTTTCAAATTTATACAAAATATTACAGAAAGAGAGTTGAGATAAGGTTGAAAAAAGTTGTTGAAAATACAGAGTTTGCATCATCAGTGGGATGAGATATGCATACTCTGGGGAAAAGCATTAAAATCCTGCAAATTTAAAATCTTTGTATGGAAGTGCCTCCACAGATACTTCTATTCCTCAGCAAAATAGCAAAGTTATTCTCAGAGGCTAAGTCTGTCTGCTGGTGATGTGCAACAAAATACTTAGGGGATCAGACACACATATTTTGGACACGTAACTTAATCCAGGATTTTAGGTAGGATATACAGCATGTGTTAAATAGAATATCAGGTACAACAAAATAAGTCTGGCTTACTATTTCTATTTTGGGACTAATAGATGTTCAACAGTCAATTCTTAGTCAAAGGGAGTTAGAAGGAAAGTATTATTGGCAGTAAAAAATATATAACTAGGAAATGAAAAAAATAACAAGAACTTTCAGTAACTGAATAAATTCAGTAAAATAATCGATCAGATAAGACTAAATGAAAAAGAGGAGTTGATAGATGAAGTAAACTGTTTCTTATGAACTAAATGATACAGAATATTCTTGCATATGCAAATATGTTTATGTTTTTAGCATATTCTTAAAAGTAAATATGTTTTGTTCATTTCTAATGTGATCCTTTTCACCCATGCTCGGCCTGCAAATGGTCCATTGAGATAAGTACACTACCCCAGTAAACGAATGTAAACAAATAAATAAATAAATATTTGTACAAAGAAGGCTGCCCTGGCTGAAATACTTGGACAAGGCCTGAATTGTATCTATCAAATTAAGAAAAGAAGAACGTTTACAATTAGATCATTTCTTATATTTTAATTCTGCTCTGCTTAATAGTTATAGTTGAAAATGTTTCTGTTTATAGTAACTGGAAAGAAGGGCACATATTTTATATGCGTTCCCTTTATTTTTATGTTCTTTTGGCAAATTAACTGCTATTTTACATTATAATACGTCTGGTACATAAGTGAAAAAGAAATGGCTTAGGATTTATGAGATTAATTATTTAGAAGGAATGAGTAAAATAATAGATTTGTATGCTGTTTAGAATTACCAGTACTGAGCTGAATTCAGCTGTATAAAGAGACTAGTAACTTAATAAACCAGCTACTGAACAAAGCAATGGCAGATACTATGACTGCAGATTGCTTGATCTGTAACCTTGGCATTGTGTCATATTATTACTAAACACTTAACTTTTTCAAAACAAAAATAGAGATAACATATGTCTATGGGGAGGAAAGAGTTTCCTCTTACACGTAGAAATTCAGACAGTTCTTGGAAAATGTTGCATTTTGGAGCTGTAACCTCTGATTTAAGGAAAATATTTTCTCATTTGAAAACAGTATGGGATATCTGTTAGGAGGAAGAATTTGTAGAAACGTTGTATGTACACTTGCTCAGTCTGACAATGGGGGATAGCAAGGCAGTGACACTCATACAGAGATCTGAAACCAAGTTCATGAAAAAGGGAGATGACATAGAAACTACAAAAAGATCTATAATTTTGTTATGATTAAACAGTAAAAAAAATATCCTGTTATCAGAAATATGTCCCATTAATGGAGCAACAGAAACATAAAACTATAGGAGGTGAGAATATAGGAACGGGCGATGAACAGACTGGTCAGTTCAAGAAGAAACATATTCGGAAACAAAGCAGCGTAGCAGACAGAGTAAAAAATAACAGAGAAAGAAAGGCATTTGAGTGAGGACATTCGATTCAAAGTGAGAACAGAAGAAGAAATATGCAAGTAAATTCAGAATGACTCTATTTCTGCTGATGTGCATCAGCTAAAGGTGGACTGTCCACAACCAGTGTTTATAAGCTAAGAAAGAAGTAAAAGTGAATATAAAACTTGTTCTGTAATACCATCTGTAGTGGAAAGGCAGGTGGACTCTCCACAACCAGTGTGTATAAGCTAAGAAAGAAGTAAAAGTGAATATAAAACTTGTTTTGTGATACCATCTGTAGTGGAAGGGCAGGTGGACTGTCCACAACCAGTGTGTATAAGCTAAGAAAGAAGTGAAAGTGAATATAAAACTTGTTTTGTGATACCATCTGTAGTGGAAGGGCAAAATAATAAAGAAAAAGCAATTGAAAGGGTGGCATCCACTCAAAAAAAAAAAGAATAGATTGATAACAATATAAAAGGAAATAGGGTACTTCGGAGGCATTTAGTAATAGCCAAGAAAGTAAAGCAGAAAATGATTTTTGTTTAAGGGAAGACATAGAAGAAACTGCAGTACCAATGTTTTAGGGAAATAAGCTGCACCTTTAACTTCAAAGCATGTTACTGAAGAAAGAAACTTGAGTTAGCAGGCTTACAGATAAGTCACATAAACTTTAAAACACCACAACATGAAATTAATGCTTTAAGTAGAGCAAGAAAATACATAACTCAGTTCACAGCAGAAACCAATGCACAATTTATTTTCTTTACTTATTATCTCTATTTTGAGTATGAAAAGGGAATAGTTCTGCAACACTTACTAGTACCAAAACCTTATAGGGCACTAGTAATGAAGCAACCCCATAGCTATTTTTAGCAGGTCGCCTTGGGAGGGCAAAACTAAGGCAAAAGTAATGGCCAGATAATACTGGGCAGATATAATAAAACAGATAAGAAACATCTGTGCTTCTTGTCCAAAACGCCAGAAGATAGCATGCATCCTGAATTTAAAAGTCCTCCAAAAGAGGCCAGCAGCCTAGAACATTCCTTTTAATTAAAATGCAACAGTATCCTGTAATGGCTATATGTAGTGAACACTGTTACAGAGATACTGTTTGCTTTATTCTGAAACTGCAAAGCTGAATAGGCTAATATTTATTTATTTATTTGTTTGTTTGTTTATTTGAATTTGTTGTCGGGAGAGTCCACTGGGTCAGAGCAACCCATTTTCAGTGGAGGCCCAGGGAGAAAAGCTCCACAAGTAGTTACATTCATGACAATAGAGGTTACATTGATGAAAATTACAGTGATAAAGGATATATAATAAGCAAAAAGACATTCTTGCATAACATTTCTTACAGAAGAAAATAAAGTTACATATTAGATAGGAAAAAATAATATGAAAATCAATTTTCAGACATTTGAGCAACTTTGGAAAGATAGGACATATATGATAAGATTATTTTTAAGAATTAAGTTAGAATTATTTAAGCATGCCTGGTAAAGAATAGTATGTGGGTTACTAATTGAAAATAGAAAGGTCATTTAAGCATTGTAAGGTGTTAATGCATATAGAGCACAATTTATTAGACTTATACCATATAGAATACCACTGAGAAAGGGGGATAACTTAATTACCAGAGGAAATCGGATATTCTGTTGCAGGAAAAGTGTACTGATCCTACATTATTATAAAGAGGGATCAAGGGTCTAAGAGTAGGGGGGTGTTAAGGTTTGGTAGGAGCATGATGTTTAGGTAGGAGCATGAGAAGGGCATTCCCATTTGGAGGACAGATGGGAGGGCAGGGTGAATTTGAAGTTGTTATGGCTTGGTATAGTGCGTAGTGGAGGGGGAAGAGAGTTCCATAGTTTGGCTATGGTGTAGGATAGTAGCAACTGGCCAGGGGGATGTGAGGATTTGTGCACTTGCAGGAGGTTTTGGCTCTCGGATCTGAGGGAGCAGCTGGGATGTGGTGAGAGAAGGGCATTCTGCAGGTTTGTAGATGAGTTTGTGGGCAGTGGTAAGTTGTAGGTATTTTAGGCAGTTGGGGAGTTCTAGCCATTGGAGGATATGTAGGGAGAGACAGTGATGCGAAGAGTTTTTAGAATTGGTTGCAAATTTGCAGATTTTGTGGTGGCAGGATTCAAGTCTGGAACGAAGGCCAAGTTGAAGGTTGGAGAATAGGGGAGCACTATACATGAGAGAGGAGAGAAGGAAGGTAGTTGTGAGAATTTGTCGGGTGGAGGGGCTGAGGTAACGTTTGTGTCTGTAGAGGAGACCGATTTTTTGATGGGTTTTCTTAACTGTGGAGTAAATGTGGGAATCAAATTTTAAGTTTTCATTAATGGTGATGCCTAGTAGCTTGGTACAGGGAATGATTACTAGGGGGGGTGTTATTCTGGCTTTTAATGGAGAATAGGTTTTTATTGAAATTGGAGTTTTTGGTAGGAGTAAAAATCATTAGTTTTGTTTTGTTTGCGTTTAGAGCTAGGTGATTGGATTGCATCCAGGATTCAGTTTTGGAGAAGGCTGATTGAGATTTTAGTGGTAGTTCAGAGGGGCAGGAGGATAAGCAGATGATGGTGGAGTCATCTCCGTACTGGATTACTGAGGCTTCGGGGATGGAGTGGTGGAAGTAGTTGTGGGTGTAGATTACTGAATAAACCTGTGGTTTTATATATCTATCTTGTTCTGCCTCCAGTGTCGTTTTAGTATTTGATTTTGTATATATATATATATATATACACATATGGGTCCCATGGGGTTTGTCATGCCAGGATTCAGTTAATACCAGTTTGTTGAGCCCAGTTCAAGACTGACGTCTGGGTTGTTAATTGCATGTAGAATGTAAAGCAGGACTTCCTTTGCAGGACCTGTGTTTAAAGTCTACCATGGAATTTTAATGAGTTGGGTTTCATTGAATGGGCTTGATGTGCTGGGAATCAATAAACTCCAACTTGACAATATCAAAATAACCTGTGTGTGTGTGTGTGTGTGTGTGTGTGTGTGTGTGTGTGTGTGTGTGTGTGTGTGTGTGTGTGTGTGTGTGTGTGCATTGCAGACATTACAGTTCTCCACAGACTAAGGAATTTTCTAACACATTTTTCATTCATTTAAACAACTGTATGCAACCATTTTAATGAATAAATACTAATACTGCTACTAAATAAATACACTCATTGTTTAGGGGAATTTCTTCTTTCCTCAATGTAGTATAATATTGCAGCTGGCATATATAAGTAGGAAAGTAGTGTATGAACAGGAGTCCTGAAAAAATACTTAATGTGTATTTTTTATTGACTGAGTGGTTTAGTTACTTTATTATTTTTAGGTATTTGGATAGCTATTTTACATTTGAGGATTTAGTACTTAATGTTTTGTGTAGTAGATATTTATGTTTTCGTGTGTGTGTGGATGTACAGTGTGTATGTGTGTGTGTGTGTGTGTGTATATATATATATATATATATATATATATATATATATATATATATATATATATATACATATATATATACATATATATATATATATGTGTGTGTGTATATATATATATATATATATATATATATATATATATATATAAGTGCCATGGAGGTAGTTCAATGCTCATTTTGTCTAACATTGTTGCCAGCAGCCAAAATCTGTTTTTACTTAATATGAGATTGTGGTACAGCAGAAAGTGCGACTTTGCCCTTTCCCCACTGTTGTATGATTCCTGGCTTGGTATATATAATTAGCAGGGGGTGTGGGTAGCAGTGGGGGTGGAGGACTTCCTATCTCCTGCAAAACAGTTATTTTTCTCTGACAAGTTGTGTTTCATTTGCTAGTGTTTGATTGGGTTGGATTTGAACACTTAGTATGAATATTACCTTCTTCTAGAATTACATTTCCATTGAGTTTGGAAGGAAACAGTTTTGCAAAGTTGTTTACATGATATGACTTCCATGATATGTAGTTACTTTGTATGCATATATGCTTCATCTGAATGGAACTAAACTTTTGAGAATATTTAAGAAGCTTTTGTTAAAGTCTTCAACAAGTATCTAAGTAAAGCATTTTAAGTGCAGGCCATTCAGTAAGTTTTAGTACAGAAGCAAAGTTCATAGATTAAATTATTACAATTTAAAGACAGGTTGAATCAGTATGATAGTCACTGTGGCAGTTCTAAATAAGTCCAGTTGTTGTTGCTATGGGATGATGAGAGCAGACATTTGACAATCATTTCCCTCTGAACACTATTTGTTAGTGTGGTTGTGTCAATAATTTCTACCAGTTCAAATACATTGGAGGCTAAGAGGGTATGTGCATCTTTACAATGATAACAGTCAGTACTAAAGAAACCAATATGGACCAGTTCACCTTCACTGGCCAGATGGTAAATAGTATTTTTTGTTGTGTTTTGGAAAATCTGTCAAAATGCAAACACAGCTGAGTATGAGTTTGTTAAATGTATTGACTTGGATGGAGACCACAGCTACATCTATCTGGATAGTACTGGGAAGCTGTTGCACGTATCGTCTGCATGAGATGGGGTTGCAATGCTTCTCCGGAGTTTTAATTCTCTGCAGCATCTACTAGATGAAACCAGCTAGATGAAGTTACAGTTCATCAAATTTTCTAAAGAAATAATGTTTACAGTGGGCAAGCCCCCCCCCCCCCCAACCTCCAGTAAGGCAGCTTCTACACCACGCCCATTTATTCAAATATAGAACTCAATAGTCAGACACAATGAATCATTGCTATAGGCAAAGAGCAGGGGCAGTAGAAATGATTTCCCATGTGAGACAGCAATTAGGGAGTTGAATATCAGGGAATTTATAACTATGAATGTATACCTCGCCCAGTTTCAATTTAGGGTCTCGGGAAAACTTTAACTGTATTTTCTAATTATGATGTTTTTGTCTTTTAGTTAGGAAAGTTTAATCCAGGTGGGTGCGACTGATCCATGTCTTTTCTAAATATGACATTTTTCACTTTTATTTGGGAACTTTTAATTCAGGTTGAAGTGGCTGATAAAGGGACTTCATTAAACAGAACTAAATCATGATATTTGAAAGCCAGTTAAAACATTTTAAACAGACCCTAGGAAGGAGGTCAGAAGATATGAAATTAGGTATTAATTTAATGCTTTATAGAGTTTATGTGTTTCCAAGGCTTCCATTTGTGTGCTGGATGTTGTTAGTTGTGAATGTTTCACCTAAGGAGAGATATTAAGATAGCATTTAGTGAGGAAAACTAAATAATTTTAGCTAAAGAAAGATAATGCATTCAGCTGCTGTGCATATATGTTTTCTTCAGTCTGCCACTAGTAATATTTCTAATTAATGAACAGATGCAGCCAGCTAAGCCACAGAATGTCACCTCAGGGGATTAAATTAAATGTTTGGGGCCAATATTTATCAATAACTTGAAAGTCAGCAGGTATCACTAATATTTTGCAAAACAACAACCTATTAGCATACACAATGTAATTAACAAGGCAGATATCAGATTAGGCAATAATTTTGTTTGAGTTCTAGAAACATCACTATAAAAAAGAACGACAATAGCATATTATCAAAAGGAATTAAAAGAGCTTCCATTAAATATTTTTCCTTGTAATAAGACAGTGTAACATGTAATGGTCAACAGGTTGTGGGAGTAAACATCACCATTTAATCCCGGTGTTGGAAACTATACTATGACATAGCTGTGGAGGCATTTTAACAGAATATAGGGCAAACAAATGGGAGAGAAAGGTATTGGCTGGTGTACTGCAAAAGAGAATAAAGTCTTTATGTAGGTGGAGGTATTCGGTGCCATCTCAGTAGGTCAGGTTACATTTACTCCCGATCTTCCTCAGACAACCTTGTTATTTGGGTAAGGGTGCATGTATATGGAATCTCGGACCATTATGACCTAAGGAGGACAGTACTATGACACAGCACTTGCAGTTCTATGCACCTCTATTCACATTTGAAGTGTTCTTTTCCTTCTTGGATCTTAAATTTCAAGAGTTAAAGGCCATCTCCTCCTCCATTCCACCCTGCTGGCTTGGCTGCTCTCAAGCTATCTTTTAAAACATACTTTTCTCCCTTGCCACCCCTTCTGGTCAAAGGATCTGCACTTCAACTCTCTTCTGTAAGTAACCATATGTAGTATTTCACTGGGGTGATATGTCCTTGTGGACTAAGCAGTGTTTCCTAGTGATATTAGGATCATCCATTCATCTCACTCTATTTTTTGTAAAATATTCCTTATCTGTAGAATAAGCTTCCCTTGCATGCTAAATGGTATATATATCTATATATATATACAGAGAGAGAGAGAGAGAGAGGGAGAGAGAGAGAGAGAGCACCTTTGACTCCTTCAAATTATGTCTTGATTGGAGTGGTAAACTCATAAGTGATTCCTCTTAGGTTATATGGCCTGCCATTATGTGGTTGTTCAAACCAGTGTCCTAGTAGTAACCTATGAAACTATGAACCTAATCCAGTACCAGGCCTCATCCCTTCTGTATAAGAACAATAGCTGACCTTGGCAATTATTTTATTGCAATGCTCTCTGATAATCAGGGCAGTAGAACTTGTTCTTAAAACAGAAAAGGTAAGAGGGCTTTATTCAAGAATTTTCCCTATTCCAAATAGGCATATGATGAAGACCTATCTTAGACCTATCAGATATGAACAAGGTTATGAAAGCAAGGAAGTTCTGGAAGTTAACCCTGCAGACCTTATATTTTTGCAATAAGTTGTCTTTCCAGTGAACCTAGACATGTAGGATGCTGACCTTCACACTGCAGTTTTGGGTCCCACAGGAGATGCTTAAGGCTTGTGGAAGACAGTTCCCATTTTCTGTTTAATGTTTTATTTTTGTTTTTTGTTTCTCTTGCAAACATAATTTTCATGAAATATCTAGTGCCCATACCTGCACACCTGAGACTAAATGAAATTCATATTTACCCTTACTTGGATATCTGACTGATTCATTCAGACAATAAGTCAGTTATTACATTTTGCATTTCAACAGACTGTCCTATGTTTTCAGTGCCACAACATAGTGTTTAACTATCACATCAGAACTAATTCCTTTTCGAATCAAAAATTGCCTACAGGCTATGCTTAACACAAAGATTTTTACTGTTTGTCTACTTCTGGGAGGATCATAGATATGTAGTAGGCTAACAACCACTAAGGCATTTTTTTAAGCTTGTCCTTGCATCCCACATCTCTAACAAAGTCTGGTACCCTTGATAAGTGTAAACAGAGGCTTGGGAGAAAAACCGTTTAAAACAGAGGCCTGGGAGATGAACCATTCACAGGCTGCCTGTGTCTATTATAGAAATAGGTGCCAACCAGGGATTAATTTCTTGTTCCCCATTTAACTGTCCAAATTAGACTTGAATTAGGTTAGGGAGGAGCTCTACTTTACAAGGATGGGAATCTTGTTCCAGAGAAGGGGTAGTGTCCAGAATACATACCCATCTCTCGAACAGGTTCTATTTATATCACAGGCTAGGTTTAAGTCTTTGGAATGGGAAATTCCAGTGCTGTCTGTTTTGCAGATATGCAGGAGGTCCATCAGGGTGGGATCCAACAATGCCTTTTATAACAGGCATAGATCTCCCCTCAACAGCCTGTAGGAGACAGAATACAGGAAAAGAGCTTTGAGGTGGTCTATACAGAACATGTTACTTATGCCCTATATTCTTTTAGTAATGAACCTCTGGGGACATTCCAATTGTTGGATGTGTTTGGTTAGACACATAACAAAGGGGGCATCGTACTCAATGATAGGTCTGATGAATGCTAAATATAGTGGAACAATGACCTTCTTGGACCTAGATGCCATTCCGCTGTTTATACATTGTACAACATAGAACAATTTTCTCATTACTGTAGACACATGATGGTCTAAAGCTAAATGAATGTCTACATGTATCCCCAAGTCCCTGACTACTGGGCTGGCTCTTACAGGTGTGTTGTCAATATGATAGTTACTAGGGGTGCATGATCTCCAGAGGGATACTATTATGCATTTCTTGACATTTAGTTTTAGTCCATGGCTCTGAAACAAGTTAATTGTCTGTGTCAGGCCTTCCTGGAGAACATTAGTGTCAGTGGGAGATTCTATGATTGCTCCTAATTTACAGTCAACTGCAAATCTGGTCAGCCAGAGGCCCTTGACATTGGCCTTGACATCAGAAATGTAAATGCCACAAATGGGGAGTCCTAGAACTGATCCCGGAGGGACTAAAACTGTGATTGGTCTCATTGTAGTGGTGGACAACCCAGTTCTAACTTCCTGGGTTCTGTCTGCGTGCCAGCTGGCTAGCCACTGGGTGACATAAGGGTTTAAAGTTTGTGTACAAAGGTGTAAACAGAACTGTTGCTTTGAATACTAAGGCACCATTGTCTATTAGGTAAAGAGGATTTCTAGATGGTTCAGTTAGAAGAACCAAAAATGCAAATAAGGGATGTACAAAAAGTGGGCTATAGCTCTACCAGTTCAGGTTGAAGATGGCCTTTTATGGAGGGGGATTTTGTGCCTGGAATGTCAGCCTGGGGTAGTGTGCTGCAGTAAGAAAATTTACTATGGATTATACATGACGCAACATTAACATTTCCTTACAAAAAATAAAAATCCAGAGGGAAGAGAGCTAAGCTTCTTGGAAACATCTGTGTGTTGGTCACATTAATTCTTGCCTAAAAGAGAATTACTAGTCTTTGTTTATGAGACTATTCCTTTACTTACAGAACACTGAGACTTTGAAAATGGAATGTATTTTGTGACTTTTTTCTTTAACTGCCATTACAGAAAGTTATTTCCTTTGGTGCACTTGTCTGGCATGTGAAGAGTATATACTATTTACTTATGTCTGACTTTACAATAAAACAGCATTTATTTTATGAGCCTGATGAATTTGGTTCAGTAATATACCACATCTGTGCATGTGGCAAGCATTTCTAGTCTGAATTTATGCTAAGAATCTGGAATTTCCTTTCACTGCCTGAACCACTGTCACTGAGTACATAGTGTCCATTGCCAGAATTATGTCAAAGTCAAAGACAGTTCCTCCACTGAAAAACATGAGAATGGCGGAAGTCTTTGAGACATACTTGGGTGGTATTCAAGCAGTATGGCCAACAGAGAGGATAGGACCAGAGTGAATAGTCTAGGATTCCCTCAGCTCAACCTATCTGGGAGCCTTTAAAAGTTACCATGGAAATGATTATCAAGATAATAAAAAATAAGAAAATATTGTTAGGCTGAGGATTTTTATCTTTCTTTTTTGTCTCCTCACAGCTGACCATCATCTATCCGTAGGGACTTTCCTTTTCTTCTGAGGTCTACCAAACTCTCCTTATCATCCTTGGACTAACTCTGACCTGACTACCTCATGGTCATTGAGGAGACTGATGTACCTGAGGCATACCTCTCAACCTCTCAGAGTAATGGAGACAAAAGCCCAAAAATAGGGACAATTTTTAAATATTGCTCTTGCAGGTTTAGAAAACAGATAAAATAACATGTTTTGCATAAGTATGAATTTTCTAAAGGGTATGAAGTCTGAAACTCACATACCTGACAATATTTTCTGACTTAAATCTGTAATGATTTGCCAATCATTTGCTAGAAAACTACAATTTTATGAAATGTGGACCAAAAATATGTGGCAGAAATCTGGACGTTCTGCGAAAATCTGTACAGCTGAGAGTTATGACCTGAGGCTATGTATACTGCTGCCAAGGAATGTTTCTTGATTGTGCCTAACCCCATCCCTCTTCACATGCTCACTACATACAAGGGAGTAGCATGCAGTGGGCTAACAGTATATCATCTGGACCTCCATGTGTGACTTGGCCAAATCCTCACCTCTGTTGTAGACAGCAACTCATGTTCCAAAAAAGGGGTCAATCATACAGGTATGGCCAAGGGTACCCCCCCCCACAGGATGGGCATAACCAACCTCCCTGCTTGTGCTGTTAAGGGGTTGCACTGGTAATAGAACTTGGGTTGTTTGGGCTGTAGTCAGGGCTTTATCCCTCTACAGCACTGCATTTCTCTGCTAGAGCTGGTGTTACCTCTGACACAGAAGCTCAAAAGTTTCATATGTGGACATTTTCTTCTAACAAAATTGTAATATCTCAGTTAAAACATGTACATAAACCGTGGTTAGAGCTTGAGGGTCAATATGCTAGAAATAAAATGATAGAAATGTTAGTCATTGATAAATTTAAAAGGGCTTTGCCAGATACTTTATGAAAGTTAGTGTTCAAAGTGACCCCAAGTATTCTGAAATTTTCTACTGGTAGAGAGAATGATATTCAATGAAACTAGAATTAAAACTTAGAGCTCTAGACTTTTGGTAAAGTGTATGTCAAAACCGGGTAACAAACAGAAAGTATCAGTTGTAGTTACACTCTGTTTTAAATGTGAAAAGAGGGGCCACATGGCTAGAACTTCTTTATACCTGTAAAAATTTGAACCACTGAAAATGTTGCTAATGATGTTTTACCCATGGAATATGATAAATTGTGAGAACAGTAAAGTCACCTTTATGCTATTAGTATACACCAAAGTTAAGTGCAATAGTTGAGGCAATTGCAGGTATGACTATATTCAAGTAGTATAGTCACACTTATAAACTTATACTACGTATGTAAATAACAGTACTTTATCAAAAAAAAAAAGGTGATGTAGTCTATAGTCAGGGAGCCCAAAATCAGTATTTTGTTACTAAATAAGAAATACAAACAGTATTTTGGAAGACATTTCTGTTGTAGTTCCACATTTAACACATAGTATATAATAGGCAAAGATTTTCCCCTATATAAGGACTTATGGAAGCAGTGGGGAAAAAAGTATTCCGAATTGAATGACCAACTTATTGGTGTGGGGAATAATAACCAAAAAGTGAAGTATTCCTCAAAGTACACATCTCCTGACCTGGAAATGGGGAGAGAGAGCAACCAGCATATTCACAAGAGTATATCGATCTAACAAAGACTAACGAATAAATGTTAGAAAGTTCCAAAACTACAAAAAATTGCTGAGGCTACACAGAGAAAAAGAACCTGCACGTTTCCAAAAGACATTTAAAGAGATATATCAACACACAACTATGGCAGAGCAGCCTGCAGGAAAACAGTAGAGGGAAGGGTGTTACACAGCAAAGTGCTGTTGTCTGAAAGTACTACAAAGCAGGGAGTAGAAGTAGCTATCAGCACTGAAGAGAAAGGTGCATTCCAAGGGAATAAAGTTAGGAAGCATGAGGAATGCATAACCTGGACAAATTTCTAAACTTTATGTCGAGATAAAACAGAAAACCACAAAAAATGTACAATTTTAAGTAGTATGTGCATATTAAGGAAAATAATTTTAACAACAAAAAATAATTCACTAGAGCAGTAAAAGAAGAGGAAACAGTATCTCTTTAAAGCTCTAAACCAATTTCTGTTAGTGTAAGTAAAAAAGCTCAGGTAAAATAAGATTCCAGGCAAAAGGTACATGTTAATAAGGGAAAAAGTAAAACTGAAGATAAATTTTGTTCTGATATAAGCTTTGCAGAGGGAGACCAAGCAAAAGAAGAAAAGTAACGTAAAAGGGTGTTGCTCTCTCACACTGAGGCAGAGAGAGAGAGGGTAGCTTCAGAAACAAAGACAAATGCGTGGGTAGTGCATACTTAGAAACAAGATAACCTTGAACAGATCCTTAGTTATATTCTTGTTGAGTCAAAATAAAGGAAGACTAAAAAGAAGGATGAGGTTCCAATTCATTAGGTTTTTAAAGAATTAAAAAAAACAAGAAAAATGAATAGGGTATTCAACTGGCAATAACGTTTGCCTATATGGGACCATTTCTTAAAATAATATATATAGACACTAAGACACCAGTGTCTGCATTAGCTGGAGAGGAGACAGTGCTTCTAACTCATGGCAAACTGACCCTTAGAAAATTCCAGAATTGGCTGACCTTAATGTAAGCCAGGAAACCTTTCAGAAGCCCAATGGGAAGACGATACTTTCGTCAGAACAAGGGAAATATGGCTAACATTGTAGGAGAAGACGCTGAAATGTTCCCACATCCTGACAGTACTTTGAGTTACAAGATGATTTACTCTCCACAGTAGAGACAGAAAAGACATAATACATCTACTCTTAGTGCCCAAACATTTCAGAAACATAGGTTCATAGGTTCATAGGTTGGTACTAGGCTATCGACCCTAGGGCCTATACAAGCCTAGCCATAACAATTCCCTGGCTATTTCTTCCCAGAATATTTACTTCCCTGGTCCCCTGTCTAGCAGGGTGACTGAGGTGATCCCTGGGGTGAATTTCCTATCTCCCATCCAATCTTCAAGGTTCCTTTTGAAGAGGGCCAAAGAGGCGCTAAGCTTGACATGTATGGGCAGTCTATTCCAGAGCATGGGGAGTCTCTGGGTCAGGAACCTATCCCTCCAGCATGTTTTGTTCATTGTGATGACCAGGTTTAGATCCCTGGAGGGTGTGGCTCTGAGGGATTGGGATTCCTTTAAGTGTAGCATGTCCAACAGCTCTTGGTTTGACATGGCCTTGTATGTTAAGCAGAGATTGCCTCTAAGTAAGCGATATGTGACAGAGTATAGCTGGAGTTTTTTTAGATGGTCATCATAGGGCATCTGCTTTAGGCTTGTGGTTCTTTTAGTGAGGTATTTCTGTGGCCTTTCCAGTTGTTGCAGATGTCTTGTGAGGTACATACCAAACAGGGCGTTGTACTCTATAATGGGTCTGATGAGGGATGAGTACAGTGGGACAATGACCTCCTTTTTTCTGGATGAAAAGCCCTTAGTGATGAGGTGTGCCACATAGAAGGATTTCCTGACTGTTGTGGTGATGTGGTTGTTGAAGGTGAGACCACTGTCCACCTGTGTCCTAAGTCCCTTACCACACTTTCGGTGTTTAGTGTACTGCCACTTATGTGGTAATTCATGGGTACATGGTTTTTCCCAAAGGGCATAACTATACATTTCTTGGCATTGAGCTTGAGCCCATGGCTCTGGCACCAAGCATCTGTTTCTATAAGGCCCTTTTGTAGAATATCCACATCATTTGGGGATTCAGTAATGGCTCCCAGTTTGCAGTCATCTGCGAACTTTGTTAGCCAGAGTCCCTTGGTGCTGACCTGTACTTCAGAGACGTAGATGCCAAACAAGAGCAGTCTCAGGACTGAACCCTGAGGTGCGATGACACATCATCACATGATGATGACATCACATAGTCAAGTACTAGAAGGTCACCTAGGCATGAACAGCTCTGAAGCTTGTAACCTGGCAAGGTTTTGTTGGCATGGAATAATGAAAGAAGCTGAGAATGTCTATACTGGATGCTCTGAATACCATAAGTCCTCCCCTTACTCAGGCTTCAAAAATCCATAAATTCCATTGCCTGTAATAGAGGTGGCATTTAAACATACTGTTATGGACATTGCTGGGACACTGGTAAAATACAGCAACGAGTTTCAATTATGTTAGGTTATGCAGCTAAGTACCATGAAGATATCCCCCTACATAAGGCTAATGCTAGATTTACAGCTAGGGAGTTAGTGTTATTATTTTCCAGAGTAAGGATACATAATAAAATACCCCCCTAACAGGGACTCATTTATGTCCAGAATACTGTATCAGCTGTGCCAATGCTTTAAGGCCAAGCAATTAAAAACCTCATTGTAACATCCCCAGACAGATGGCTTAGTGGAACATTTTAACCAAATATTAAAATCCATGCCAAGAAACATTATTGTGGAAGGTGGTAAACCCTGGGACTACTTAGTACCGTATTTGCTGTTTGCTATTAGAAAAGTACTAAAAGCCTTGACAGGGTTCAACCATTCTAAGTTATAATGCATGGTACACAGACACTTATGGACTGTTGGATATCACCAGAGAAGCTTGGGAAGAAGAGAATACCCCATAACAACATTTTACCAACTTACAAGAAAGGCTGAAAAGATGTAATGCCCATCAGATAGAACAAATGGAAAGAGCGCAGGAGACACAACAAAGGGAGCTATAATAATAATAATGCAAAGATGAGATAATCAAAACTGCTGATCAGATGCTAATTTTGCTTCCTTCCACAGAAAACAAACTTTTTGGCTAGATGGTAGGGTCCATTTGAAACAGCAGAAAAAACTGAGTGTTGTAAACTACAGTGATAGACTAGTAAGGGATGACCAGAACAAATATAGCATATAAATGTCCTGAAACTATGGAAACAAGCAAGATTCTCTCTACCTCTGGGGTTAGTTTAGTAGTAGAGTCTAAAAGAGCTGATGAAGAAAGAGAACAAACCTGCATGCCTGATGGTCAGGTAGACAATATACTATCCAAGCAAAAGCAACAAGAGATAAGAGAGTATCTGTTAAGCAACAAAGTAGTGTTTTCAGAGAGAGCTGGCAGAACAGACATGATCCAACATCATACTGAGACCATTCCAGAGTCATGGAGAAAGGCTGTGCAAGAGGAAGTGCAAAAAATGCTTAAGGTGGGGGAGGGGGTAATAGAGGAGTCAAATGTAGCATCCACATACAATTAGTCACAAAGACTGATTG